>NW_027175668.1:1004314-1339086 GCF_028021215.1 Eschrichtius robustus
TGATATCTGTCTGGAAGTGAGTCAAGTGGGTGTAAAGCCGCATAAACACAACCATGAAAAGCAGCTAAACCCCATTATAAAAATAAATTACTTTTAAAAACCCGTAAAACAAAGACAGTGAAAGAGAGAGAAATTCTTACAAAATTCGTTCAGAGGCTGTGATGCAACCTGGATTGACCATATCCAGACCCACACCTGGATGAGACATAAGGGTGGACACTCTTGGGGCTGAGAGTTTGGGTGAGGTTGGGTGAGCAAACGCAGACCCTTTAAAGTAATACTGCGTGGTACCCATCCCATGGGTCCCAAATCTCCAGGTTCAAGGGCATCTTCCTACATCGAAAACATGCATGAGAAACCCAGAAGATGGTACACCGTGTGATTTTGAAAGGTTTCTAAAACGCACCTCATTTCTCATCTCCTTGTGCTCGGTTTCGCCATTCCAGCTACTTTACTAGCAATCTCCCTACTTGGAGAATCAGCACCTTTAACCTCCTGTTCCCTACAGGTTGCAATTTGTCCTGAGGATGAACGGGAAGAGGGGCAACCAATGAGAGACTAGATCTAGGTGTTGGGACAGGCACAGGTCACTCTATTTTCCCAACAGGAAGAAGAATTAACCACAGGCTCAGCCTGCCGCCCAGAAGCAGAATAGGGCCTGAGGCAATCCCGCGCTTTTGCGGCCAGCTCCCAAAAAAGACAGTTGAAAAATGGAGCTCAGGGAAACTGCAATTCACAAACCCGCAGAGTTATAAATGATAACTCTCATCCACAGATATATTGAGGGAAGGCAACGAAGAGGATTTGAAAGCAAGGCAGAATTGCAGGAAACAGATTTCAGCAGGTAGATACGAATCGCCTTTAAAGCACATGAAAAGCGGCAAAACGTCGACAATGATGCCCTTGGCCAAAGAGGGCGTATGCGTTTTTTCCTGAATATATTCAGGAAAAAACGCATACGCCCTTTTTGGCCAACCAAGCAACCTGGAAAGGCAAATCAGCGCTACAAAGAAGTCTCGCTTCCCATCGGTCAAAAGGGCCATGCTGCAAAAAGTGTCAAAACCAGAAATGCAGGACAGGCCATGGAGAAATGGCAGCCTTGCTACACTGATGGGCGGGATGTAAATTGCCAACAGCCACTCTGGAGAAGTGTACGTTGTGTCCTGAAACATGGAAAAAAAACAGCTTAGGGAGCATAGGGCACGTCCACTCATGGGCGTATAAATTGGAAAAACTAAAAATCAGCAAGACACAGGCACCGGAAAGTTTAGGGCTGCTCTGTTGACAAGAACCTCCACTTCATGACACCTTAAATATCCCAGGAAAGAGAAAAATGGATAAAGAAGTTGTGGTCCTTATGTACAATGGAATATCACTCAGACATGAAATCAATGTCATAAGGCTAGTAGAAGCAAGATGAGTGGAGTTAGGTACGACGATTCTAAGTGAAATAAGTCACACAGAAAAAGACACTTATCATAAGCTATCACTTATAGAGGGAATGTAAAAACCGCTACACTTGAACTGAATTACAAAACAGAACAGAGTCACACGTTTAGAAAACACACTATATCTGCTTAAAAGGAAAGGTGAGGTGGGGAGATGCATAAAACAAGGGTTTCAAATTCGCTCAGATACCGTTCCATACACCCAATATGTAATAGACAAGACCTACTCCTTGCTCAGTGAACTGGACTCAACACCCCCTATTTCCCGCACAAGAATATATGTGGCTAGTAAGAATCTTAAAACCTATGTATTGATATCTGTCTGGAAGTGAGTCAAGTGGGTGTAAAGCCGCATAAACACAACCATGAAAAGCAGCTAAACCCCATTATAAAAAAAAATTACTTTTAAAAACCCGTAAAACAAAGACAGTGAAAGAGAGAGAAATTCTTACAAAATTCGTTCAGAGGCTGTGATGCAACCTGGATTGACCATATCTAGACCCACACCTGGATGAGACATAAGGGTGGACACTCTTGGGGCTGAGAGGTTGGGTGAGGTTGGGTGAGCAAACGCAGACCCTTTAAAGTAATACTGCGTGGTACCCATCCCATGGGTCCCAAATCTCCAGGTTCAAGGGCATCTTCCTACATCGAAAACATGCATGAGAAACCCAGAAGATGGTACACCGTGTGATTTTGAAAGGTTTCTAAAACGCACCTCATTTCTCATCTCCTTGTGCTCGGTTTCGCCATTCCAGCTACTTTACTAGCAATCTCCCTACTTGGAGAATCAGCACCTTTAACCTCCTGTTCCCTACAGGTTGCAATTTGTCCTGAGGATGAACGGGAAGAGGGACAACCAATGAGAGACTAGATCTAGGTGTTGGGACAGGCACAGGTCACTTTATTTTCCCAACAGGAAGAAGAATTAACCACAGGCTCAGCCTGCCACCCAGAAGCAGAATAGGGCCTGAGGCAATCCCGCGCTTTTGCGGCCAGCTCCCACAAAAGAGAGTTGAAAAATGGAGCTCAGGGAAACTGCAATTCACAAACCCGCAGAGTTATAAATGATAACTCTCATCCACAGATATATTGAGGGAAGGCAACGAAGAGGATTTGAAAGCAAGGCAGAATTGCAGGAAACAGATTTCAGGAGGTAGATACGAATCGCCTGTAAAGCACATGAAAAGCGGCAAAACGTCCACAATGATGCCCTTGGCCAAAAAGGGCGTATGCGTTTTTTCCTGAATATATTCAGGAAAAAACGCATACGCCCTTTTTGGCCAACCAAGCAACCTGGAAAGGCAAATCAGCGCTACAAAGAAGTCTCGCTTCCCATCGGTCAAAAGGGCCATGCTGCAAAAAGTGTCAAAACCAGAAATGCAGGACAGGCCATGGAGAAATGGCAGCCTTGCTACACTGATGGGCGGGATGTAAATTGCCAACAGCCACTCTGGAGAAGTGTACGTTGTGTCCTGAAACATGGAAAAAAAACAGCTTAGGGAGCATAGGGCACGTCCACTCATGGGCGTATAAATTGGAAAAACTAAAAATCAGCAAGACACAGGCACCGGAAAGTTTAGGGCTGCTCTGTTGACAAGAACCTCCACTTCATGACACCTTAAATATCCCAGGAAAGAGAAAAATGGATAAAGAAGTTGTGGTCCTTATGTACAATGGAATATCACTCAGATATGAAATCAATGTCTCATAAGGCTAGTAGAAGCAAGATGAGTGGAGTTAGGTACGACGATTCTAAGTGAAATAAGTCACACAGAAAAAGACACTTATCATAAGCTATCACTTACAGAGGGAATGTAAAAACCGCTACACTTGAACTGAATTACAAAACAGAACAGAGTCACACGTTTAGAAAACACACTATGGCTGCTTAACGGGAATGGTGAGGTGGGGTGATGCATAAAACAAGGGTTTCAAATTCGCTCAGATACCGTTCCATACACCCAATATGTAATAGACAAGACCTACTCCTTGCTTAGTGAACTGGACTCAACACCCCCTATTCACCACACAAGAATATATGTGACTAGTAAGAATCTTAAAACCTATGTATTGATATCTCTCTGGAAGTGAGTCAAGTGGGTGTAAAGCCGCATAAACACAGCCATGAAAAGCAGCTAAACCCCATTATAAAAATAAATTACTTTTAAAAACCCATAAAACAAAGACAGTGAAAGAGAGAGAAATTCTTACAAAATTCGTTCAGAGGCTGTGATGCAACCTGGATTGACCATATCTAGACCCACAGCTGGATGAGACATAAGGGTGGACACTCTTGGGGCTGAGAGGTTGGGTGAGGTTGGGTGAGCAAACGCAGACCCTTTAAAGTAATACTGCGTGGTACCCATCCCATGGGTCCCAAATCTCCAGGTTCAAGGGCATCTTCCTACATCGAAAACATGCATGAGAAACCCAGAAGATGGTACACCGTGTGATTTTGAAAGGTTTCTAAAACGCACCTCATTTCTCATCTCCTTGTGCTCGGTTTCGCCATTCCAGCTACTTTACTAGCAATCTCCCTACTTGGAGAATCAGCACCCTTAACCTCCTGTTCCCTACAGGTTGCAATTTGTCCTGAGGATGAACGGGAAGAGGGGCAACCAATGAGAGACTAGATCTAGGTGTTGGGACAGGCACAGGTCACTCTATTTTCCCAACAGGAAGAAGAATTAACCACAGGCTCAGCCTGCCGCCCAGAAGCAGAATAGGGCCTGAGGCAATCCCGCGCTTTTGCGGCCAGCTCCCAAAAAAGACAGTTGAAAAATGGAGCTCAGGGAAACTGCAATTCACAAACCCGCAGAGTTATAAATGATAACTCTCATCCACAGATATATTGAGGGAAGGCAACGAAGAGGATTTGAAAGCAAGGCAGAATTGCAGGAAACAGATTTCAGCAGGTAGATACGAATCGCCTTTAAAGCACATGAAAAGCGGCAAAACGTCGACAATGATGCCCTTGGCCAAAAAGGGCGTATGCGTTTTTTCCTGAATTTATTCAGGAAAAAACGCATACGCCCTTTTTGGCCAACCAAGCAACCTGGAAAGGCAAATCAGCGCTACAAAGAAGTCTCGCTTCCCATCGGTGAAAAGGGCCATGCTGCAAAAAGTGTCAAAACCAGAAATGCAGGACAGGCCATGGAGAAATGGCAGCCTTGCTACACTGATGGGCGGGATGTAAATTGCCAACAGCCACTCTGGAGAAGTGTACGTTGTGTCCTGAAACATGGAAAAAAAACAGCTTAGGGAGCATAGGGCACGTCCACTCATGGGCGTATAAATTGGAAAAACTAAAAATCAGCAAGACACAGGCACCGGAAAGTTTAGGGCTGCTCTGTTGACAAGAACCTCCACTTCATGACACCTTAAATATCCCAGGAAAGAGAAAAATGGATAAAGAAGTTGTGGTCCTTATGTACAATGGAATATCACTCAGACATGAAATCAATGTCTCATAAGGCTAGTAGAAGCAAGATGAGTGGAGTTAGGTACGACGATTCTAAGTGAAATAAGTCACACAGAAAAAGACACTTATCATAAGCTATCACTTATAGAGGGAATGTAAAAACCGCTACACTTGAACTGAATTACAAAACAGAACAGAGTCACACGTTTAGAAAACACACTATGGCTGCTTAACGGGAATGGTGAGGTGGGGTGATGCATAAAACAAGGGTTTCAAATTCGCTCAGATACCGTTCCATACACCCAATATGTAATAGACAAGACCTACTCCTTGCTTAGTGAACTGGACTCAACACCCCCTATTCACCACACAAGAATATATGTGACTAGTAAGAATCTTAAAACCTATGTATTGATATCTCTCTGGAAGTGAGTCAAGTGGGTGTAAAGCCGCATAAACACAGCCATGAAAAGCAGCTAAACCCCATTATAAAAATAAATTACTTTTAAAAACCCATAAAACAAAGACAGTGAAAGAGAGAGAAATTCTTACAAAATTCGTTCAGAGGCTGTGATGCAACCTGGATTGACCATATCTAGACCCACACCTGGATGAGACATAAGGGTGGACACTCTTGGGGCTGAGAGGTTGGGTGAGGTTGGGTGAGCAAACGCAGACCCTTTAAAGTAATACTGCGTGGTACCCATCCCATGGGTCCCAAATCTCCAGGTTCAAGGGCATTTTCCTACATCGAAAACATGCATGAGAAACCCAGAAGATGGTACACCGTGTGATTTTGAAAGGTTTCTAAAACGCACCGCATTTCTCATCTCCTTGTGCTCGGTTTCGCCATTCCAGCTACTTTACTAGCAATCTCCCTACTTGGAGAATCAGCACCTTTAACCTCCTGTTCCCTACAGGTTGCAATTTGTCCTGAGGATGAACGGGAAGAGGGGCAACCAATGAGAGACTAGATCTAGGTGTTGGGACAGGCACAGGTCACTCTATTTTCCCAACAGGAAGAAGAATTAACCACAGGCTCAGCCTGCCGCCCAGAAGCAGAATAGGGCCGGAGGCAATCCCGCGCTTTTGCGGCCAGCTCCCAAAAAAGACAGTTGAAAAATGGAGCTCAGGGAAACTGCAATTCACAAACCCGCAGAGTTATAAATGATAACTCTCATCCACAGATATATTGAGGGAAGGCAACGAAGAGGATTTGAAAGCAAGGCAGAATTGCAGGAAACAGATTTCAGCAGGTAGATACGAATCGCCTTTAAAGCACATGAAAAGCGGCAAAACGTCGACAATGATGCCCTTGGCCAAAAAGGGCGTATGCGTTTTTTCCTGAATATATTCAGGAAAAACCGCATACGCCCTTTTTGGCCAACCAAGCAACCTGGAAAGGCAAATCAGCGCTACAAAGAAGTCTCGCTTCCCATCGGTGAAAAGGGCCATGCTGCAAAAAGTGTCAAAACCAGAAATGCAGGACAGGCCATGGAGAAATGGCAGCCTTGCTACACTGATGGGCGGGATGTAAATTGCCAACAGCCACTCTGGAGAAGTGTACGTTGTGTCCTGAAACATGGAAAAAAAACAGCTTAGGGAGCATAGGGCACGTCCACTCATGGGCGTATAAATTGGAAAAACTAAAAATCAGCAAGACACAGGCACCGGAAAGTTTAGGGCTGCTCTGTTGACAAGAACCTCCACTTCATGACACCTTAAATATCCCAGGAAAGAGAAAAATGGATAAAGAAGTTGTGGTCCTTATGTACAATGGAATATCACTCAGACATGAAATCAATGTCTCATAAGGCTAGTAGAAGCAAGATGAGTGGAGTTAGGTACGACGATTCTAAGTGAAATAAGTCACACAGAAAAAGACACTTATCATAAGCTATCACTTATAGAGGGAATGTAAAAACCGCTACACTTGAACTGAATTACAAAACAGAACAGAGTCACACGTTTAGAAAACACACTATGGCTGCTTAACGGGAATGGTGAGGTGGGGTGATGCATAAAACAAGGGTTTCAAATTCGCTCAGATACCGTTCCATACACCCAATATGTAATAGACAAGACCTACTCCTTGCTTAGTGAACTGGACTCAACACCCCCTATTCACCACACAAGAATATATGTGACTAGTAAGAATCTTAAAACCTATGTATGGATATCTCTCTGGAAGTGAGTCAAGTGGGTGTAAAGCCGCATAAACACAGCCATGAAAAGCAGCTAAACCCCATTATAAAAATAAATTACTTTTAAAAACCCATAAAACAAAGACAGTGAAAGAGAGAGAAATTCTTACAAAATTCGTTCAGAGGCTGTGATGCAACCTGGATTGACCATATCTAGACCCACAGCTGGATGAGACATAAGGGTGGACACTCTTGGGGCTGAGAGGTTGGGTGAGGTTGGGTGAGCAAACGCAGACCCTTTAAAGTAATACTGCGTGGTACCCATCCCATGGGTCCCAAATCTCCAGGTTCAAGGGCATCTTCCTACATCGAAAACATGCATGAGAAACCCAGAAGATGGTACACCGTGTGATTTTGAAAGGTTTCTAAAACGCACCTCATTTCTCATCTCCTTGTGCTCGGTTTCGCCATTCCAGCTACTTTACTAGCAATCTCCCTACTTGGAGAATCAGCACCCTTAACCTCCTGTTCCCTACAGGTTTCAATTTGTCCTGAGGATGAACGGGAAGAGGGGCAACCAATGAGAGACTAGATCTAGGTGTTGGGACAGGCACAGGTCACTCTATTTTCCCAACAGGAAGAAGAATTAACCACAGGCTCAGCCTGCCGCCCAGAAGCAGAATAGGGCCTGAGGCAATCCCGCGCTTTTGCGGCCAGCTCCCAAAAAAGACAGTTGAAAAATGGAGCTCAGGGAAACTGCAATTCACAAACCCGCAGAGTTATAAATGATAACTCTCATCCACAGATATATTGAGGGAAGGCAACGAAGAGGATTTGAAAGCAAGGCAGAATTGCAGGAAACAGATTTCAGGAGGTAGATACGAATCGCCTTTAAAGCACATGAAAAGCGGCAAAACGTCGACAATGATGCCCTTGGCCAAAAAGGGCGTATGCGTTTTTTCCTGAATATATTCAGGAAAAAACGCATACGCCCTTTTTTGCCAACCAAGCAACCTGGAAAGGCAAATCAGCGCTACAAAGAAGTCTCGCTTCCCATCGGTCAAAAGGGCCATGCTGCAAAAAGTGTCAAAACCAGAAATGCAGGACAGGCCATGGAGAAATGGCAGCCTTGCTACACTGATGGGCGGGATGTAAATTGCCAACAGCCACTCTGGAGAAGTGTAAGTTGTGTCCTGAAACATGGAAAAAAAAACAGCTTAGGGAGCATAGGGCACGTCCACTCATGGGCGTATAAATTGGAAAAACTAAAAATCAGCAAGACACAGGCACCGGAAAGTTTAGGGCTGCTCTGTTGACAAGAACCTCCACTTCATGACACCTTAAATATCCCAGGAAAGAGAAAAATGGATAAAGAAGTTGTGGTCCTTATGTACAATGGAATATCACTCAGACATGAAATCAATGTCTCATAAGGCTAGTAGAAGCAAGATGAGTGGAGTTAGGTACGACGATTCTAAGTGAAATAAGTCACACAGAAAAAGACACTTATCATAAGCTATCACTTATAGAGGGAATGTAAAAACCGCTACACTTGAACTGAATTACAAAACAGAACAGAGTCACACGTTTAGAAAACACACTATGGCTGCTTAACGGGAATGGTGAGGTGGGGTGATGCATAAAACAAGGGTTTCAAATTCGCTCAGATACCGTTCCATACACCCAATATGTAATAGACAAGACCTACTCCTTGCTCAGTGAACTGGACTCAACACCCCCTATTCCCCGCACAAGAATATATGTGACTAGTAAGAATCTTAAAACCTATGTATTGATATCTGTCTGGAAGTGAGTCAAGTGGGTGTTAAGCCGCATAAACACAACCATGAAAAGCAGCTAAACCCCATTATAAAAATAAATTACTTTTAAAAACCCGTAAAACAAAGACAGTGAAAGAGAGAGAAATTCTTACAAAATTCGTTCAGAGGCTGTGATGCAACCTGGATTGACCATATCTAGACCCACACCTGGATGAGACATAAGGGTGGACACTCTTGGGGCTGAGAGTTTGGGTGAGGTTGGGTGAGCAAACGCAGACCCTTTAAAATAATACTGCGTGGTACCCATCCCATGGGTCCCAAATCTCCAGGTTCAAGGGCATCTTCCTACATCGAAAACATGCATGAGAAACCCAGAAGTTGGTACACCGTGTGATTTTGAAAGGTTTCTAAAACGCACCTCATTTCTCATCTCCTTGTGCTCGGTTTCGCCATTCCAGCTACTTTACTAGCAATCTCCCTACTTGGAGAATCAGCACCTTTAACCTCCTGTTCCCTACAGGTTGCAATTTGTCCTGAGGATGAACGGGAAGAGGGGCAACCAATGAGAGACTAGATCTAGGTGTTGGGACAGGCACAGGTCACTCTATTTTCCCAACAGGAAGAAGAATTAACCACAGGCTCAGCCTGCCGCCCAGAAGCAGAATAGGGCCTGAGGCAATCCCGCGCTTTTGCGGCCAGCTCCCAAAAAAGACAGTTGAAAAATGGAGCTCAGGGAAACTGCAATTCACAAACCCGCAGAGTTATAAATGATAACTCTCATCCACAGATATATTGAGGGAAGGCAACGAAGAGGATTTGAAAGCAAGGCAGAATTGCAGGAAACAGATTTCAGGAGGTAGATACGAATCGCCTTTAAAGCACATGAAAAGCGGCAAAACGTCGACAATGATGCCCTTGGCCAAAAAGGGCGTATGGGTTTTTTCCTGAATATATTCAGGAAAAAACGCATACGCCCTTTTTGGCCAACCAAGCAACCTGGAAAGGCAAATCAGCGCTACAAAGAAGTCTCGCTTCCCATCGGTGAAAAGGGCCATGCTGCAAAAAGTGTCAAAACCAGAAATGCAGGACAGGCCATGGAGAAATGGCAGCCTTGCTACACTGATGGGCGGGATGTAAATTGCCAACAGCCACTCTGGAGAAGTGTACGTTGTGTCCTGAAACATGGAAAAAAAACAGCTTAGGGAGCATAGGGCACGTCCACTCATGGGCGTATAAATTGGAAAAACTAAAAATCAGCAAGACACAGGCACCGGAAAGTTTAGGGCTGCTCTGTTGACAAGAACCTCCACTTCATGACACCTTAAATATCCCAGGAAAGAGAAAAATGGATAAAGAAGTTGTGGTCCTTATGTACAATGGAATATCACTCAGACATGAAATCAATGTCTCATAAGGCTAGTAGAAGCAAGATGAGTGGAGTTAGGTACGACGATTCTAAGTGAAATAAGTTACACAGAAAAAGACACTTATCATAAGCTATCACTTATAGAGGGAATGTAAAAACCGCTACACTTGAACTGAATTACAAAACAGAACAGAGTCACACGTTTAGAAAACACACTATGGCTGCTTAACGGGAATGGTGAGGTGGGGTGATGCATAAAACAAGGGTTTCAAATTCGCTCAGATACCGTTCCATACACCCAATATGTAATAGACAAGACCTACTCCTTGCTCAGTGAACTGGACTCAACACCCCCTATTCCCCGCACAAGAATATATGTGACTAGTAAGAATCTTAAAACCTATGTATTGATATCTGTCTGGAAGTGAGTCAAGTGGGTGTAAAGCCGCATAAACACAACCATGAAAAGCAGCTAAACCCCATTATAAAAATAAATTACTTTTAAAAACCCGTAAAACAAAGACAGTGAAAGAGAGAGAAATTCTTACAAAATTCGTTCAGAGGCTGTGATGCAACCTGGATTGACCATATCCAGACCCACACCTGGATGAGACATAAGGGTGGACACTCTTGGGGCTGAGAGTTTGGGTGAGGTTGGGTGAGCAAACGCAGACCCTTTAAAGTAATACTGCGTGGTACCCATCCCATGGGTCCCAAATCTCCAGGTTCAAGGGCATCTTCCTACATCGAAAACATGCATGAGAAACCCAGAAGATGGTACACCGTGTGATTTTGAAAGGTTTCTAAAACGCACCTCATTTCTCATCTCCTTGTGCTCGGTTTCGCCATTCCAGCTACTTTACTAGCAATCTCCCTACTTGGAGAATCAGCACCTTTAACCTCCTGTTCCCTACAGGTTGCAATTTGTCCTGAGGATGAACGGGAAGAGGGGCAACCAATGAGAGACTAGATCTAGGTGTTGGGACAGGCACAGGTCACTCTATTTTCCCAACAGGAAGAAGAATTAACCACAGGCTCAGCCTGCCGCCCAGAAGCAGAATAGGGCCTGAGGCAATCCCGCGCTTTTGCGGCCAGCTCCCAAAAAAGACAGTTGAAAAATGGAGCTCAGGGAAACTGCAATTCACAAACCCGCAGAGTTATAAATGATAACTCTCATCCACAGATATATTGAGGGAAGGCAACGAAGAGGATTTGAAAGCAAGGCAGAATTGCAGGAAACAGATTTCAGGAGGTAGATACGAATCGCCTTTAAAGCACATGAAAAGCGGCAAAACGTCGACAATGATGCCCTTGGCCAAAAAGGGCGTATGCGTTTTTTCCTGAATATATTCAGGAAAAAACGCATACGCCCTTTTTGGCCAACCAAGCAACCTGGAAAGGCAAATCAGCGCTACAAAGAAGTCTCGCTTCCCATCGGTGAAAAGGGCCATGCTGCAAAAAGTGTCAAAACCAGAAATGCAGGACAGGCCATGGAGAAATGGCAGCCTTGCTACACTGATGGGCGGGATGTAAATTGCCAACAGCCACTCTGGAGAAGTGTACGTTGTGTCCTGAAACATGGAAAAAAAACAGCTTAGGGAGCATAGGGCACGTCCACTCATGGGCGTATAAATTGGAAAAACTAAAAATCAGCAAGACACAGGCACCGGAAAGTTTAGGGCTGCTCTGTTGACAAGAACCTCCACTTCATGACACCTTAAATATCCCAGGAAAGAGAAAAATGGATAAAGAAGTTGTGGTCCTTATGTACAATGGAATATCACTCAGACATGAAATCAATGTCTCATAAGGCTAGTAGAAGCAAGATGAGTGGAGTTAGGTACGACGATTCTAAGTGAAATAAGTTACACAGAAAAAGACACTTATCATAAGCTATCACTTATAGAGGGAATGTAAAAACCGCTACACTTGAACTGAATTACAAAACAGAACAGAGTCACACGTTTAGAAAACACACTATGGCTGCTTAACGGGAATGGTGAGGTGGGGTGATGCATAAAACAAGGGTTTCAAATTCGCTCAGATACCGTTCCATACACCCAATATGTAATAGACAAGACCTACTCCTTGCTCAGTGAACTGGACTCAACACCCCCTATTCCCCGCACAAGAATATATGTGACTAGTAAGAATCTTAAAACCTATGTATTGATATCTGTCTGGAAGTGAGTCAAGTGGGTGTAAAGCCGCATAAACACAACCATGAAAAGCAGCTAAACCCCATTATAAAAATAAATTACTTTTAAAAACCCGTAAAACAAAGACAGTGAAAGAGAGAGAAATTCTTACAAAATTCGTTCAGAGGCTGTGATGCAACCTGGATTGACCATATCCAGACCCACACCTGGATGAGACATAAGGGTGGACACTCTTGGGGCTGAGAGTTTGGGTGAGGTTGGGTGAGCAAACGCAGACCCTTTAAAGTAATACTGCGTGGTACCCATCCCATGGGTCCCAAATCTCCAGGTTCAAGGGCATCTTCCTACATCGAAAACATGCATGAGAAACCCAGAAGATGGTACACCGTGTGATTTTGAAAGGTTTCTAAAACGCACCTCATTTCTCATCTCCTTGTGCTCGGTTTCGCCATTCCAGCTACTTTACTAGCAATCTCCCTACTTGGAGAATCAGCACCTTTAACCTCCTGTTCCCTACAGGTTGCAATTTGTCCTGAGGATGAACGGGAAGAGGGGCAACCAATGAGAGACTAGATCTAGGTGTTGGGACAGGCACAGGTCACTCTATTTTCCCAACAGGAAGAAGAATTAACCACAGGCTCAGCCTGCCGCCCAGAAGCAGAATAGGGCCTGAGGCAATCCCGCGCTTTTGCGGCCAGCTCCCAAAAAAGACAGTTGAAAAATGGAGCTCAGGGAAACTGCAATTCACAAACCCGCAGAGTTATAAATGATAACTCTCATCCACAGATATATTGAGGGAAGGCAACGAAGAGGATTTGAAAGCAAGGCAGAATTGCAGGAAACAGATTTCAGGAGGTAGATACGAATCGCCTTTAAAGCACATGAAAAGCGGCAAAACGTCGACAATGATGCCCTTGGCCAAAAAGGGCGTATGGGTTTTTTCCTGAATATATTCAGGAAAAAACGCATACGCCCTTTTTGGCCAACCAAGCAACCTGGAAAGGCAAATCAGCGCTACAAAGAAGTCTCGCTTCCCATCGGTGAAAAGGGCCATGCTGCAAAAAGTGTCAAAACCAGAAATGCAGGACAGGCCATGGAGAAATGGCAGCCTTGCTACACTGATGGGCGGGATGTAAATTGCCAACAGCCACTCTGGAGAAGTGTACGTTGTGTCCTGAAACATGGAAAAAAAACAGCTTAGGGAGCATAGGGCACGTCCACTCATGGGCGTATAAATTGGAAAAACTAAAAATCAGCAAGACACAGGCACCGGAAAGTTTAGGGCTGCTCTGTTGACAAGAACCTCCACTTCATGACACCTTAAATATCCCAGGAAAGAGAAAAATGGATAAAGAAGTTGTGGTCCTTATGTACAATGGAATATCACTCAGACATGAAATCAATGTCTCATAAGGCTAGTAGAAGCAAGATGAGTGGAGTTAGGTACGACGATTCTAAGTGAAATAAGTTACACAGAAAAAGACACTTATCATAAGCTATCACTTATAGAGGGAATGTAAAAACCGCTACACTTGAACTGAATTACAAAACAGAACAGAGTCACACGTTTAGAAAACACACTATGGCTGCTTAACGGGAATGGTGAGGTGGGGTGATGCATAAAACAAGGGTTTCAAATTCGCTCAGATACCGTTCCATACACCCAATATGTAATAGACAAGACCTACTCCTTGCTCAGTGAACTGGACTCAACACCCCCTATTCCCCGCACAAGAATATATGTGACTAGTAAGAATCTTAAAACCTATGTATTGATATCTGTCTGGAAGTGAGTCAAGTGGGTGTAAAGCCGCATAAACACAACCATGAAAAGCAGCTAAACCCCATTATAAAAATAAATTACTTTTAAAAACCCGTAAAACAAAGACAGTGAAAGAGAGAGAAATTCTTACAAAATTCGTTCAGAGGCTGTGATGCAACCTGGATTGACCATATCCAGACCCACACCTGGATGAGACATAAGGGTGGACACTCTTGGGGCTGAGAGTTTGGGTGAGGTTGGGTGAGCAAACGCAGACCCTTTAAAGTAATACTGCGTGGTACCCATCCCATGGGTCCCAAATCTCCAGGTTCAAGGGCATCTTCCTACATCGAAAACATGCATGAGAAACCCAGAAGATGGTACACCGTGTGATTTTGAAAGGTTTCTAAAACGCACCTCATTTCTCATCTCCTTGTGCTCGGTTTCGCCATTCCAGCTACTTTACTAGCAATCTCCCTACTTGGAGAATCAGCACCTTTAACCTCCTGTTCCCTACAGGTTGCAATTTGTCCTGAGGATGAACGGGAAGAGGGGCAACCAATGAGAGACTAGATCTAGGTGTTGGGACAGGCACAGGTCACTCTATTTTCCCAACAGGAAGAAGAATTAACCACAGGCTCAGCCTGCCGCCCAGAAGCAGAATAGGGCCTGAGGCAATCCCGCGCTTTTGCGGCCAGCTCCCAAAAAAGACAGTTGAAAAATGGAGCTCAGGGAAACTGCAATTCACAAACCCGCAGAGTTATAAATGATAACTCTCATCCACAGATATATTGAGGGAAGGCAACGAAGAGGATTTGAAAGCAAGGCAGAATTGCAGGAAACAGATTTCAGCAGGTAGATACGAATCGCCTTTAAAGCACATGAAAAGCGGCAAAACGTCGACAATGATGCCCTTGGCCAAAAAGGGCGTATGCGTTTTTTCCTGAATTTATTCAGGAAAAAACGCATACGCCCTTTTTGGCCAACCAAGCAACCTGGAAAGGCAAATCAGCGCTACAAAGAAGTCTCGCTTCCCATCGGTGAAAAGGGCCATGCTGCAAAAAGTGTCAAAACCAGAAATGCAGGACAGGCCATGGAGAAATGGCAGCCTTGCTACACTGATGGGCGGGATGTAAATTGCCAACAGCCACTCTGGAGAAGTGTACGTTGTGTCCTGAAACATGGAAAAAAAACAGCTTAGGGAGCATAGGGCACGTCCACTCATGGGCGTATAAATTGGAAAAACTAAAAATCAGCAAGACACAGGCACCGGAAAGTTTAGGGCTGCTCTGTTGACAAGAACCTCCACTTCATGACACCTTAAATATCCCAGGAAAGAGAAAAATGGATAAAGAAGTTGTGGTCCTTATGTACAATGGAATATCACTCAGACATGAAATCAATGTCTCATAAGGCTAGTAGAAGCAAGATGAGTGGAGTTAGGTACGACGATTCTAAGTGAAATAAGTCACACAGAAAAAGACACTTATCATAAGCTATCACTTATAGAGGGAATGTAAAAACCGCTACACTTGAACTGAATTACAAAACAGAACAGAGTCACACGTTTAGAAAACACACTATGGCTGCTTAACGGGAATGGTGAGGTGGGGTGATGCATAAAACAAGGGTTTCAAATTCGCTCAGATACCGTTCCATACACCCAATATGTAATAGACAAGACCTACTCCTTGCTTAGTGAACTGGACTCAACACCCCCTATTCACCACACAAGAATATATGTGACTAGTAAGAATCTTAAAACCTATGTATGGATATCTCTCTGGAAGTGAGTCAAGTGGGTGTAAAGCCGCATAAACACAGCCATGAAAAGCAGCTAAACCCCATTATAAAAATAAATTACTTTTAAAAACCCATAAAACAAAGACAGTGAAAGAGAGAGAAATTCTTACAAAATTCGTTCAGAGGCTGTGATGCAACCTGGATTGACCATATCTAGACCCACAGCTGGATGAGACATAAGGGTGGACACTCTTGGGGCTGAGAGGTTGGGTGAGGTTGGGTGAGCAAACGCAGACCCTTTAAAGTAATACTGCGTGGTACCCATCCCATGGGTCCCAAATCTCCAGGTTCAAGGGCATCTTCCTACATCGAAAACATGCATGAGAAACCCAGAAGATGGTACACCGTGTGATTTTGAAAGGTTTCTAAAACGCACCTCATTTCTCATCTCCTTGTGCTCGGTTTCGCCATTCCAGCTACTTTACTAGCAATCTCCCTACTTGGAGAATCAGCACCCTTAACCTCCTGTTCCCTACAGGTTTCAATTTGTCCTGAGGATGAACGGGAAGAGGGGCAACCAATGAGAGACTAGATCTAGGTGTTGGGACAGGCACAGGTCACTCTATTTTCCCAACAGGAAGAAGAATTAACCACAGGCTCAGCCTGCCGCCCAGAAGCAGAATAGGGCCTGAGGCAATCCCGCGCTTTTGCGGCCAGCTCCCAAAAAAGACAGTTGAAAAATGGAGCTCAGGGAAACTGCAATTCACAAACCCGCAGAGTTATAAATGATAACTCTCATCCACAGATATATTGAGGGAAGGCAACGAAGAGGATTTGAAAGCAAGGCAGAATTGCAGGAAACAGATTTCAGGAGGTAGATACGAATCGCCTTTAAAGCACATGAAAAGCGGCAAAACGTCGACAATGATGCCCTTGGCCAAAAAGGGCGTATGGGTTTTTTCCTGAATATATTCAGGAAAAAACGCATACGCCCTTTTTTGCCAACCAAGCAACCTGGAAAGGCAAATCAGCGCTACAAAGAAGTCTCGCTTCCCATCGGTCAAAAGGGCCATGCTGCAAAAAGTGTCAAAACCAGAAATGCAGGACAGGCCATGGAGAAATGGCAGCCTTGCTACACTGATGGGCGGGATGTAAATTGCCAACAGCCACTCTGGAGAAGTGTAAGTTGTGTCCTGAAACATGGAAAAAAAAACAGCTTAGGGAGCATAGGGCACGTCCACTCATGGGCGTATAAATTGGAAAAACTAAAAATCAGCAAGACACAGGCACCGGAAAGTTTAGGGCGGCTCTGTTGACAAGAACCTCCACTTCATGACACCTTAAATATCCCAGGAAAGAGAAAAATGGATAAAGAAGTTGTGGTCCTTATGTACAATGGAATATCACTCAGACATGAAATCAATGTCTCATAAGGCTAGTAGAAGCAAGATGAGTGGAGTTAGGTACGACGATTCTAAGTGAAATAAGTTACACAGAAAAAGACACTTATCATAAGCTATCACTTATAGAGGGAATGTAAAAACCGCTACACTTGAACTGAATTACAAAACAGAACAGAGTCACACGTTTAGAAAACACACTATGGCTGCTTAACGGGAATGGTGAGGTGGGGTGATGCATAAAACAAGGGTTTCAAATTCGCTCAGATACCGTTCCATACACCCAATATGTAATAGACAAGACCTACTCCTTGCTCAGTGAACTGGACTCAACACCCCCTATTCCCCGCACAAGAATATATGTGACTAGTAAGAATCTTAAAACCTATGTATTGATATCTGTCTGGAAGTGAGTCAAGTGGGTGTAAAGCCGCATAAACACAACCATGAAAAGCAGCTAAACCCCATTATAAAAATAAATTACTTTTAAAAACCCGTAAAACAAAGACAGTGAAAGAGAGAGAAATTCTTACAAAATTCGTTCAGAGGCTGTGATGCAACCTGGATTGACCATATCCAGACCCACACCTGGATGAGACATAAGGGTGGACACTCTTGGGGCTGAGAGTTTGGGTGAGGTTGGGTGAGCAAACGCAGACCCTTTAAAGTAATACTGCGTGGTACCCATCCCATGGGTCCCAAATCTCCAGGTTCAAGGGCATCTTCCTACATCGAAAACATGCATGAGAAACCCAGAAGATGGTACACCGTGTGATTTTGAAAGGTTTCTAAAACGCACCTCATTTCTCATCTCCTTGTGCTCGGTTTCGCCATTCCAGCTACTTTACTAGCAATCTCCCTACTTGGAGAATCAGCACCTTTAACCTCCTGTTCCCTACAGGTTGCAATTTGTCCTGAGGATGAACGGGAAGAGGGGCAACCAATGAGAGACTAGATCTAGGTGTTGGGACAGGCACAGGTCACTCTATTTTCCCAACAGGAAGAAGAATTAACCACAGGCTCAGCCTGCCGCCCAGAAGCAGAATAGGGCCTGAGGCAATCCCGCGCTTTTGCGGCCAGCTCCCAAAAAAGACAGTTGAAAAATGGAGCTCAGGGAAACTGCAATTCACAAACCCGCAGAGTTATAAATGATAACTCTCATCCACAGATATATTGAGGGAAGGCAACGAAGAGGATTTGAAAGCAAGGCAGAATTGCAGGAAACAGATTTCAGGAGGTAGATACGAATCGCCTTTAAAGCACATGAAAAGCGGCAAAACGTCGACAATGATGCCCTTGGCCAAAAAGGGCGTATGCGTTTTTTCCTGAATATATTCAGGAAAAAACGCATACGCCCTTTTTGGCCAACCAAGCAACCTGGAAAGGCAAATCAGCGCTACAAAGAAGTCTCGCTTCCCATCGGTGAAAAGGGCCATGCTGCAAAAAGTGTCAAAACCAGAAATGCAGGACAGGCCATGGAGAAATGGCAGCCTTGCTACACTGATGGGCGGGATGTAAATTGCCAACAGCCACTCTGGAGAAGTGTACGTTGTGTCCTGAAACATGGAAAAAAAACAGCTTAGGGAGCATAGGGCACGTCCACTCATGGGCGTATAAATTGGAAAAACTAAAAATCAGCAAGACACAGGCACCGGAAAGTTTAGGGCTGCTCTGTTGACAAGAACCTCCACTTCATGACACCTTAAATATCCCAGGAAAGAGAAAAATGGATAAAGAAGTTGTGGTCCTTATGTACAATGGAATATCACTCAGACATGAAATCAATGTCTCATAAGGCTAGTAGAAGCAAGATGAGTGGAGTTAGGTACGACGATTCTAAGTGAAATAAGTTACACAGAAAAAGACACTTATCATAAGCTATCACTTATAGAGGGAATGTAAAAACCGCTACACTTGAACTGAATTACAAAACAGAACAGACTCACACGTTTAGAAAACACACTATGGCTGCTTAACGGGAATGGTGAGGTGGGGTGATGCATAAAACAAGGGTTTCAAATTCGCTCAGATACCGTTCCATACACCCAATATGTAATAGACAAGACCTACTCCTTGCTCAGTGAACTGGACTCAACACCCCCTATTCCCCGCACAAGAATATATGTGACTAGTAAGAATCTTAAAACCTATGTATTGATATCTGTCTGGAAGTGAGTCAAGTGGGTGTAAAGCCGCATAAACACAACCATGAAAAGCAGCTAAACCCCATTATAAAAATAAATTACTTTTAAAAACCCGTAAAACAAAGACAGTGAAAGAGAGAGAAATTCTTACAAAATTCGTTCAGAGGCTGTGATGCAACCTGGATTGACCATATCCAGACCCACACCTGGATGAGACATAAGGGTGGACACTCTTGGGGCTGAGAGTTTGGGTGAGGTTGGGTGAGCAAACGCAGACCCTTTAAAGTAATACTGCGTGGTACCCATCCCATGGGTCCCAAATCTCCAGGTTCAAGGGCATCTTCCTACATCGAAAACATGCATGAGAAACCCAGAAGATGGTACACCGTGTGATTTTGAAAGGTTTCTAAAACGCACCTCATTTCTCATCTCCTTGTGCTCGGTTTCGCCATTCCAGCTACTTTACTAGCAATCTCCCTACTTGGAGAATCAGCACCTTTAACCTCCTGTTCCCTACAGGTTGCAATTTGTCCTGAGGATGAACGGGAAGAGGGGCAACCAATGAGAGACTAGATCTAGGTGTTGGGACAGGCACAGGTCACTCTATTTTCCCAACAGGAAGAAGAATTAACCACAGGCTCAGCCTGCCGCCCAGAAGCAGAATAGGGCCTGAGGCAATCCCGCGCTTTTGCGGCCAGCTCCCAAAAAAGACAGTTGAAAAATGGAGCTCAGGGAAACTGCAATTCACAAACCCGCAGAGTTATAAATGATAACTCTCATCCACAGATATATTGAGGGAAGGCAACGAAGAGGATTTGAAAGCAAGGCAGAATTGCAGGAAACAGATTTCAGGAGGTAGATACGAATCGCCTTTAAAGCACATGAAAAGCGGCAAAACGTCGACAATGATGCCCTTGGCCAAAAAGGGCGTATGCGTTTTTTCCTGAATATATTCAGGAAAAAACGCATACGCCCTTTTTGGCCAACCAAGCAACCTGGAAAGGCAAATCAGCGCTACAAAGAAGTCTCGCTTCCCATCGGTCAAAAGGGCCATGCTGCAAAAAGTGTCAAAACCAGAAATGCAGGACAGGCCATGGAGAAATGGCAGCCTTGCTACACTGATGGGCGGGATGTAAATTGCCAACAGCCACTCTGGAGAAGTGTACGTTGTGTCCTGAAACATGGAAAAAAAACAGCTTAGGGAGCATAGGGCACGTCCACTCATGGGCGTATAAATTGGAAAAACTAAAAATCAGCAAGACACAGGCACCGGAAAGTTTAGGGCTGCTCTGTTGACAAGAACCTCCACTTCATGACACCTTAAATATCCCAGGAAAGAGAAAAATGGATAAAGAAGTTGTGGTCCTTATGTACAATGGAATATCACTCAGACATGAAATCAATGTCATAAGGCTAGTAGAAGCAAGATGAGTGGAGTTAGGTACGACGATTCTAAGTGAAATAAGTCACACAGAAAAAGACACTTATCATAAGCTATCACTTATAGAGGGAATGTAAAAACCGCTACACTTGAACTGAATTACAAAACAGAACAGAGTCACACGTTTAGAAAACACACTATATCTGCTTAAAAGGAAAGGTGAGGTGGGGAGATGCATAAAACAAGGGTTTCAAATTCGCTCAGATACCGTTCCATACACCCAATATGTAATAGACAAGACCTACTCCTTGCTCAGTGAACTGGACTCAACACCCCCTATTTCCCGCACAAGAATATATGTGGCTAGTAAGAATCTTAAAACCTATGTATTGATATCTGTCTGGAAGTGAGTCAAGTGGGTGTAAAGCCGCATAAACACAACCATGAAAAGCAGCTAAACCCCATTATAAAAATAAATTACTTTTAAAAACCCGTAAAACAAAGACAGTGAAAGAGAGAGAAATTCTTACAAAATTCGTTCAGAGGCTGTGATGCAACCTGGATTGACCATATCTAGACCCACACCTGGATGAGACATAAGGGTGGACACTCTTGGGGCTGAGAGGTTGGGTGAGGTTGGGTGAGCAAACGCAGACCCTTTAAAGTAATACTGCGTGGTACCCATCCCATGGGTCCCAAATCTCCAGGTTCAAGGGCATCTTCCTACATCGAAAACATGCATGAGAAACCCAGAAGATGGTACACCGTGTGATTTTGAAAGGTTTCTAAAACGCACCTCATTTCTCATCTCCTTGTGCTCGGTTTCGCCATTCCAGCTACTTTACTAGCAATCTCCCTACTTGGAGAATCAGCACCTTTAACCTCCTGTTCCCTACAGGTTGCAATTTGTCCTGAGGATGAACGGGAAGAGGGACAACCAATGAGAGACTAGATCTAGGTGTTGGGACAGGCACAGGTCACTTTATTTTCCCAACAGGAAGAAGAATTAACCACAGGCTCAGCCTGCCACCCAGAAGCAGAATAGGGCCTGAGGCAATCCCGCGCTTTTGCGGCCAGCTCCCACAAAAGAGAGTTGAAAAATGGAGCTCAGGGAAACTGCAATTCACAAACCCGCAGAGTTATAAATGATAACTCTCATCCACAGATATATTGAGGGAAGGCAACGAAGAGGATTTGAAAGCAAGGCAGAATTGCAGGAAACAGATTTCAGGAGGTAGATACGAATCGCCTGTAAAGCACATGAAAAGCGGCAAAACGTCCACAATGATGCCCTTGGCCAAAAAGGGCGTATGCGTTTTTTCCTGAATATATTCAGGAAAAAACGCATACGCCCTTTTTGGCCAACCAAGCAACCTGGAAAGGCAAATCAGCGCTACAAAGAAGTCTCGCTTCCCATCGGTCAAAAGGGCCATGCTGCAAAAAGTGTCAAAACCAGAAATGCAGGACAGGCCATGGAGAAATGGCAGCCTTGCTACACTGATGGGCGGGATGTAAATTGCCAACAGCCACTCTGGAGAAGTGTACGTTGTGTCCTGAAACATGGAAAAAAAACAGCTTAGGGAGCATAGGGCACGTCCACTCATGGGCGTATAAATTGGAAAAACTAAAAATCAGCAAGACACAGGCACCGGAAAGTTTAGGGCTGCTCTGTTGACAAGAACCTCCACTTCATGACACCTTAAATATCCCAGGAAAGAGAAAAATGGATAAAGAAGTTGTGGTCCTTATGTACAATGGAATATCACTCAGATATGAAATCAATGTCTCATAAGGCTAGTAGAAGCAAGATGAGTGGAGTTAGGTACGACGATTCTAAGTGAAATAAGTCACACAGAAAAAGACACTTATCATAAGCTATCACTTACAGAGGGAATGTAAAAACCGCTACACTTGAACTGAATTACAAAACAGAACAGAGTCACACGTTTAGAAAACACACTATGGCTGCTTAACGGGAATGGTGAGGTGGGGTGATGCATAAAACAAGGGTTTCAAATTCGCTCAGATACCGTTCCATACACCCAATATGTAATAGACAAGACCTACTCCTTGCTTAGTGAACTGGACTCAACACCCCCTATTCACCACACAAGAATATATGTGACTAGTAAGAATCTTAAAACCTATGTATTGATATCTCTCTGGAAGTGAGTCAAGTGGGTGTAAAGCCGCATAAACACAGCCATGAAAAGCAGCTAAACCCCATTATAAAAATAAATTACTTTTAAAAACCCATAAAACAAAGACAGTGAAAGAGAGAGAAATTCTTACAAAATTCGTTCAGAGGCTGTGATGCAACCTGGATTGACCATATCTAGACCCACAGCTGGATGAGACATAAGGGTGGACACTCTTGGGGCTGAGAGGTTGGGTGAGGTTGGGTGAGCAAACGCAGACCCTTTAAAGTAATACTGCGTGGTACCCATCCCATGGGTCCCAAATCTCCAGGTTCAAGGGCATCTTCCTACATCGAAAACATGCATGAGAAACCCAGAAGATGGTACACCGTGTGATTTTGAAAGGTTTCTAAAACGCACCTCATTTCTCATCTCCTTGTGCTCGGTTTCGCCATTCCAGCTACTTTACTAGCAATCTCCCTACTTGGAGAATCAGCACCCTTAACCTCCTGTTCCCTACAGGTTTCAATTTGTCCTGAGGATGAACGGGAAGAGGGGCAACCAATGAGAGACTAGATCTAGGTGTTGGGACAGGCACAGGTCACTCTATTTTCCCAACAGGAAGAAGAATTAACCACAGGCTCAGCCTGCCGCCCAGAAACAGAATAGGGCCTGAGGCAATCCCGCGCTTTTGCGGCCAGCTCCCAAAAAAGACAGTTGAAAAATGGAGCTCAGGGAAACTGCAATTCACAAACCCGCAGAGTTATAAATGATAACTCTCATCCACAGATATATTGAGGGAAGGCAACGAAGAGGATTTGAAAGCAAGGCAGAATTGCAGGAAACAGATTTCAGGAGGTAGATACGAATCGCCTTTAAAGCACATGAAAAGCGGCAAAACGTCGACAATGATGCCCTTGGCCAAAAAGGGCGTATGCGTTTTTTCCTGAATATATTCAGGAAAAAACGCATACGCCCTTTTTTGCCAACCAAGCAACCTGGAAAGGCAAATCAGCGCTACAAAGAAGTCTCGCTTCCCATCGGTGAAAAGGGCCATGCTGCAAAAAGTGTCAAAACCAGAAATGCAGGACAGGCCATGGAGAAATGGCAGCCTTGCTACACTGATGGGCGGGATGTAAATTGCCAACAGCCACTCTGGAGAAGTGTAAGTTGTGTCCTGAAACATGGAAAAAAAAACAGCTTAGGGAGCATAGGGCACGTCCACTCATGGGCGTATAAATTGGAAAAACTAAAAATCAGCAAGACACAGGCACCGGAAAGTTTAGGGCTGCTCTGTTGACAAGAACCTCCACTTCATGACACCTTAAATATCCCAGGAAAGAGAAAAATGGATAAAGAAGTTGTGGTCCTTATGTACAATGGAATATCACTCAGACATGAAATCAATGTCTCATAAGGCTAGTAGAAGCAAGATGAGTGGAGTTAGGTACGACGATTCTAAGTGAAATAAGTTACACAGAAAAAGACACTTATCATAAGCTATCACTTATAGAGGGAATGTAAAAACCGCTACACTTGAACTGAATTACAAAACAGAACAGAGTCACACGTTTAGAAAACACACTATGGCTGCTTAACGGGAATGGTGAGGTGGGGTGATGCATAAAACAAGGGTTTCAAATTCGCTCAGATACCGTTCCATACACCCAATATGTAATAGACAAGACCTACTCCTTGCTCAGTGAACTGGACTCAACACCCCCTATTCCCCGCACAAGAATATATGTGACTAGTAAGAATCTTAAAACCTATGTATTGATATCTGTCTGGAAGTGAGTCAAGTGGGTGTAAAGCCGCATAAACACAACCATGAAAAGCAGCTAAACCCCATTATAAAAATAAATTACTTTTAAAAACCCGTAAAACAAAGACAGTGAAAGAGAGAGAAATTCTTACAAAATTCGTTCAGAGGCTGTGATGCAACCTGGATTGACCATATCCAGACCCACACCTGGATGAGACATAAGGGTGGACACTCTTGGGGCTGAGAGTTTGGGTGAGGTTGGGTGAGCAAACGCAGACCCTTTAAAGTAATACTGCGTGGTACCCATCCCATGGGTCCCAAATCTCCAGGTTCAAGGGCATCTTCCTACATCGAAAACATGCATGAGAAACCCAGAAGATGGTACACCGTGTGATTTTGAAAGGTTTCTAAAACGCACCTCATTTCTCATCTCCTTGTGCTCGGTTTCGCCATTCCAGCTACTTTACTAGCAATCTCCCTACTTGGAGAATCAGCACCTTTAACCTCCTGTTCCCTACAGGTTGCAATTTGTCCTGAGGATGAACGGGAAGAGGGGCAACCAATGAGAGACTAGATCTAGGTGTTGGGACAGGCACAGGTCACTCTATTTTCCCAACAGGAAGAAGAATTAACCACAGGCTCAGCCTGCCGCCCAGAAGCAGAATAGGGCCTGAGGCAATCCCGCGCTTTTGCGGCCAGCTCCCAAAAAAGACAGTTGAAAAATGGAGCTCAGGGAAACTGCAATTCACAAACCCGCAGAGTTATAAATGATAACTCTCATCCACAGATATATTGAGGGAAGGCAACGAAGAGGATTTGAAAGCAAGGCAGAATTGCAGGAAACAGATTTCAGGAGGTAGATACGAATCGCCTTTAAAGCACATGAAAAGCGGCAAAACGTCGACAATGATGCCCTTGGCCAAAAAGGGCGTATGCGTTTTTTCCTGAATATATTCAGGAAAAAACGCATACGCCCTTTTTGGCCAACCAAGCAACCTGGAAAGGCAAATCAGCGCTACAAAGAAGTCTCGCTTCCCATCGGTCAAAAGGGCCATGCTGCAAAAAGTGTCAAAACCAGAAATGCAGGACAGGCCATGGAGAAATGGCAGCCTTGCTACACTGATGGGCGGGATGTAAATTGCCAACAGCCACTCTGGAGAATTGTACGTTGTGTCCTGAAACATGGAAAAAAAACAGCTTAGGGAGCATAGGGCACGTCCACTCATGGGCGTATAAATTGGAAAAACTAAAAATCAGCAAGACACAGGCACCGGAAAGTTTAGGGCTGCTCTGTTGACAAGAACCTCCACTTCATGACACCTTAAATATCCCAGGAAAGAGAAAAATGGATAAAGAAGTTGTGGTCCTTATGTACAATGGAATAT
This sequence comes from Eschrichtius robustus, assembly GCF_028021215.1. Taxonomy (NCBI): domain Eukaryota; kingdom Metazoa; phylum Chordata; class Mammalia; order Artiodactyla; family Eschrichtiidae; genus Eschrichtius; species Eschrichtius robustus. The sequence continues at coordinate 1,030,355 of NW_027175668.1, forward strand.
CACTCAGACATGAAATCAATGTCATAAGGCTAGTAGAAGCAAGATGAGTGGAGTTAGGTACGACGATTCTAAGTGAAATAAGTCACACAGAAAAAGACACTTATCATAAGCTATCACTTATAGAGGGAATGTAAAAACCGCTACACTTGAACTGAATTACAAAACAGAACAGAGTCACACGTTTAGAAAACACACTATATCTGCTTAAAAGGAAAGGTGAGGTGGGGAGATGCATAAAACAAGGGTTTCAAATTCGCTCAGATACCGTTCCATACACCCAATATGTAATAGACAAGACCTACTCCTTGCTCAGTGAACTGGACTCAACACCCCCTATTTCCCGCACAAGAATATATGTGGCTAGTAAGAATCTTAAAACCTATGTATTGATATCTGTCTGGAAGTGAGTCAAGTGGGTGTAAAGCCGCATAAACACAACCATGAAAAGCAGCTAAACCCCATTATAAAAATAAATTACTTTTAAAAACCCGTAAAACAAAGACAGTGAAAGAGAGAGAAATTCTTACAAAATTCGTTCAGAGGCTGTGATGCAACCTGGATTGACCATATCTAGACCCACACCTGGATGAGACATAAGGGTGGACACTCTTGGGGCTGAGAGGTTGGGTGAGGTTGGGTGAGCAAACGCAGACCCTTTAAAGTAATACTGCGTGGTACCCATCCCATGGGTCCCAAATCTCCAGGTTCAAGGGCATCTTCCTACATCGAAAACATGCATGAGAAACCCAGAAGATGGTACACCGTGTGATTTTGAAAGGTTTCTAAAACGCACCTCATTTCTCATCTCCTTGTGCTCGGTTTCGCCATTCCAGCTACTTTACTAGCAATCTCCCTACTTGGAGAATCAGCACCTTTAACCTCCTGTTCCCTACAGGTTGCAATTTGTCCTGAGGATGAACGGGAAGAGGGACAACCAATGAGAGACTAGATCTAGGTGTTGGGACAGGCACAGGTCACTTTATTTTCCCAACAGGAAGAAGAATTAACCACAGGCTCAGCCTGCCACCCAGAAGCAGAATAGGGCCTGAGGCAATCCCGCGCTTTTGCGGCCAGCTCCCACAAAAGACAGTTGAAAAATGGAGCTCAGGGAAACTGCAATTCACAAACCCGCAGAGTTATAAATGATAACTCTCATCCACAGATATATTGAGGGAAGGCAACGAAGAGGATTTGAAAGCAAGGCAGAATTGCAGGAAACAGATTTCAGGAGGTAGATACGAATCGCCTGTAAAGCACATGAAAAGCGGCAAAACGTCCACAATGATGCCCTTGGCCAAAAAGGGCGTATGCGTTTTTTCCTGAATATATTCAGGAAAAAACGCATACGCCCTTTTTGGCCAACCAAGCAACCTGGAAAGGCAAATCAGCGCTACAAAGAAGTCTCGCTTCCCATCGGTCAAAAGGGCCATGCTGCAAAAAGTGTCAAAACCAGAAATGCAGGACAGGCCATGGAGAAATGGCAGCCTTGCTACACTGATGGGCGGGATGTAAATTGCCAACAGCCACTCTGGAGAAGTGTACGTTGTGTCCTGAAACATGGAAAAAAAACAGCTTAGGGAGCATAGGGCACGTCCACTCATGGGCGTATAAATTGGAAAAACTAAAAATCAGCAAGACACAGGCACCGGAAAGTTTAGGGCTGCTCTGTTGACAACAACCTCCACTTCATGACACCTTAAATATCCCAGGAAAGAGAAAAATGGATAAAGAAGTTGTGGTCCTTATGTACAATGGAATATCACTCAGATATGAAATCAATGTCTCATAAGGCTAGTAGAAGCAAGATGAGTGGAGTTAGGTACGACGATTCTAAGTGAAATAAGTCACACAGAAAAAGACACTTATCATAAGCTATCACTTACAGAGGGAATGTAAAAACCGCTACACTTGAACTGAATTACAAAACAGAACAGAGTCACACGTTTAGAAAACACACTATGGCTGCTTAACGGGAATGGTGAGGTGGGGTGATGCATAAAACAAGGGTTTCAAATTCCCTCAGATACCGTTCCATACACCCAATATGTAATAGACAAGACCTACTCCTTGCTCAGTGAACTGGACTCAACACCCCCTATTCACCACACAAGAATATATGTGACTAGTAAGAATCATAAAACCTATGTATTGATATCTCTCTGGAAGTGAGTCAAGTGGGTGTAAAGCCGCATAAACACAGCCATGAAAAGCAGCTAAACCCCATTATAAAAATAAATTACTTTTAAAAACCCGTAAAACAAAGACAGTGAAAGAGAGAGAAATTCTTACAAAATTCTTTCAGAGGCTGTGATGCAACCTGGATTGACCATATCCAGACCCACACCTGGATGAGACATAAGGGTGGACACTCTTGGGGCTGAGAGGTTGGGTGAGGTTGGGTGAGCAAACGCAGACCCTTTAAAGTAATACTGCGTGGTACCCATCCCATGGGTCCCAAATCTCCAGGTTCAAGGGCATCTTCCTACATCGAAAACATGCATGAGAAACCCAGAAGATGGTACACCGTGTGATTTTGAAAGGTTTCTAAAACGCACCTCATTTCTCATCTCCTTGTGCTCGGTTTCGCCATTCCAGCTACTTTACTAGCAATCTCCCTACTTGGAGAATCAGCACCTTTAACCTCCTGTTCCCTACAGGTTGCAATTTGTCCTGAGGATGAACGGGAAGAGGGGCAACCAATGAGAGACTAGATCTAGGTGTTGGGACAGGCACAAGTCACTCTATTTTCCCAACAGGAAGAAGAATTAACCACAGGCTCAGCCTGCTGCCCAGAAGCAGAATAGGGCCTGAGGCAATCCCGCGCTTTTGCGGCCAGCTCCCAAAAAAGACAATTGAAAAATGGAGCTCAGGGAAACTGCAATTCACAAACCCGCAGAGTTATAAATGATAACTCTCATCCACAGATATATTGAGGGAAGGCAACGAAGAGGATTTGAAAGCAAGGCAGAATTGCAGGAAACAGATTTCAGGAGGTAGATACGAATCGCCTTTAAAGCACATGAAAAGCTGCAAAACGTCGACAATGATGCCCTTGGCCAAAAAGGGCGTATGCGTTTTTTCCTGAATATATTCAGGAAAAAACGCATACGCCCTTTTTGGCCAACCAAGCAACCTGGAAAGGCAAATCAGCGCTACAAAGAAGTCTCGCTTCCCATCGGTCAAAAGGGCCATGCTGCAAAAAGTGTCAAAACCAGAAATGCAGGACAGGCCATGGAGAAATGGCAGCCTTGCTACACTGATGGGCGGGATGTAAATTGCCAACAGCCACTCTGGAGAAGTGTACGTTGTGTCCTGAAACATGGAAAAAAAACAGCTTAGGGAGCATAGGGCACGTCCACTCATGGGCGTATAAATTGGAAAAACTAAAAATCAGCAAGACACAGGCACCGGAAAGTTTAGGGCTGCTCTGTTGACAAGAACCTCCACTTCATGACACCTTAAATATCCCAGGAAAGAGAAAAATGGATAAAGAAGTTGTGGTCCTTATGTACAATGGAATATCACTCAGACATGAAATCAATGTCTCATAAGGCTAGTAGAAGCAAGATGAGTGGAGTTAGGTACGATGATTCTAAGTGAAATAAGTCACACAGAAAAAGACACTTATCATAAGCTATCACTTATAGAGGGAATGTAAAAACCGCTACACTTGAACTGAATTACAAAACAGAACAGAGTCACACGTTTAGAAAACACACTATATCTGCTTAACAGAAAAGGTGAGGTGGGGAGATGCATAAAACAAGGGTTTCAATTTCGCTCAGATACCGTTCCATACACCCAATATGTAATAGACAAGACCTACTCCTTGCTCAGTGAACTGGACTCAACACCCCCTATTTCCCGCACAAGAATATATGTGACTATTAAGAATCTTAAAACCTATGTATTGATATCTGTCTGGAAGTGAGTCAAGTGGGTGGAAAGCCGCATAAACACAACCATGAAAAGCAGCTAAACCCCATTATAAAAATAAATTACTTTTAAAAACCCGTAAAACAAAGACAGTGAAAGAGAGAGAAATTCTTACAAAATTCGTTCAGAGGCTGTGATGCAACCTGGATTGACCATATCTAGACCCACAGCTGGATGAGACATAAGGGTGGACACTCTTGGGGCTGAGAGGTTGGGTGAGGTTGGGTGAGCAAACGCAGACCCTTTAAAATAATACTGCGTGATACTCATCCCATGGGTCCCAAATCTCCAGGTTCAAGGGCATCTTCCTACATCGAAAACATGCATGAGAAACCCAGAAGATGGTACACCGTGTGATTTCGAAAGGTTTCTAAAAAGCACCTCATTTCTCATCTCCTTGTGCTCGGTTTCGCCATTCCAGCTACTTTACTAGCAATCTCCCTACTTGGAGAATCAGCACCTTTAACCTCCTGTTCCCTACAGGTTGCAATTTGTCCTGAGGATGAACGGGAAGAGGGGCAACCAATGAGAGACTAGATCTAGGTGTTGGGACAGGCAGAGGTCACTCTATTTTCCCATCAGGAAGAAGAATTAACCACAGGCTCAGCCTGCCGCCCAGAAGCAGAATAGGGCCTGAGGCAATCCCGCGCTTTTGCGGCCAGCTCCCAAAAAAGACAGTTGAAAAATGGAGCTCAGGGAAACTGCAATTCAAAAACCCTCAGAGTTGTAAATGATAACTCTCGTCTACAAATATATTGAGGGAAGGCAACGAAGAGGATTTGAAAGCAAGGCAGAATTGCAGGAAACAGATTTCAGGAGGTAGATACGAATCGCCTTTAAAGCACATGAAAAGCGGCAAAACGTCGACAATGATGCCCTTGGCCAAAAAGGGCGTATGCGTTTTTTCCTGAATATATTCAGCAAAAAACGCATACGCCCTTTTTGGCCAACCAAGCAACCTGGAAAGGCAAATCAGCGCTACAAAGAAGTCTCGCTTCCCATCGGTCAAAAGGGCCATGCTGCAAAAAGTGTCAAAACCAGAAATGCAGGACAGGCCATGGAGAAATGGCAGCCTTGCTACACTGATGGGCGGGATGTAAATTGCCAACAGCCACTCTGGAGAAGTGTACGTTGTGTCCTGAAACATCGAAAAAAAACAGCTTAGGGAGCATAGGGCACGTCCACTCATGGGCGTATAAATTGGAAAAACTAAAAATCAGCAAGACACAGGCACCGGAAAGTTTAGGGCTGCTCTGTTGACAAGAACCTCCACTTCATGACACCTTAAATATCCCAGGAAAGAGAAAAATGGATAAAGAAGTTGTGGTCCTTATGTACAATGGAATATCACTCAGACATGAAATCAATGTCTCATAAGGCTAGTAGAAGCAAGATGAGTGGAGTTAGGTACGACGATTCTAAGTGAAATAAGTCACACAGAAAAAGACACTTATCATAAGCTATCACTTATAGAGGGAATGTAAAAACCGCTACACTTGAACTGAATTACAAAACAGAACAGAGTCACACGTTTAGAAAACACACTATATCTGCTTAACAGAAAAGGTGAGGTGGGGAGATGCATAAAACAAGGGTTTCAATTTCGCTCAGATACCGTTCCATACACCCAATATGTAATAGACAAGACCTACTCCTTGCTCAGTGAACTGGACTCAACACCCCCTATTTCCCGCACAAGAATATATGTGACTAGTAAGAATCTTAAAACCTATGTATTGATATCTGTCTGGAAGTGAGTCAAGTGGGTGTAAAGCCGCATAAACACAGCCATGAAAAGCAGCTAAACCCCATTATAAAAATAAATTACTTTTAAAAACCCATAAAACAAAGACAGTGAAAGAGAGAGAAATTCTTACAAAATTCGTTCAGAGGCTGTGATGCAACCTGGATTGACCATATCTAGACCCACAGCTGGATGAGACATAAGGGTGGACACTCTTGGGGCTGAGAGGTTGGGTGAGGTTGGGTGAGCAAACGCAGACCCTTTAAAATAATACTGCGTGGTACTCATCCCATGGGTCCCAAATCTCCAGGTTCAAGGGCATCTTCCTACATCGAAAACATGCATGAGAAACCCAGAAGATGGTACACCGTGTGATTTCGAAAGGTTTCTAAAAAGCACCTCATTTCTCATCTCCTTGTGCTCGGTTTCGCCATTCCAGCTACTTTACTAGCAATCTCCCTACTTGGAGAATCAGCACCTTTAACCTCCTGTTCCCTACAGGTTGCAATTTGTCCTGAGGATGAACAGGAAGAGGGGCAACCAATGAGAGACTAGATCTAGGTGTTGGGACAGGCAGAGGTCACTCTATTTTCCCATCAGGAAGAAGAATTAACCACAGGCTCAGCCTGCCGCCCAGAAGCAGAATAGGGCCTGAGGCAATCCTGCGCTTTTGCGGCCAGCTCCCAAAAAAGACAGTTGAAAAATGGAGCTCAGGGAAACTGCAATTCAAAAACCCTCAGAGTTGTAAATGATAACTCTTGTCCACAAATATATTGAGGGAAGGCAACGAAGAGGATTTGAAAGCAAGGCAGAATTGCAGGAAACAGATTTCAGGAGGTAGATACGAATCGCCTTTAAAGCACATGAAAAGCGGCAAAACGTCGACAATGATGCCCTTGGCCAAAAAGGGCGTATGCGTTTTTTCCTGAATATATTCAGCAAAAAACGCATACGCCCTTTTTGGCCAACCAAGCAACCTGGAAAGGCAAATCAGCGCTACAAAGAAGTCTCGCTTCCCATCGGTCAAAAGGGCCATGCTGCAAAAAGTGTCAAAACCAGAAATGCAGGACAGGCCATGGAGAAATGGCAGCCTTGCTACACTGATGGGCGGGATGTAAATTGCCAACAGCCACTCTGGAGAAGTGTACGTTGTGTCCTGAAACATGGAAAAAAAACAGCTTAGGGAGCATAGGGCACGTCCACTCATGGGCGTATAAATTGGAAAAACTAAAAATCAGCAAGACACAGGCACCGGAAAGTTTAGGGCTGCTCTGTTGACAAGAACCTCCACTTCATGACACCTTAAATATCCCAGGAAAGAGAAAAATGGATAAAGAAGTTGTGGTCCTTATGTACAATGGAATATCACTCAGACATGAAATCAATGTCTCATAAGGCTAGTAGAAGCAAGATGAGTGGAGTTAGGTACGACGATTCTAAGTGAAATAAGTCACACAGAAAAAGACACTTATCATAAGCTATCACTTACAGAGGGAATGTAAAAACCGCTACACTTGAACTGAATTACAAAACAGAACAGAGTCACACGTTTAGAAAACACACTATGGCTGCTTAACGGGAATGGTGAGGTGGGGTGATGCATAAAACAAGGGTTTCAAATTCGATCAGATACCGTTCCATACACCCAATATGTAATAGACAAGACCTACTCCTTGCTCAGTGAACTGGACTCAACACCCCCTATTCACCACACAAGAATATATGTGACTAGTAAGAATCTTAAAACCTATGTATTGATATCTCTCTGGAAGTGAGTCAAGTGGGTGTAAAGCCGCATAAACACAGCCATGAAAAGCAGCTAAACCCCATTATAAAAATAAATTACTTTTAAAAACCCATAAAACAAAGACAGTGAAAGAGAGAGAAATTCTTTCAAAATTCGTTCAGAGGCTGTGATGCAACCTGGATTGACCATATCTAGACCCACAGCTGGATGAGACATAAGGGTGGACACTCTTGGGGCTGAGAGTTTGGGTGAGGTTGGGTGAGCAAACGCAGACCCTTTAAAGTAATACTGCGTGGTACCCATCCCATGGGTCCCAAATCTCCAGGTTCAAGGGCATCTTCCTACATCGAAAACATGCATGAGAAACCCAGAAGATGGTACACCGTGTGATTTTGAAAGGTTTCTAAAACGCACCTCATTTCTCATCTCCTTGTGCTCGGTTTCGCCATTCCAGCTACTTTACTAGCAATCTCCCTACTTGGAGAATCAGCACCTTTAACCTCCTGTTCCCTACAGGTTGCAATTTGTCCTGAGGATGAACGGGAAGAGGGGCAACCAATGAGAGACTAGATCTAGGTGTTGGGACAGGCACAGGTCACTCTATTTTCCCAACAGGAAGAAGAATTAACCACAGGCTCAGCCTGCCGCCCAGAAGCAGAATAGGGCCTGAGGCAATCCCGCGCTTTTGCGGCCAGCTCCCAAAAAAGACAGTTGAAAAATGGAGCTCAGGGAAACTGCAATTCACAAACCCGCAGAGTTATAAATGATAACTCTCATCCACAGATATATTGAGGGAAGGCAACGAAGAGGATTTGAAAGCAAGGCAGAATTGCAGGAAACAGATTTCAGGAGGTAGACACGAATCGCCTTTAAAGCACATGAAAAGCGGCAAAACGTCCACAATGATGCCCTTGGCCAAAAAGGGCGTATGCGTTTTTTCCTGAATATATTCAGGAAAAAACGCATACGCCCTTTTTGGCCAACCAAGCAACCTGGAAAGGCAAATCAGCGCTACAAAGAAGTCTCGCTTCCCATCGGTGAAAAGGGCCATGCTGCAAAAAGTGTCAAAACCAGAAATGCAGGACAGGCCATGGAGAAATGGCAGCCTTGCTACACTGATGGGCAGGATATAAATTGCCAACAGCCACTCTGGAGAAGTGCACGTTGTGTCATGCAACATGGAAAAAAAACAGCTTAGGGAGCATAGGGCACGTCCACTCATGGGCGTATAAATTGGAAAAACTAAAAATCAGCAAGACACAGGCACCGGAAAGTTTAGGGCTGCTCTGTTGACAAGAACCTCCACTTCATGACACCTTAAATATCCCAGGAAAGAGAAAAATGGATAAAGAAGTTGTGGTCCTTATGTACAATGGAATATCACTCAGACATGAAATCAATGTCATAAGGCTAGTAGAAGCAAGATGAGTGGAGTTAGGTACGACGATTCTAAGTGAAATAAGTCACACAGAAAAAGACACTTATCATAAGCTATCACTTATAGAGGGAATGTAAAAACCGCTACACTTGAACTGAATTACAAAACAGAACAGAGTCACACGTTTAGAAAACACACTATGGCTGCATAACGGGAATGGTGAGGTGGGGTGATGCATAAAACAAGGGTTTCAAATTCGCTCAGATACCGTTCCATACACCCAATATGTAATAGACAAGACCTACTCCTTGCTCAGTGAACTGGACTCAACACCCCCTATTCACCACACAAGAATATATGTGACTAGTAAGAATCTTAAAACCTATGTATTGATATCTCTCTGGAAGTGAGTCAAGTGGGTGTAAAGCCGCATAAACACAGCCATGAAAAGCAGCTAAACCCCATTATAAAAATAAATTACTTTTAAAAACCCATAAAACAAAGACAGTGAAAGAGAGAGAAATTCTTACAAAATTCGTTCAGAGGCTGTGATGCAACCTGGATTGACCATATCAAGACCCACAGCTGGATGAGACATAAGGGTGGACACTCTTGGGGCTGAGAGGTTGGGTGAGGTTGGGTGAGCAAATGCAGACCCTTTAAAGTAATACTGCGTGGTACCCATCCCATGGGTCCCAAATCTCCAGGTTCAAGGGCATCTTCCTACATCGAAAACATGCATGAGAAACCCAGAAGATGGTACACCGTGTGATTTTGAAACGTTTCTAAAACGCACCTCATTTCTCATCTCCTTGTGCTCGGTTTCGCCATTCCAGCTACTTTACTAGCAATCTCCCTACTTGGAGAATCAGCACCTTTAACCTCCTGTTCCCTACAGGTTGCAATTTTTCCTGAGGATGAACGGGAAGAGGGACAACCAATGAGAGACTAGATCTAGGTGTTGGGACAGGCACAGGTCACTCTATTTTCCCAACAGGAAGAAGAATTAACCACAGGCTCAGCCTGCCACCCAGAAGCAGAATAGGGCCTGAGGCAATCCCGCGCTTTTGCGGCCAGCTCCCACAAAAGACAGTTGAAAAATGGAGCTCAGGGAAACTGCAATTCACAAACCCGCAGAGTTATAAATGATAACTCTCATCCACAGATATATTGAGGGAAGGCAACGAAGAGGATTTGAAAGCAAGGCAGAATTGCAGGAAACAGATTTCAGGAGGTAGATACGAATCGCCTTTAAAGCACATGAAAAGCGGCAAAACGTCGACAATGATGCCCTTGGCCAAAAAGGGCGTATCCTTTTTTTCCTGAATATATTCAGGAAAAAACGCATACGCCCTTTTTGGCCAACCAAGCAACCTGGAAAGGCAAATCAGCGCTACAAAGAAGTCTCGCTTCCCATCGGTGAAAAGGGCCATGCTGCAAAAAGTGTCAAAACCAGAAATGCAGGACAGGCCATGGAGAAATGGCAGCCTTGCTACACTGATGGGCGGGATGTAAATTGCCAACAGCCACTCTGGAGAAGTGTACGTTGTGTCCTGAAACATGGAAAAAAAACAGCTTAGGGAGCATAGGGCACGTCCACTCATGGGCGTATAAATTGGAAAAACTAAAAATCAGCAAGACACAGGCACCGGAAAGTTTAGGGCTGCTCTGTTGACAAGAACCTCCACTTCATGACACCTTAAATATCCCAGGAAAGAGAAAAATGGATAAAGAAGTTGTGGTCCTTATGTACAATGGAATATCACTCAGATATGAAATCAATGTCTCATAAGGCTAGTAGAAGCAAGATGAGTGGAGTTAGGTACGACGATTCTAAGTGAAATAAGTCACACAGAAAAAGACACTTATTATAAGCTATCACTTATAGAGGGAATGTAAAAACCGCTACACTTGAACTGAATTACAAAACAGAACAGAGTCACACGTTTAGAAAACACACTATGGCTGCTTAACGGGAATGGTGAGGTGGGGAGATGCATAAAACAAGGGTTTCAAATTCGCTCAGATACCGTTCCATACACCCAATATGTAATAGACAAGACCTACTCCTTGCTCAGTGAACTGGACTCAACACCCCCTATTTCCCGCACAAGAATATATGTGACTAGTAAGAATCTTAAAACCTATGTATTGATATCTGTCTGGAAGTGAGTCAAGTGGGTGTAAAGCCGCATAAACACAACCATGAAAAGCAGCTAAACCCCATTATAAAAATAAATTACTTTTAAAAGCCCATAAAACAAAGACAGTGAAAGAGAGAGAAATTCTTACAAAATTCGTTCAGAGGCTGTGATGCAACCTGGATTGACCATATCTAGACCCACAGCTGGATGAGACATAAGGGTGGACACACTTGGGGCTGAGAGGTTGGGTGAGGTTGGGTCAGCAAACGCAGACCCTTTAAAGTAATACTGCGTGGTACCCATCCCATGGGTCCCAAATCTCCAGGTTCAAGGGCATCTTCCTACATCGAAAACATGCATGAGAAACCCAGAAGATGGTACACCGTGTGATTTTGAAAGGTTTCTAAAACGCACCTCATTTCTCATCTCCTTGTGCTCGGTTTCGCCATTCCAGCTACTTTACTAGCAATCTCCCTACTTGGAGAATCAGCACCTTTAACCTCCTGTTCCCTACAGGTTGCAATTTGTCCTGAGGATGAACGGGAAGAGGGACAACCAATGAGAGACTAGATCTAGGTGTTGGGACAGGCACAGGTCACTCTATTTTCCCAACAGGAAGAAGAATTAACCACAGGCTCAGCCTGCCACCCAGAAGCAGAATAGGGCCTGAGGCAATCCCGCGCTTTTGCGGCCAGCTCCCACAAAAGACAGTTGAAAAATGGAGCTCAGGGAAACTGCAATTCACAAACCCGCAGAGTTATAAATGATAACTCTCATCCACAGATATATTGAGGGAAGGCAACGAAGAGGATTTGAAAGCAAGGCAGAATTGCAGGAAACAGATTTCAGGAGGTAGATACGAATCGCCTTTAAAGCACATGAAAAGCGGCAAAACGTCGACAATGATGCCCTTGGCCAAAAAGGGCGTATGCGTTTTTTCCTGAATATATTCAGGAAAAAACGCATACGCCCTTTTTGGCCAACCAAGCAACCTGGAAAGGCAAATCAGCGCTACAAAGAAGTCTCGCTTCCCATCGGTCAAAAGGGCCATGCTGCAAAAAGTGTCAAAACCAGAAATGCAGGACAGGCCATGGAGAAATGGCAGCCTTGCTACACTGATGGGCGGGATGTAAATTGCCAACAGCCACTCTGGAGAAGTGTACGTTGTGTCCTGAAACATGGAAAAAAAACAACTTAGGGAGCATAGGGCACGTCCACTCATGGGCGTATAAATTGGAAAAACTAAAAATCAGCAAGACACAGGCACCGGAAAGTTTAGGGCTGCTCTGTTGACAAGAACCTCCACTTCATGACACCTTAAATATCCCAGGAAAGAGAAAAATGGATAAAGAAGTTGTGTTCATTATGTACAATGGAATATCACTCAGATATGAAATCAATGTCTCATAAGGCTAGTAGAAGCAAGATGAGTGGAGTTAGGTACGACGATTCTAAGTGAAATAAGTCACACAGAAAAAGACACTTATCATAAGCTATCACTTATAGAGGGAATGTAAAAACCGCTACACTTGAACTGAATTACAAAACAGAACAGAGTCACACGTTTAGAAAACACACTATGGCTGCTTAACGGGAATGGTGAGGTGGGGAGATGCATAAAACAAGGGTTTCAAATTCGCTCAGATACCGTTCCATACACCCAATATGTAATAGACAAGACCTACTCCTTGCTCAGTGAACTGGACTCAACACCCCCTATTTCCCGCACAAGAATATATGTGACTAGTAAGAATCTTAAAACCTATGTATTGATATCTGTCTGGAAGTGAGTCAAGTGGGTGTAAAGCCGCATAAACACAACCATGAAAAGCAGCTAAACCCCATTATAGAAATAAATTACTTTTAAAAACCCATAAAACAAAGACAGTGAAAGAGAGAGAAATTCTTACAAAATTCGTTCAGAGGCTGTGATGCAAACTGGATTGACCATATCTAGACCCACACCTGGATGAGACATAAGGGTGGACACACTTGGGGCTGAGAGGTTGGGTGAGGTTGGGTGAGCAAACGCAGACCCTTTAAAGTAATACTGCGTGGTACCCATCCCATGGGTCCCAAATCTCCAGGTTCAAGGGCATCTTCCTACATCGAAAACATGCATGAGAAACCCAGAAGATGGTACACCGTGTGATTTTGAAAAGTTTCTAAAACGCACCTCATTTCTCATCTCCTTGTGCTCGGTTTCGCCATTCCAGCTACTTTACTAGCAATCTCCCTACTTGGAGAATCAGCACCTTTAACCTCCTGTTCCCTACAGGTTGCAATTTGTCCTGAGGATGAACGGGAAGAGGGGCAACCAATGAGAGACTAGATCTAGGTGTTGGGACAGGCACAGGTCACTCTATTTTCCCAACAGGAAGAAGAATTAACCACAGGCTCAGCCTGCCGCCCAGAAGCAGAATAGGGCCTGAGGCAATCCCGCGCTTTTGCGGCCAGCTCCCAAAAAAGACAGTTGAAAAATGGAGCTCAGGGAAACTGCAATTCACAAACCCGCAGAGTTATAAATGATAACTCTCATCCACAGATATATTGAGGGAAGGCAACGAAGAGGATTTGAAAGCAAGGCAGAATTGCAGGAAACAGATTTCAGGAGGTAGATACGAATCGCCTTTAAAGCACATGAAAAGCGGCAAAACGTCCACAATGATGCCCTTGGATAAAAAGGGCGTATGCGTTTTTTCCTGAATATATTCAGGAAAAACCGCATACGCCCTTTTTGGCCAACCAAGCAACCTGGAAAGGCAAATCAGCGCTACAAAGAAGTCTCGCTTCCCATCGGTCAAAAGGGCCATGCTGCAAAAAGTGTCAAAACCAGAAATGCAGGACAGGCCATGGAGAAATGGCAGCCTTGCTACACTGATGGGCGGGATGTAAATTGCCAACAGCCACTCTGGAGAAGTGTACGTTGTGTCCTGAAACATGGAAAAAAAACAGCTTAGGGAGCATAGGGCACGTCCACTCATGTGCGTATAAATTGGAAAAACTAAAAATCAGCAAGACACAGGCACCGGAATGTTTAGGGCTGCTCTGTTGACAAGAACCTCCACTTCATGACACCTTAAATATCCCAGGAAAGAGAAAAATGGATAAAGAAGTTGTGGTCCTTATGTACAATGGAATATCACTCAGACATGAAATCAATGTTATAAGGCTAGTAGAAGCAAGATGAGTGGAGTTAGGTACGACGATTCTAAGTGAAATAAGTCACACAGAAAAAGACACTTATCATAAGCTATCACTTATAGAGGGAATGTAAAAACCGCTACACTTGAACTGAATTAAAAAACAGAACAGAGTCACACGTTTAGAAAACACACTATATCTGCTTAACAGGAAAGGTGAGGTGGGGAGATGCATAAAACAAGGGTTTCAAATTCGCTCAGATACCGTTCCATACACCCAATATGTAATAGACAAGACCTACTCCTTGCTCAGTGAACTGGACTCAACACCCCCTATTTCCCGCACAAGAATATATGTGACTAGTAAGAATCTTAAAACCTATGTATTGATATCTGTCTGGAAGTGAGTCAAGTGGGTGTAAAGCCGCATAAACACAACCATGAAAAGCAGCTAAACCCCTTTATAAAAATAAATTACTTTTAAAAACCCGTAAAACAAAGACAGTGAAAGAGAGAGAAATTCTTACAAAATTCGTTCAGAGGCTGTGATGCAACCTGGATTGACCATATCTAGACCCACACCTGGATGAGACATAAGGGTGGACACTCTTGGGGCTGAGAGGTTGGGTGAGGTTGGGTGAGCAAACGCAGACCCTTTAAATTAATACTGCGTGGTACCCATCCCATGGGTCCCAAATCTCCAGGTTCAAGGGCATCTTCCTACATCGAAAACATGCATGAGAAACCCAGAAGATGGTACACCGTGTGATTTTGAAAGGTTTCTAAAACGCACCTCATTTCTCATCTCCTTGTGCTCGGTTTCGCCATTCCAGCTACTTTACTAGCAATCTCCCTACTTGGAGAATCAGCACCTTTAACCTCCTGTTCCCTACAGGTTGCAATTTGTCCTGAGGATGAACGGGAAGAGGGGCAACCAATGAGAGACTAGATCTAGGTGTTGGGACAGGCACAGGTCACTCTATTTTCCCAACAGGAAGAAGAATTAACCACAGGCTCAGCCTGCCGCCCAGAAGCAGAATAGGGCCTGAGGCAATCCCGCGCTTTTGCGGCCAGCTCCCAAAAAAGACAGTTGAAAAATGGAGCTCAGGGAAACTGCAATTCACAAACCCGCAGAGTTATAAATGATAACTCTCATCCACAGATATATTGAGGGAAGGCAACGAAGAGGATTTGAAAGCAAGGCAGAATTGCAGGAAACAGATTTCAGGAGGTAGATACGAATCGCCTTTAAAGCACATGAAAAGCGGCAAAACGTCGACAATGATGCCCTTGGCCAAAAAGGGCGTATGCGTTTTTTCCTGAATATATTCAGGAAAAAACGCATACGCCCTTTTTGGCCAACCAAGCAACCTGGAAAGGCAAATCAGCGCTACAAAGAAGTCTCGCTTCCCATCGGTCAAAAGGGCCATGCTGCAAAAAGTGTCAAAACCAGAAATGCAGGACAGGCCATGGAGAAATGGCAGCCTTGCTACACTGATGGGCGGGATGTAAATTTCCAACAGCCACTCTGGAGAAGTGTACGTTGTGTCCTGAAACATCGAAAAAAAACAGCTTAGGGAGCATAGGGCACGTCCACTCATGGGCGTATAAATTGGAAAAACTAAAAATCAGCAAGACACAGGCACCGGAAAGTTTAGGGCTGCTCTGTTGACAAGAACCTCCACTTCATGACACCTTAAATATCCCAGGAAAGAGAAAAATGGATAAAGAAGTTGTGGTCCTTATGTACAATGGAATATCACTCAGACATGAAATCAATGTTATAAGGCTAGTAGAAGCAAGATGAGTGGAGTTAGGTACGACGATTCTAAGTGAAATAAGTCACACAGAAAAAGACACTTATCATAAGCTATCACTTATAGAGGGAATGTAAAAACCGCTACACTTGAACTGAATTAAAAAACAGAACAGAGTCACACGTTTAGAAAACACACTATATCTGCTTAACAGGAAAGGTGAGGTGGGGAGATGCATAAAACAAGGGTTTCAAATTCGCTCAGATACCGTTCCATACACCCAATATGTAATAGACAAGACCTACTCCTTGCTCAGTGAACTGGACTCAACACCCCCTATTTCCCGCACAAGAATATATGTGACTAGTAAGAATCTTAAAACCTATGTATTGATATCTGTCTAGAAGTGAGTCAAATGGGTGTAAAGCCGCATAAACACAACCATGAAAAGCAGCTAAACCCCATTATGAAAATAAATTACTTTTAAAAACCCGTAAAACAAAGACAGTGAAAGAGAGAGAAATTCTTACAAAATTCGTTCAGAGGCTGTGATGCAACCTGGATTGACCATATCTAGACCCACAGCTGGATGAGACATAAGGGTGGACACTCTTGGGGCTGAGAGGTTGGGTGAGCAAACGCAGACCCTTTAAAGTAATACTGAGTGGTACCCATCCCATGGGTCCCAAATCTCCAGGTTCAAGGGCATCTTCCTACATCGAAAACATGCATGAGAAACACAGAAGATGGTACACCGTGTGATTTTGAAAGGTTTCTAAAACGCACCTCATTTCTCATCTCCTTGTGCTCGGGTTCGCCTTTCCAGCTACTTTACTAGCAATCTCCCTACTTGGAGAATCAGCACCTTTAACTTCCTGTTCCCTACAGGTTGCAATTTGTCCTGAGGATGAACGGGAAGAGGGGCAACCAATGAGAGACTAGATCTAGGTGTTGGGACAGGCACCGGTCACTATTTTCCCATCAGGAAGAAGAATTAAACACAGGCTCAGCCTGCCGCCCGGAACAAGAATAGGGCCTGAGGCAATCCCGTGATTTTGAGGCCAGCTCCCAAAAAAGACAGTTGAAAAATGGAGCTCAGGGGCACTGCAATTCACAAACCTACTGAGTTATAAATGATAACTCTCGTCCACAAATATATTGAGGGAAGGCAACGAAGAGGATTTGAAAGCAAGGCAGAATTGCAGGAAACAGGTTTCAGGAGGTAGATTCGAATCGCCTTTAAAGCACATGAAAAGTGGCAAAACGTCGACAATGATGCCCTTGGCCAAAAAGGGCGTATGCGTTTTTTCCTGAATATATTCAGGAAAAAACGCATACGCCATTTTTGGCCAACCAAGCAACCTGGAAAGGCAAATCAGCGCTACAAAGAAGTCTCGCTTCCCATCGGTCAAAAGGGCCATGCTGCAAAAAGTGTCAAAACCAGAAATGCAGGACAGGCCATGGAGAAATGGCAGCCTTGCTACGCTGATGGTCGGGATGTAAATTGCCAACAGCCACTCTGGAGAAGTGTATGTTGTGTCCTCAAACATCGAAAAAACACAGCTTAGGGAGCATAGGGCACGTCCACTCATGGGAGTATAAATTGGGAAAACTAAAAATCAGCAAGACACAGGCACCCAAAAGTTTAGGGCTGCTCTGTTGACAAGAACCTCCACTTCATGACACCTTAAATATCCCAGGAAAGAGAAAAATGGATAAAGAAGTTGTGGTCCTTATGTACAATGGAATATCACTCAGACATGAAATCAATGTCATAAGGCTAGTAGAAGCAAGATGAGTGGATTTAGGTACAACGATTCTAAGTGAAATAAGTCACACAGAAAAAGACACTTATCATAAGCTATCACTTATAGAGGGAATGTAAAAACCGCTACACTTGAACTGAATTACAAAACAGAACAGAGTCACACGTTTAGAAAACACACTATGGCTGCTTAACGTGAAAGGTGAGGTGGGGTGATGCATAAAACAAGGGTTTCAAATTCGCTCAGATACCGACCCATACACCCAATATGTAATAGACAAGACCTACTCCTTGCTCAGTGAACTGGACTCAACACCCCCTATTCACCGCACAAGAATATATGTGACTAGTAAGAATCTTAAAACCTGTGTGTGTGTGTGTATTGATGTCTGTCTGGAAGTGAGTCAAGTGTGTGTAAAGCCGCATAAACACAGCCGTGAAAAGCAGCTAAACCCCATTATAAAAATAAATTACTTTTAAAAACCCATAAAACAAAGACAGTGAAAGAGAGAGAAATTCTTACAAAATTCGTTCAGAGGCTGTGATGCAACCTGGATTGACCATATCTAGACCCACAGCTGGATGAGACATAAGGGTGGACACTCTTGGGGCTGAGAGGTTGGGTGAGGTTGGGTGAGCAAACGCAGACCCTTTAAAGTAATACTGCGTGGTACCCATCCCATGGGTCCCAAATCTCCAGGTTCAAGGGCATCTTCCTACATCGAAAACATGCATGAGAAACCCAGAAGATGGTACACCGTGTGATTTTGAAAGGTTTCTAAAACGCACCTCATTTCTCATCTCCTTGTGCTCGGGTTCGCCTTTCCAGCTACTTTACTAGCAATCTCCCTACTTGGAGAATCAGCACCTTTAACCTCCTGTTCCCTACAGGTTGCAATTTGTCCTGAGGATGAACGGGAAATGGGGCAACCAATGAGAGACTAGATCTAGGTTTTGGGACAGGCAGAGGTCACCCTATTTTCCCACCAGGAAGAAGAATTAACCACAGGCTCAGCCTGCCGCCCAGAAGCAGAATAGGGCCTGAGGCAATCCCGCGCTTTTGCGGCCAGCTCCCAAAAAAGACCGTTGAAAAATGGAGCTCAGGGAAACTGCAATTCACAAACCCGCAGAGTTATAAATGATAACTCTCATCCACAGATATATTGAGGGAAGGCAACGAAGAGGATTTGAAAGCAAGGCAGAATTGCAGGAAACAGATTTCAGGAGGTAGATACGAATCGCCTTTAAAGCACATGAAAAGCGGCAAAACGTCGACAATGATGCCCTTGGCAAAAAAGGGCGTATGCGTTTTTTCCTGAATATATTCAGGAAAAAACGCATACGCCCTTTTTGGCCAACCAAGCAACCTGGAAAGGCAAATCAGCGCTACAAAGAAGTCTCGCTTCCCATCGGTGAATAGGGCCATGCTGCATAAATTGTCAAAACCAGAAATGCAGGACAGGCCATGGAGAAATGGCAGCCTTGCTACACTGATGGGCGGGATGTAAATTGCCAACAGCCACTCTGGAGAAGTGTACGTTGTGTCCTGAAACATCGAAAAAAAACAGCTTAGGGAGCATAGGGCACGTACCCTCATGGGCGTATAAATTGGAAAAACTAAAAATCAGCAAGACACAGGCACCCGAAAGTTTAGGGCTGCTCTGTTGACAAGAACCTCCACTTCATGACACCTTAAATATCCCAGGAAAGAGAAAAATGGATAAAGAAGTTGTGGTCCTTATGTACAATGGAATATCACTCAGACATGTAATCAATGTTATAAGGCGAGTAGAAGCAAGATGAGTGGAGTTAGGAACGACGATTCTAAGTGAAATAAGTCACACAGAAAAAGACACATATCATAAGCTATCACTTATAGAGGGAATGTAAAAACCGCTACACTTGAACTGAATTACAAAAGAGAACAGAGTCACACGTTTAGAAAACACACTATGGCTGCTTAACGGGAAAGTTGAGGTTGGGTGATGCGTAAAACAAGGGTTTCAAATTCGCTCAGATACCGTTCCATACACCCAATATGTAATAGACAAGACCTACTCCTTGCTCAGTGAACTGGACTCAACACCCCCTATTCACCGCACAAGAATATATCTGACTAGTAAGAATCTTAAAACCTATGTATTGATATCTCTCTGGAAGTAAGTCAAGTGGGTGTAAAGCTGCATAAACAGAGCCGTGAAAAGCAGCTAAACCCCATTATAAAAATAAATTACTTTTAAAAACCCGTAAAACAAAGACAGTGAAAGAGAGAGAAATTCTTACAAAATTCGTTCAGGGGCTGTGATGCAACCTGGATTGACCATATCTAGACCCACAGCTGGATGAGACATAAGGGTGGACACTCTTGGGGCTGACAGTTTTGGTGAGGTTGGGTGAGCAAACGCAGACCCTTTAAAGTAATACTGCGTGGTACCCATCCCATGGGTCCCAAATCTCCAGGTTCAAGGGCATCTTCCTACATCGAAAACTTGCATGAGAAACCCAGAAGATGGTACACCGTGTGATCGGAAAAGGTTTCTAAAACGCACCTCATTTCTCATCTCCTTGTGCTCGGTTTCGCCATTCCAGCTACTTTACTAGCAATCTCCCTACTTGGAGAATCAGCACCTTTAACCTCCTGTTCCCTACAGGTTGCAATTTGTCCTGAGGATGAACGGGAAGAGGGGCAACCAATGAGAGACTAGATCTAGGTGTTGGGACAGGCACAAGTCACTCTATTTTCCCAACAGGAAGAAGAATTAACCACAGGCTCAGCCTGCTGCCCAGAAGCAGACTAGGGCCTGAGGCAATCCCGCGCTTTTGCGGCCAGCTCCCAAAAAAGACAATTGAAAAATGGAGCTCAGGGAAACTGCAATTCACAAACCCGCAGAGTTATAAATGATAACTCTCATCCACAGATATATTGAGGGAAGGCAACGAAGAGGATTTGAAAGCAAGGCAGAATTGCAGGAAACAGATTTCAGGAGGTAGATACGAATCGCCTTTAAAGCACATGAAAAGCGGCAAAACGTCGACAATGATGCCCTTGGCCAAAAAGGGCGTATGCGTTTTTTCCTGAATATATTCAGGAAAAAACGCATACGCCCTTTTTGGCCAACCAAGCAACCTGGAAAGGCAAATCAGCGCTACAAAGAAGTCTCGCTTCCCATCGGTCAAAAGGGCCATGCTGCAAAAAGTGTCAAAACCAGAAATGCAGGACAGGCCATGGAGAAATGGCAGCCTTGCTACACTGATGGGCGGGATGTAAATTGCCAACAGCCACTCTGGAGAAGTGTACGTTGTGTCCTGAAACATGGAAAAAAAACAGCTTAGGGAGCATAGGGCACGTCCACTCATGGGCGTATAAATTGGAAAAACTAAAAATCAGCAAGACACAGGCACCGGAAAGTTTAGGGCTGCTCTGTTGACAAGAACCTCCACTTCATGACACCTTAAATATCCCAGGAAAGAGAAAAGTGGATAAAGAAGTTGTGGTCCTTATGTACAATGGAATATCACTCAGACATGAAATCAATGTCTCATAAGGCTAGTAGAAGCAAGATGAGTGGAGTTAGGTACGACGATTCTAAGTGAAATAAGTCACACAGAAAAAGACACTTATCATAAGCTATCACTTACAGAGGGAATGTAAAAACCGCTACACTTGAACTGAATTACAAAACAGAACAGAGTCACACGTTTAGAAAACACACTATGGCTGCTTAACGGGAATGGTGAGGTGGGGTGATGCATAAAACAAGGGTTTCAAATTCGATCAGATACCGTTCCATACACCCAATATGTAATAGACAAGACCTACTCCTTGCTCAGTGAACTGGACTCAACACCCCCTATTCACCACACAAGAATATATGTGACTAGTAAGAATCTTAAAACCTATGTATTGATATCTCTCTGGAAGTGAGTCAAGTGGGTGTAAAGCCGCATAAACACAGCCATGAAAAGCAGCTAAACCCCATTATAAAAATAAATTACTTTTAAAAACCCATAAAACAAAGACAGTGAAAGAGAGAGAAATTCTTTCAAAATTCGTTCAGAGGCTGTGATGCAACCTGGATTGACCATATCTAGACCCACAGCTGGATGAGACATAAGGGTGGACACTCTTGGGGCTGAGAGTTTGGGTGAGGTTGGGTGAGCAAACGCAGACCCTTTAAAGTAATACTGCGTGGTACCCATCCCATGGGTCCCAAATCTCCAGGTTCAAGGGCATCTTCCTACATCGAAAACATGCATGAGAAACCCAGAAGATGGTACACCGTGTGATTTTGAAAGGTTTCTAAAACGCACCTCATTTCTCATCTCCTTGTGCTCGGTTTCGCCATTCCAGCTACTTTACTAGCAATCTCCCTACTTGGAGAATCAGCACCTTTAACCTCCTGTTCCCTACAGGTTGCAATTTGTCCTGAGGATGAACGGGAAGAGGGGCAACCAATGAGAGACTAGATCTAGGTGTTGGGACAGGCACAGGTCACTCTATTTTCCCAACAGGAAGAAGAATTAACCACAGGCTCAGCCTGCCGCCCAGAAGCAGAATAGGGCCTGAGGCAATCCCGCGCTTTTGCGGCCAGCTCCCAAAAAAGACAGTTGAAAAATGGAGCTCAGGGAAACTGCAATTCACAAACCCGCAGAGTTATAAATGATAACTCTCATCCACAGATATATTGAGGGAAGGCAACGAAGAGGATTTGAAAGCAAGGCAGAATTGCAGGAAACAGATTTCAGGAGGTAGACACGAATCGCCTTTAAAGCACATGAAAAGCGGCAAAACGTCCACAATGATGCCCTTGGCCAAAAAGGGCGTATGCGTTTTTTCCTGAATATATTCAGGAAAAAACGCATACGCCCTTTTTGGCCAACCAAGCAACCTGGAAAGGCAAATCAGCGCTACAAAGAAGTCTCGCTTCCCATCGGTGAAAAGGGCCATGCTGCAAAAAGTGTCAAAACCAGAAATGCAGGACAGGCCATGGAGAAATGGCAGCCTTGCTACACTGATGGGCAGGATATAAATTGCCAACAGCCACTCTGGAGAAGTGCACGTTGTGTCATGCAACATGGAAAAAAAACAGCTTAGGGAGCATAGGGCACGTCCACTCATGGGCGTATAAATTGGAAAAACTAAAAATCAGCAAGACACAGGCACCGGAAAGTTTAGGGCTGCTCTGTTGACAAGAACCTCCACTTCATGACACCTTAAATATCCCAGGAAAGAGAAAAATGGATAAAGAAGTTGTGGTCCTTATGTACAATGGAATATCACTCAGACATGAAATCAATGTCATAAGGCTAGTAGAAGCAAGATGAGTGGAGTTAGGTACGACGATTCTAAGTGAAATAAGTCACACAGAAAAAGACACTTATCATAAGCTATCACTTATAGAGGGAATGTAAAAACCGCTACACTTGAACTGAATTACAAAACAGAACAGAGTCACACGTTTAGAAAACACACTATGGCTGCATAACGGGAATGGTGAGGTGGGGTGATGCATAAAACAAGGGTTTCAAATTCGCTCAGATACCGTTCCATACACCCAATATGTAATAGACAAGACCTACTCCTTGCTCAGTGAACTGGACTCAACACCCCCTATTCACCACACAAGAATATATGTGACTAGTAAGAATCTTAAAACCTATGTATTGATATCTCTCTGGAAGTGAGTCAAGTGGGTGTAAAGCCGCATAAACACAGCCATGAAAAGCAGCTAAACCCCATTATAAAAATAAATTACTTTTAAAAACCCATAAAACAAAGACAGTGAAAGAGAGAGAAATTCTTACAAAATTCGTTCAGAGGCTGTGATGCAACCTGGATTGACCATATCAAGACCCACAGCTGGATGAGACATAAGGGTGGACACTCTTGGGGCTGAGAGGTTGGGTGAGGTTGGGTGAGCAAATGCAGACCCTTTAAAGTAATACTGCGTGGTACCCATCCCATGGGTCCCAAATCTCCAGGTTCAAGGGCATCTTCCTACATCGAAAACATGCATGAGAAACCCAGAAGATGGTACACCGTGTGATTTTGAAACGTTTCTAAAACGCACCTCATTTCTCATCTCCTTGTGCTCGGTTTCGCCATTCCAGCTACTTTACTAGCAATCTCCCTACTTGGAGAATCAGCACCTTTAACCTCCTGTTCCCTACAGGTTGCAATTTTTCCTGAGGATGAACGGGAAGAGGGACAACCAATGAGAGACTAGATCTAGGTGTTGGGACAGGCACAGGTCACTCTATTTTCCCAACAGGAAGAAGAATTAACCACAGGCTCAGCCTGCCACCCAGAAGCAGAATAGGGCCTGAGGCAATCCCGCGCTTTTGCGGCCAGCTCCCACAAAAGACAGTTGAAAAATGGAGCTCAGGGAAACTGCAATTCACAAACCCGCAGAGTTATAAATGATAACTCTCATCCACAGATATATTGAGGGAAGGCAACGAAGAGGATTTGAAAGCAAGGCAGAATTGCAGGAAACAGATTTCAGGAGGTAGATACGAATCGCCTTTAAAGCACATGAAAAGCGGCAAAACGTCGACAATGATGCCCTTGGCCAAAAAGGGCGTATCCTTTTTTTCCTGAATATATTCAGGAAAAAACGCATACGCCCTTTTTGGCCAACCAAGCAACCTGGAAAGGCAAATCAGCGCTACAAAGAAGTCTCGCTTCCCATCGGTGAAAAGGGCCATGCTGCAAAAAGTGTCAAAACCAGAAATGCAGGACAGGCCATGGAGAAATGGCAGCCTTGCTACACTGATGGGCGGGATGTAAATTGCCAACAGCCACTCTGGAGAAGTGTACGTTGTGTCCTGAAACATGGAAAAAAAACAGCTTAGGGAGCATAGGGCACGTCCACTCATGGGCGTATAAATTGGAAAAACTAAAAATCAGCAAGACACAGGCACCGGAAAGTTTAGGGCTGCTCTGTTGACAAGAACCTCCACTTCATGACACCTTAAATATCCCAGGAAAGAGAAAAATGGATAAAGAAGTTGTGGTCCTTATGTACAATGGAATATCACTCAGATATGAAATCAATGTCTCATAAGGCTAGTAGAAGCAAGATGAGTGGAGTTAGGTACGACGATTCTAAGTGAAATAAGTCACACAGAAAAAGACACTTATCATAAGCTATCACTTATAGAGGGAATGTAAAAACCGCTACACTTGAACTGAATTACAAAACAGAACAGAGTCACACGTTTAGAAAACACACTATGGCTGCTTAACGGGAATGGTGAGGTGGGGAGATGCATAAAACAAGGGTTTCAAATTCGCTCAGATACCGTTCCATACACCCAATATGTAATAGACAAGACCTACTCCTTGCTCAGTGAACTGGACTCAACACCCCCTATTTCCCGCACAAGAATATATGTGACTAGTAAGAATCTTAAAACCTATGTATTGATATCTGTCTGGAAGTGAGTCAAGTGGGTGTAAAGCCGCATAAACACAACCATGAAAAGCAGCTAAACCCCATTATAAAAATAAATTACTTTTAAAAGCCCATAAAACAAAGACAGTGAAAGAGAGAGAAATTCTTACAAAATTCGTTCAGAGGCTGTGATGCAACCTGGATTGACCATATCTAGACCCACAGCTGGATGAGACATAAGGGTGGACACACTTGGGGCTGAGAGGTTGGGTGAGGTTGGGTCAGCAAACGCAGACCCTTTAAAGTAATACTGCGTGGTACCCATCCCATGGGTCCCAAATCTCCAGGTTCAAGGGCATCTTCCTACATCGAAAACATGCATGAGAAACCCAGAAGATGGTACACCGTGTGATTTTGAAAGGTTTCTAAAACGCACCTCATTTCTCATCTCCTTGTGCTCGGTTTCGCCATTCCAGCTACTTTACTAGCAATCTCCCTACTTGGAGAATCAGCACCTTTAACCTCCTGTTCCCTACAGGTTGCAATTTGTCCTGAGGATGAACGGGAAGAGGGACAACCAATGAGAGACTAGATCTAGGTGTTGGGACAGGCACAGGTCACTCTATTTTCCCAACAGGAAGAAGAATTAACCACAGGCTCAGCCTGCCACCCAGAAGCAGAATAGGGCCTGAGGCAATCCCGCGCTTTTGCGGCCAGCTCCCACAAAAGACAGTTGAAAAATGGAGCTCAGGGAAACTGCAATTCACAAACCCGCAGAGTTATAAATGATAACTCTCATCCACAGATATATTGAGGGAAGGCAACGAAGAGGATTTGAAAGCAAGGCAGAATTGCAGGAAACAGATTTCAGGAGGTAGATACGAATCGCCTTTAAAGCACATGAAAAGCGGCAAAACGTCGACAATGATGCCCTTGGCCAAAAAGGGCGTATGCGTTTTTTCCTGAATATATTCAGGAAAAAACGCATACGCCCTTTTTGGCCAACCAAGCAACCTGGAAAGGCAAATCAGCGCTACAAAGAAGTCTCGCTTCCCATCGGTCAAAAGGGCCATGCTGCAAAAAGTGTCAAAACCAGAAATGCAGGACAGGCCATGGAGAAATGGCAGCCTTGCTACACTGATGGGCGGGATGTAAATTGCCAACAGCCACTCTGGAGAAGTGTACGTTGTGTCCTGAAACATGGAAAAAAAACAACTTAGGGAGCATAGGGCACGTCCACTCATGGGCGTATAAATTGGAAAAACTAAAAATCAGCAAGACACAGGCACCGGAAAGTTTAGGGCTGCTCTGTTGACAAGAACCTCCACTTCATGACACCTTAAATATCCCAGGAAAGAGAAAAATGGATAAAGAAGTTGTGTTCATTATGTACAATGGAATATCACTCAGATATGAAATCAATGTCTCATAAGGCTAGTAGAAGCAAGATGAGTGGAGTTAGGTACGACGATTCTAAGTGAAATAAGTCACACAGAAAAAGACACTTATCATAAGCTATCACTTATAGAGGGAATGTAAAAACCGCTACACTTGAACTGAATTACAAAACAGAACAGAGTCACACGTTTAGAAAACACACTATGGCTGCTTAACGGGAATGGTGAGGTGGGGAGATGCATAAAACAAGGGTTTCAAATTCGCTCAGATACCGTTCCATACACCCAATATGTAATAGACAAGACCTACTCCTTGCTCAGTGAACTGGACTCAACACCCCCTATTTCCCGCACAAGAATATATGTGACTAGTAAGAATCTTAAAACCTATGTATTGATATCTGTCTGGAAGTGAGTCAAGTGGGTGTAAAGCCGCATAAACACAACCATGAAAAGCAGCTAAACCCCATTATAGAAATAAATTACTTTTAAAAACCCATAAAACAAAGACAGTGAAAGAGAGAGAAATTCTTACAAAATTCGTTCAGAGGCTGTGATGCAAACTGGATTGACCATATCTAGACCCACACCTGGATGAGACATAAGGGTGGACACACTTGGGGCTGAGAGGTTGGGTGAGGTTGGGTGAGCAAACGCAGACCCTTTAAAGTAATACTGCGTGGTACCCATCCCATGGGTCCCAAATCTCCAGGTTCAAGGGCATCTTCCTACATCGAAAACATGCATGAGAAACCCAGAAGATGGTACACCGTGTGATTTTGAAAAGTTTCTAAAACGCACCTCATTTCTCATCTCCTTGTGCTCGGTTTCGCCATTCCAGCTACTTTACTAGCAATCTCCCTACTTGGAGAATCAGCACCTTTAACCTCCTGTTCCCTACAGGTTGCAATTTGTCCTGAGGATGAACGGGAAGAGGGGCAACCAATGAGAGACTAGATCTAGGTGTTGGGACAGGCACAGGTCACTCTATTTTCCCAACAGGAAGAAGAATTAACCACAGGCTCAGCCTGCCGCCCAGAAGCAGAATAGGGCCTGAGGCAATCCCGCGCTTTTGCGGCCAGCTCCCAAAAAAGACAGTTGAAAAATGGAGCTCAGGGAAACTGCAATTCACAAACCCGCAGAGTTATAAATGATAACTCTCATCCACAGATATATTGAGGGAAGGCAACGAAGAGGATTTGAAAGCAAGGCAGAATTGCAGGAAACAGATTTCAGGAGGTAGATACGAATCGCCTTTAAAGCACATGAAAAGCGGCAAAACGTCCACAATGATGCCCTTGGATAAAAAGGGCGTATGCGTTTTTTCCTGAATATATTCAGGAAAAAACGCATACGCCCTTTTTGGCCAACCAAGCAACCTGGAAAGGCAAATCAGCGCTACAAAGAAGTCTCGCTTCCCATCGGTCAAAAGGGCCATGCTGCAAAAAGTGTCAAAACCAGAAATGCAGGACAGGCCATGGAGAAATGGCAGCCTTGCTACACTGATGGGCGGGATGTAAATTGCCAACAGCCACTCTGGAGAAGTGTACGTTGTGTCCTGAAACATGGAAAAAAAACAGCTTAGGGAGCATAGGGCACGTCCACTCATGTGCGTATAAATTGGAAAAACTAAAAATCAGCAAGACACAGGCACCGGAATGTTTAGGGCTGCTCTGTTGACAAGAACCTCCACTTCATGACACCTTAAATATCCCAGGAAAGAGAAAAATGGATAAAGAAGTTGTGGTCCTTATGTACAATGGAATATCACTCAGACATGAAATCAATGTTATAAGGCTAGTAGAAGCAAGATGAGTGGAGTTAGGTACGACGATTCTAAGTGAAATAAGTCACACAGAAAAAGACACTTATCATAAGCTATCACTTATAGAGGGAATGTAAAAACCGCTACACTTGAACTGAATTAAAAAACAGAACAGAGTCACACGTTTAGAAAACACACTATATCTGCTTAACAGGAAAGGTGAGGTGGGGAGATGCATAAAACAAGGGTTTCAAATTCGCTCAGATACCGTTCCATACACCCAATATGTAATAGACAAGACCTACTCCTTGCTCAGTGAACTGGACTCAACACCCCCTATTTCCCGCACAAGAATATATGTGACTAGTAAGAATCTTAAAACCTATGTATTGATATCTGTCTGGAAGTGAGTCAAGTGGGTGTAAAGCCGCATAAACACAACCATGAAAAGCAGCTAAACCCCTTTATAAAAATAAATTACTTTTAAAAACCCGTAAAACAAAGACAGTGAAAGAGAGAGAAATTCTTACAAAATTCGTTCAGAGGCTGTGATGCAACCTGGATTGACCATATCTAGACCCACACCTGGATGAGACATAAGGGTGGACACTCTTGGGGCTGAGAGGTTGGGTGAGGTTGGGTGAGCAAACGCAGACCCTTTAAATTAATACTGCGTGGTACCCATCCCATGGGTCCCAAATCTCCAGGTTCAAGGGCATCTTCCTACATCGAAAACATGCATGAGAAACCCAGAAGATGGTACACCGTGTGATTTTGAAAGGTTTCTAAAACGCACCTCATTTCTCATCTCCTTGTGCTCGGTTTCGCCATTCCAGCTACTTTACTAGCAATCTCCCTACTTGGAGAATCAGCACCTTTAACCTCCTGTTCCCTACAGGTTGCAATTTGTCCTGAGGATGAACGGGAAGAGGGGCAACCAATGAGAGACTAGATCTAGGTGTTGGGACAGGCACAGGTCACTCTATTTTCCCAACAGGAAGAAGAATTAACCACAGGCTCAGCCTGCCGCCCAGAAGCAGAATAGGGCCTGAGGCAATCCCGCGCTTTTGCGGCCAGCTCCCAAAAAAGACAGTTGAAAAATGGAGCTCAGGGAAACTGCAATTCACAAACCCGCAGAGTTATAAATGATAACTCTCATCCACAGATATATTGAGGGAAGGCAACGAAGAGGATTTGAAAGCAAGGCAGAATTGCAGGAAACAGATTTCAGGAGGTAGATACGAATCGCCTTTAAAGCACATGAAAAGCGGCAAAACGTCGACAATGATGCCCTTGGCCAAAAAGGGCGTATGCGTTTTTTCCTGAATATATTCAGGAAAAAACGCATACGCCCTTTTTGGCCAACCAAGCAACCTGGAAAGGCAAATCAGCGCTACAAAGAAGTCTCGCTTCCCATCGGTCAAAAGGGCCATGCTGCAAAAAGTGTCAAAACCAGAAATGCAGGACAGGCCATGGAGAAATGGCAGCCTTGCTACACTGATGGGCGGGATGTAAATTTCCAACAGCCACTCTGGAGAAGTGTACGTTGTGTCCTGAAACATCGAAAAAAAACAGCTTAGGGAGCATAGGGCACGTCCACTCATGGGCGTATAAATTGGAAAAACTAAAAATCAGCAAGACACAGGCACCGGAAAGTTTAGGGCTGCTCTGTTGACAAGAACCTCCACTTCATGACACCTTAAATATCCCAGGAAAGAGAAAAATGGATAAAGAAGTTGTGGTCCTTATGTACAATGGAATATCACTCAGACATGAAATCAATGTTATAAGGCTAGTAGAAGCAAGATGAGTGGAGTTAGGTACGACGATTCTAAGTGAAATAAGTCACACAGAAAAAGACACTTATCATAAGCTATCACTTATAGAGGGAATGTAAAAACCGCTACACTTGAACTGAATTAAAAAACAGAACAGAGTCACACGTTTAGAAAACACACTATATCTGCTTAACAGGAAAGGTGAGGTGGGGAGATGCATAAAACAAGGGTTTCAAATTCGCTCAGATACCGTTCCATACACCCAATATGTAATAGACAAGACCTACTCCTTGCTCAGTGAACTGGACTCAACACCCCCTATTTCCCGCACAAGAATATATGTGACTAGTAAGAATCTTAAAACCTATGTATTGATATCTGTCTAGAAGTGAGTCAAATGGGTGTAAAGCCGCATAAACACAACCATGAAAAGCAGCTAAACCCCATTATGAAAATAAATTACTTTTAAAAACCCGTAAAACAAAGACAGTGAAAGAGAGAGAAATTCTTACAAAATTCGTTCAGAGGCTGTGATGCAACCTGGATTGACCATATCTAGACCCACAGCTGGATGAGACATAAGGGTGGACACTCTTGGGGCTGAGAGGTTGGGTGAGCAAACGCAGACCCTTTAAAGTAATACTGAGTGGTACCCATCCCATGGGTCCCAAATCTCCAGGTTCAAGGGCATCTTCCTACATCGAAAACATGCATGAGAAACACAGAAGATGGTACACCGTGTGATTTTGAAAGGTTTCTAAAACGCACCTCATTTCTCATCTCCTTGTGCTCGGGTTCGCCTTTCCAGCTACTTTACTAGCAATCTCCCTACTTGGAGAATCAGCACCTTTAACTTCCTGTTCCCTACAGGTTGCAATTTGTCCTGAGGATGAACGGGAAGAGGGGCAACCAATGAGAGACTAGATCTAGGTGTTGGGACAGGCACCGGTCACTATTTTCCCATCAGGAAGAAGAATTAAACACAGGCTCAGCCTGCCGCCCGGAACAAGAATAGGGCCTGAGGCAATCCCGTGATTTTGAGGCCAGCTCCCAAAAAAGACAGTTGAAAAATGGAGCTCAGGGGCACTGCAATTCACAAACCTACTGAGTTATAAATGATAACTCTCGTCCACAAATATATTGAGGGAAGGCAACGAAGAGGATTTGAAAGCAAGGCAGAATTGCAGGAAACAGGTTTCAGGAGGTAGATTCGAATCGCCTTTAAAGCACATGAAAAGTGGCAAAACGTCGACAATGATGCCCTTGGCCAAAAAGGGCGTATGCGTTTTTTCCTGAATATATTCAGGAAAAAACGCATACGCCATTTTTGGCCAACCAAGCAACCTGGAAAGGCAAATCAGCGCTACAAAGAAGTCTCGCTTCCCATCGGTCAAAAGGGCCATGCTGCAAAAAGTGTCAAAACCAGAAATGCAGGACAGGCCATGGAGAAATGGCAGCCTTGCTACGCTGATGGTCGGGATGTAAATTGCCAACAGCCACTCTGGAGAAGTGTATGTTGTGTCCTCAAACATCGAAAAAACACAGCTTAGGGAGCATAGGGCACGTCCACTCATGGGAGTATAAATTGGGAAAACTAAAAATCAGCAAGACACAGGCACCCAAAAGTTTAGGGCTGCTCTGTTGACAAGAACCTCCACTTCATGACACCTTAAATATCCCAGGAAAGAGAAAAATGGATAAAGAAGTTGTGGTCCTTATGTACAATGGAATATCACTCAGACATGAAATCAATGTCATAAGGCTAGTAGAAGCAAGATGAGTGGATTTAGGTACAACGATTCTAAGTGAAATAAGTCACACAGAAAAAGACACTTATCATAAGCTATCACTTATAGAGGGAATGTAAAAACCGCTACACTTGAACTGAATTACAAAACAGAACAGAGTCACACGTTTAGAAAACACACTATGGCTGCTTAACGTGAAAGGTGAGGTGGGGTGATGCATAAAACAAGGGTTTCAAATTCGCTCAGATACCGACCCATACACCCAATATGTAATAGACAAGACCTACTCCTTGCTCAGTGAACTGGACTCAACACCCCCTATTCACCGCACAAGAATATATGTGACTAGTAAGAATCTTAAAACCTGTGTGTGTGTGTGTATTGATGTCTGTCTGGAAGTGAGTCAAGTGTGTGTAAAGCCGCATAAACACAGCCGTGAAAAGCAGCTAAACCCCATTATAAAAATAAATTACTTTTAAAAACCCATAAAACAAAGACAGTGAAAGAGAGAGAAATTCTTACAAAATTCGTTCAGAGGCTGTGATGCAACCTGGATTGACCATATCTAGACCCACAGCTGGATGAGACATAAGGGTGGACACTCTTGGGGCTGAGAGGTTGGGTGAGGTTGGGTGAGCAAACGCAGACCCTTTAAAGTAATACTGCGTGGTACCCATCCCATGGGTCCCAAATCTCCAGGTTCAAGGGCATCTTCCTACATCGAAAACATGCATGAGAAACCCAGAAGATGGTACACCGTGTGATTTTGAAAGGTTTCTAAAACGCACCTCATTTCTCATCTCCTTGTGCTCGGGTTCGCCTTTCCAGCTACTTTACTAGCAATCTCCCTACTTGGAGAATCAGCACCTTTAACCTCCTGTTCCCTACAGGTTGCAATTTGTCCTGAGGATGAACGGGAAATGGGGCAACCAATGAGAGACTAGATCTAGGTTTTGGGACAGGCAGAGGTCACCCTATTTTCCCACCAGGAAGAAGAATTAACCACAGGCTCAGCCTGCCGCCCAGAAGCAGAATAGGGCCTGAGGCAATCCCGCGCTTTTGCGGCCAGCTCCCAAAAAAGACCGTTGAAAAATGGAGCTCAGGGAAACTGCAATTCACAAACCCGCAGAGTTATAAATGATAACTCTCATCCACAGATATATTGAGGGAAGGCAACGAAGAGGATTTGAAAGCAAGGCAGAATTGCAGGAAACAGATTTCAGGAGGTAGATACGAATCGCCTTTAAAGCACATGAAAAGCGGCAAAACGTCGACAATGATGCCCTTGGCAAAAAAGGGCGTATGCGTTTTTTCCTGAATATATTCAGGAAAAAACGCATACGCCCTTTTTGGCCAACCAAGCAACCTGGAAAGGCAAATCAGCGCTACAAAGAAGTCTCGCTTCCCATCGGTGAATAGGGCCATGCTGCATAAATTGTCAAAACCAGAAATGCAGGACAGGCCATGGAGAAATGGCAGCCTTGCTACACTGATGGGCGGGATGTAAATTGCCAACAGCCACTCTGGAGAAGTGTACGTTGTGTCCTGAAACATCGAAAAAAAACAGCTTAGGGAGCATAGGGCACGTACCCTCATGGGCGTATAAATTGGAAAAACTAAAAATCAGCAAGACACAGGCACCCGAAAGTTTAGGGCTGCTCTGTTGACAAGAACCTCCACTTCATGACACCTTAAATATCCCAGGAAAGAGAAAAATGGATAAAGAAGTTGTGGTCCTTATGTACAATGGAATATCACTCAGACATGTAATCAATGTTATAAGGCGAGTAGAAGCAAGATGAGTGGAGTTAGGAACGACGATTCTAAGTGAAATAAGTCACACAGAAAAAGACACATATCATAAGCTATCACTTATAGAGGGAATGTAAAAACCGCTACACTTGAACTGAATTACAAAAGAGAACAGAGTCACACGTTTAGAAAACACACTATGGCTGCTTAACGGGAAAGTTGAGGTTGGGTGATGCGTAAAACAAGGGTTTCAAATTCGCTCAGATACCGTTCCATACACCCAATATGTAATAGACAAGACCTACTCCTTGCTCAGTGAACTGGACTCAACACCCCCTATTCACCGCACAAGAATATATCTGACTAGTAAGAATCTTAAAACCTATGTATTGATATCTCTCTGGAAGTAAGTCAAGTGGGTGTAAAGCTGCATAAACAGAGCCGTGAAAAGCAGCTAAACCCCATTATAAAAATAAATTACTTTTAAAAACCCGTAAAACAAAGACAGTGAAAGAGAGAGAAATTCTTACAAAATTCGTTCAGGGGCTGTGATGCAACCTGGATTGACCATATCTAGACCCACAGCTGGATGAGACATAAGGGTGGACACTCTTGGGGCTGACAGTTTTGGTGAGGTTGGGTGAGCAAACGCAGACCCTTTAAAGTAATACTGCGTGGTACCCATCCCATGGGTCCCAAATCTCCAGGTTCAAGGGCATCTTCCTACATCGAAAACTTGCATGAGAAACCCAGAAGATGGTACACCGTGTGATCGGAAAAGGTTTCTAAAACGCACCTCATTTCTCATCTCCTTGTGCTCGGTTTCGCCATTCCAGCTACTTTACTAGCAATCTCCCTACTTGGAGAATCAGCACCTTTAACCTCCTGTTCCCTACAGGTTGCAATTTGTCCTGAGGATGAACGGGAAGAGGGGCAACCAATGAGAGACTAGATCTAGGTGTTGGGACAGGCACAAGTCACTCTATTTTCCCAACAGGAAGAAGAATTAACCACAGGCTCAGCCTGCTGCCCAGAAGCAGACTAGGGCCTGAGGCAATCCCGCGCTTTTGCGGCCAGCTCCCAAAAAAGACAATTGAAAAATGGAGCTCAGGGAAACTGCAATTCACAAACCCGCAGAGTTATAAATGATAACTCTCATCCACAGATATATTGAGGGAAGGCAACGAAGAGGATTTGAAAGCAAGGCAGAATTGCAGGAAACAGATTTCAGGAGGTAGATACGAATCGCCTTTAAAGCACATGAAAAGCGGCAAAACGTCGACAATGATGCCCTTGGCCAAAAAGGGCGTATGCGTTTTTTCCTGAATATATTCAGGAAAAAACGCATACGCCCTTTTTGGCCAACCAAGCAACCTGGAAAGGCAAATCAGCGCTACAAAGAAGTCTCGCTTCCCATCGGTCAAAAGGGCCATGCTGCAAAAAGTGTCAAAACCAGAAATGCAGGACAGGCCATGGAGAAATGGCAGCCTTGCTACACTGATGGGCGGGATGTAAATTGCCAACAGCCACTCTGGAGAAGTGTACGTTGTGTCCTGAAACATGGAAAAAAAACAGCTTAGGGAGCATAGGGCACGTCCACTCATGGGCGTATAAATTGGAAAAACTAAAAATCAGCAAGACACAGGCACCGGAAAGTTTAGGGCTGCTCTGTTGACAAGAACCTCCACTTCATGACACCTTAAATATCCCAGGAAAGAGAAAAATGGATAAAGAAGTTGTGGTCCTTATGTACAATGGAATATCACTCAGACATGAAATCAATGTCATAAGGCTAGTAGAAGCAAGATGAGTGGAGTTAGGTACGACGATTCTAAGTGAAATAAGTCACACAGAAAAAGACACTTATCATAAGCTATCACTTACAGAGGGAATGTAAAAACCGCTACACTTGAACTGAATTACAAAACAGAACAGAGTCACACGTTTAGAAAACACACTATGGCTGCTTAACGGGAATGGTGAGGTGGGGTGATGCATAAAACAAGGGTTTCAAATTCCCTCAGATACCATTCCATACACCCAATATGTAATAGACAAGACCTACTCCTTGCTCAGTGAACTGGACTCAACACCCCCTATTCACCACACAAGAATATATGTGACTAGTAAGAATCATAAAACCTATGTATTGATATCTCTCTGGAAGTGAGTCAAGTGGGTGTAAAGCCGCATAAACACAGCCATGAAAAGCAGCTAAACCCCATTATAAAAATAAATTACTTTTAAAAACCCGTAAAACAAAGACAGTGAAAGAGAGAGAAATTCTTACAAAATTCTTTCAGAGGCTGTGATGCAACCTGGATTGACCATATCCAGACCCACACCTGGATGAGACATAAGGGTGGACACTCTTGGGGCTGAGAGGTTGGGTGAGGTTGGGTGAGCAAACGCAGACCCTTTAAAGTAATACTGCGTGGTACCCATCCCATGGGTCCCAAATCTCCAGGTTCAAGGGCATCTTCCTACATCGAAAACATGCATGAGAAACCCAGAAGATGGTACACCGTGTGATTTTGAAAGGTTTCTAAAACGCACCTCATTTCTCATCTCCTTGTGCTCGGTTTCGCCATTCCAGCTACTTTACTAGCAATCTCCCTACTTGGAGAATCAGCACCTTTAACCTCCTGTTCCCTACAGGTTGCAATTTGTCCTGAGGATGAACGGGAAGAGGGGCAACCAATGAGAGACTAGATCTAGGTGTTGGGACAGGCACAAGTCACTCTATTTTCCCAACAGGAAGAAGAATTAACCACAGGCTCAGCCTGCTGCCCAGAAGCAGACTAGGGCCTGAGGCAATCCCGCGCTTTTGCGGCCAGCTCCCACAAAAGACAATTGAAAAATGGAGCTCAGGGAAACTGCAATTCACAAACCCGCAGAGTTATAAATGATAACTCTCATCCACAGATATATTGAGGGAAGGCAACGAAGAGGATTTGAAAGCAAGGCAGAATTGCAGGAAACAGATTTCAGGAGGTAGATACGAATCGCCTTTAAAGCACATGAAAAGCGGCAAAACGTCGACAATGATGCCCTTGGCCAAAAAGGGCGTATGCGTTTTTTCCTGAATATATTCAGGAAAAAACGCATACGCCCTTTTTGGCCAACCAAGCAACCTGGAAAGGCAAATCAGCGCTACAAAGAAGTCTCGCTTCCCATCGGTCAAAAGGGCCATGCTGCAAAAAGTGTCAAAACCAGAAATGCAGGACAGGCCATGGAGAAATGGCAGCCTTGCTACACTGATGGGCGGGATGTAAATTGCCAACAGCCACTCTGGAGAAGTGTACGTTGTGTCCTGAAACATGGAAAAAAAACAGCTTAGGGAGCATAGGGCACGTCCACTCATGGGCGTATAAATTGGAAAAACTAAAAATCAGCAAGACACAGGCACCGGAAAGTTTAGGGCTGCTCTGTTGACAAGAACCTCCACTTCATGACACCTTAAATATCCCAGGAAAGAGAAAAATGGATAAAGAAGTTGTGGTCCTTATGTACAATGGAATATCACTCAGACATGAAATCAATGTCTCATAAGGCTAGTAGAAGCAAGATGAGTGGAGTTAGGTACGACGATTCTAAGTGAAATAAGTCACACAGAAAAAGACACTTATCATAAGCTATCACTTATAGAGGGAATGTAAAAACCGCTACACTTGAACTGAATTACAAAACAGAACAGAGTCACACGTTTAGAAAACACACTATATCTGCTTAACAGAAAAGGTGAGGTGGGGAGATGCATAAAACAAGGGTTTCAATTTCGCTCAGATACCGTTCCATACACCCAATATGTAATAGACAAGACCTACTCCTTGCTCAGTGAACTGGACTCAACACCCCCTATTTCCCGCACAAGAATATATGTGACTATTAAGAATCTTAAAACCTATGTATTGATATCTGTCTGGAAGTGAGTCAAGTGGGTGGAAAGCCGCATAAACACAACCATGAAAAGCAGCTAAACCCCATTATAAAAATAAATTACTTTTAAAAACCCGTAAAACAAAGACAGTGAAAGAGAGAGAAATTC
This sequence comes from Eschrichtius robustus, assembly GCF_028021215.1. NCBI lineage: Eukaryota > Metazoa > Chordata > Mammalia > Artiodactyla > Eschrichtiidae > Eschrichtius > Eschrichtius robustus. The sequence continues at coordinate 1,067,854 of NW_027175668.1, forward strand.
TTACAAAATTCGTTCAGAGGCTGTGATGCAACCTGGATTGACCATATCTAGACCCACAGCTGGATGAGACATAAGGGTGGACACTCTTGGGGCTGAGAGGTTGGGTGAGGTTGGGTGAGCAAACGCAGACCCTTTAAAATAATACTGCGTGGTACTCATCCCATGGGTCCCAAATCTCCAGGTTCAAGGGCATCTTCCTACATCGAAAACATGCATGAGAAACCCAGAAGATGGTACACCGTGTGATTTCGAAAGGTTTCTAAAAAGCACCTCATTTCTCATCTCCTTGTGCTCGGTTTCGCCATTCCAGCTACTTTACTAGCAATCTCCCTACTTGGAGAATCAGCACCTTTAACCTCCTGTTCCCTACAGGTTGCAATTTGTCCTGAGGATGAACGGGAAGAGGGGCAACCAATGAGAGACTAGATCTAGGTGTTGGGACAGGCAGAGGTCACTCTATTTTCCCATCAGGAAGAAGAATTAACCACAGGCTCAGCCTGCCGCCCAGAAGCAGAATAGGGCCTGAGGCAATCCCGCGCTTTTGCGGCCAGCTCCCAAAAAAGACAGTTGAAAAATGGAGCTCAGGGAAACTGCAATTCAAAAACCCTCAGAGTTGTAAATGATAACTCTCGTCCACAAATATATTGAGGGAAGGCAACGAAGAGGATTTGAAAGCAAGGCAGAATTGCAGGAAACAGATTTCAGGAGGTAGATACGAATCGCCTTTAAAGCACATGAAAAGCGGCAAAACGTCGACAATGATGCCCTTGGCCAAAAAGGGCGTATGCGTTTTTTCCTGAATATATTCAGCAAAAAACGCATACGCCCTTTTTGGCCAACCAAGCAACCTGGAAAGGCAAATCAGCGCTACAAAGAAGTCTCGCTTCCCATCGGTGAAAAGGGCCATGCTGCAAAAAGTGTCAAAACCAGAAATGCAGGACAGGCCATGGAGAAATGGCAGCCTTGCTACACTGATGGGCGGGATGTAAATTGCCAACAGCCACTCTGGAGAAGTGTACGTTGTGTCCTGAAACATCGAAAAAAAACAGCTTAGGGAGCATAGGGCACGTCCACTCATGGGCGTATAAATTGGAAAAACTAAAAATCAGCAAGACACAGGCACCGGAAAGTTTAGGGCTGCTCTGTTGACAAGAACCTCCACTTCATGACACCTTAAATATCCCAGGAAAGAGAAAAATGGATAAAGAAGTTGTGGTCCTTATGTACAATGGAATATCACTCAGACATGAAATCAATGTCTCATAAGGCTAGTAGAAGCAAGATGAGTGGAGTTAGGTACGACGATTCTAAGTGAAATAAGTCACACAGAAAAAGACACTTATCATAAGCTATCACTTACAGAGGGAATGTAAAAACCGCTACACTTGAACTGAATTACAAAACAGAACAGAGTCACACGTTTAGAAAACACACTATGGCTGCTTAACGGGAATGGTGAGGTGGGGTGATGCATAAAACAAGGGTTTCAAATTCCCTCAGATACCGTTCCATACACCCAATATGTAATAGACAAGACCTACTCCTTGCTCAGTGAACTGGACTCAACACCCCCTATTCACCACACAAGAATATATGTGACTAGTAAGAATCATAAAACCTATGTATTGATATCTCTCTGGAAGTGAGTCAAGTGGGTGTAAAGCCGCATAAACACAGCCATGAAAAACAGCTAAACCCCATTATAAAAATAAATTACTTTTAAAAACCCGTAAAACAAAGACAGTGAAAGAGAGAGAAATTCTTACAAAATTCTTTCAGAGGCTGTGATGCAACCTGGATTGACCATATCCAGACCCACACCTGGATGAGACATAAGGGTGGACACTCTTGGGGCTGAGAGGTTGGGTGAGGTTGGGTGAGCAAACGCAGACCCTTTAAAGTAATACTGCGTGGTACCCATCCCATGGGTCCCAAATCTCCAGGTTCAAGGGCATCTTCCTACATCGAAAACATGCATGAGAAACCCAGAAGATGGTACACCGTGTGATTTTGAAAGGTTTCTAAAACGCACCTCATTTCTCATCTCCTTGTGCTCGGTTTCGCCATTCCAGCTACTTTACTAGCAATCTCCCTACTTGGAGAATCAGCACCTTTAACCTCCTGTTCCCTACAGGTTGCAATTTGTCCTGAGGATGAACGGGAAGAGGGGCAACCAATGAGAGACTAGATCTAGGTGTTGGGACAGGCACAAGTCACTCTATTTTCCCAACAGGAAGAAGAATTAACCATAGGCTCAGCCTGCTGCCCAGAAGCAGACTAGGGCCTGAGGCAATCCCGCGCTTTTGCGGCCAGCTCCCAAAAAAGACAATTGAAAAATGGAGCTCAGGGAAACTGCAATTCACAAACCCGCAGAGTTATAAATGATAACTCTCATCCACAGATATATTGAGGGAAGGCAACGAAGAGGATTTGAAAGCAAGGCAGAATTGCAGGAAACAGATTTCAGGAGGTAGATACGAATCGCCTTTAAAGCACATGAAAAGCGGCAAAACGTCGACAATGATGCCCTTGGCCAAAAAGGGCGTATGCGTTTTTTCCTGAATATATTCAGGAAAAAACGCATACGCCCTTTTTGGCCAACCAAGCAACCTGGAAAGGCAAATCAGCGCTACAAAGAAGTCTCGCTTCCCATCGGTCAAAAGGGCCATGCTGCAAAAAGTGTCAAAACCAGAAATGCAGGACAGGCCATGGAGAAATGGCAGCCTTGCTACACTGATGGGCGGGATGTAAATTGCCAACAGCCACTCTGGAGAAGTGTACGTTGTGTCCTGAAACATGGAAAAAAAACAGCTTAGGGAGCATAGGGCACGTCCACTCATGGGCGTATAAATTGGAAAAACTAAAAATCAGCAAGACACAGGCACCGGAAAGTTTAGGGCTGCTCTGTTGACAAGAACCTCCACTTCATGACACCTTAAATATCCCAGGAAAGAGAAAAATGGATAAAGAAGTTGTGGTCCTTATGTACAATGGAATATCACTCAGACATGAAATCAATGTCTCATAAGGCTAGTAGAAGCAAGATGAGTGGAGTTAGGTACGACGATTCTAAGTGAAATAAGTCACACAGAAAAAGACACTTATCATAAGCTATCACTTATAGAGGGAATGTAAAAACCGCTACACTTGAACTGAATTACAAAACAGAACAGAGTCACACGTTTAGAAAACACACTATATATGCTTAACAGAAAAGGTGAGGTGGGGAGATGCATAAAACAAGGGTTTCAATTTCGCTCAGATACCGTTCCATACACCCAATATGTAATAGACAAGACCTACTCCTTGCTCAGTGAACTGGACTCAACACCCCCTATTTCCCGCACAAGAATATATGTGACTATTAAGAATCTTAAAACCTATGTATTGATATCTGTCTGGAAGTTAGTCAAGTGGGTGGAAAGCCGCATAAACACAACCATGAAAAGCAGCTAAACCCCATTATAAAAATAAATTACTTTTAAAAACCCGTAAAACAAAGACAGTGAAAGAGAGAGAAATTCTTACAAAATTCGTTCAGAGGCTGTGATGCAACCTGGATTGACCATATCTAGACCCACAGCTGGATGAGACATAAGGGTGGACACTCTTGGGGCTGAGAGGTTGGGTGAGGTTGGGTGAGCAAACGCAGACCCTTTAAAATAATACTGCGTGGTACTCATCCCATGGGTCCCAAATCTCCAGGTTCAAGGGCATCTTCCTACATCGAAAACATGCATGAGAAACCCAGAAGATGGTACACCGTGTGATTTTGAAAGGTTTCTAAAAAGCACCTCATTTCTCATCTCCTTGTGCTCGGTTTCGCCATTCCAGCTACTTTACTAGCAATCTCCCTACTTGGAGAATCAGCACCTTTAACCTCCTGTTCCCTACAGGTTGCAATTTGTCCTGAGGATGAACGGGAAGAGGGGCAACCAATGAGAGACTAGATCTAGGTGTTGGGACAGGCAGAGGTCACTCTATTTTCCCATCAGGAAGAAGAATTAACCACAGGCTCAGCCTGCCGCCCAGAAGCAGAATAGGGCCTGAGGCAATCCCGCGCTTTTGCGGCCAGCTCCCAAAAAAGACAGTTGAAAAATGGAGCTCAGGGAAACTGCAATTCAAAAACCCTCAGAGTTGTAAATGATAACTCTCGTCCACAAATATATTGAGGGAAGGCAACGAAGAGGATTTGAAAGCAAGGCAGAATTGCAGGAAACAGATTTCAGGAGGTAGATACGAATCGCCTTTAAAGCACATGAAAAGCGGCAAAACGTCGACAATGATGCCCTTGGCCAAAAAGGGCGTATGCGTTTTTTCCTGAATATATTCAGCAAAAAACGCATACGCCCTTTTTGGCCAACCAAGCAACCTGGAAAGGCAAATCAGCGCTACAAAGAAGTCTCGCTTCCCATCGGTGAAAAGGGCCATGCTGCAAAAAGTGTCAAAACCAGAAATGCAGGACAGGCCATGGAGAAATGGCAGCCTTGCTACACTGATGGGCGGGATGTAAATTGCCAACAGCCACTCTGGAGAAGTGTACGTTGTGTCCTGAAACATCGAAAAAAAACAGCTTAGGGAGCATAGGGCACGTCCACTCATGGGCGTATAAATTGGAAAAACTAAAAATCAGCAAGACACAGGCACCGGAAAGTTTAGGGCTGCTCTGTTGACAAGAACCTCCACTTCATGACACCTTAAATATCCCAGGAAAGAGAAAAATGGATAAAGAAGTTGTGGTCCTTATGTACAATGGAATATCACTCAGACATGAAATCAATGTCTCATAAGGCTAGTAGAAGCAAGATGAGTGGAGTTAGCTACGACGATTCTAAGTGAAATAAGTCACACAGAAAAAGACACTTATCATAAGCTATCACTTACAGAGGGAATGTAAAAACCGCTACACTTGAACTGAATTACAAAACAGAACAGAGTCACACGTTTAGAAAACACACTATGGCTGCTTAACGGGAATGGTGAGGTGGGGTGATGCATAAAACAAGGGTTTCAAATTCCCTCAGATACCGTTCCATACACCCAATATGTAATAGACAAGACCTACTCCTTGCTCAGTGAACTGGACTCAACACCCCCTATTCACCACACAAGAATATATGTGACTAGTAAGAATCATAAAACCTATGTATTGATATCTCTCTGGAAGTGAGTCAAGTGGGTGTAAAGCCGCATAAACACAGCCATGAAAAGCAGCTAAACCCCATTATAAAAATAAATTACTTTTAAAAACCCGTAAAACAAAGACAGTGAAAGAGAGAGAAATTCTTACAAAATTCTTTCAGAGGCTGTGATGCAACCTGGATTGACCATATCCAGACCCACACCTGGATGAGACATAAGGGTGGACACTCTTGGGGCTGAGAGGTTGGGTGAGGTTGGGTGAGCAAACGCAGACCCTTTAAAGTAATACTGCGTGGTACCCATCCCATGGGTCCCAAATCTCCAGGTTCAAGGGCATCTTCCTACATCGAAAACATGCATGAGAAACCCAGAAGATGGTACACCGTGTGATTTTGAAAGGTTTCTAAAACGCACCTCATTTCTCATCTCCTTGTGCTCGGTTTCGCCATTCCAGCTACTTTACTAGCAATCTCCCTACTTGGAGAATCAGCACCTTTAACCTCCTGTTCCCTACAGGTTGCAATTTGTCCTGAGGATGAACGGGAAGAGGGGCAACCAATGAGAGACTAGATCTAGGTGTTGGGACAGGCACAAGTCACTCTATTTTCCCAACAGGAAGAAGAATTAACCACAGGCTCAGCCTGCTGCCCAGAAGCAGACTAGGGCCTGAGGCAATCCCGCGCTTTTGCGGCCAGCTCCCAAAAAAGACAATTGAAAAATGGAGCTCAGGGAAACTGCAATTCACAAACCCGCAGAGTTATAAATGATAACTCTCATCCACAGATATATTGAGGGAAGGCAACGAAGAGGATTTGAAAGCAAGGCAGAATTGCAGGAAACAGATTTCAGGAGGTAGATACGAATCGCCTTTAAAGCACATGAAAAGCGGCAAAACGTCGACAATGATGCCCTTGGCCAAAAAGGGCGTATGCGTTTTTTCCTGAATATATTCAGGAAAAAACGCATACGCCCTTTTTGGCCAACCAAGCAACCTGGAAAGGCAAATCAGCGCTACAAAGAAGTCTCGCTTCCCATCGGTCAAAAGGGCCATGCTGCAAAAAGTGTCAAAACCAGAAATGCAGGACAGGCCATGGAGAAATGGCAGCCTTGCTACACTGATGGGCGGGATGTAAATTGCCAACAGCCACTCTGGAGAAGTGTACGTTGTGTCCTGAAACATGGAAAAAAAACAGCTTAGGGAGCATAGGGCACGTCCACTCATGGGCGTATAAATTGGAAAAACTAAAAATCAGCAAGACACAGGCACCGGAAAGTTTAGGGCTGCTCTGTTGACAAGAACCTCCACTTCATGACACCTTAAATATCCCAGGAAAGAGAAAAATGGATAAAGAAGTTGTGGTCCTTATGTACAATGGAATATCACTCAGACATGAAATCAATGTCTCATAAGGCTAGTAGAAGCAAGATGAGTGGAGTTAGGTACGACGATTCTAAGTGAAATAAGTCACACAGAAAAAGACACTTATCATAAGCTATCACTTATAGAGGGAATGTAAAAACCGCTACACTTGAACTGAATTACAAAACAGAACAGAGTCACACGTTTAGAAAACACACTATATCTGCTTAACAGAAAAGGTGAGGTGGGGAGATGCATAAAACAAGGGTTTCAATTTCGCTCAGATACCGTTCCATACACCCAATATGTAATAGACAAGACCTACTCCTTGCTCAGTGAACTGGACTCAACACCCCCTATTTCCCGCACAAGAATATATGTGACTATTAAGAATCTTAAAACCTATGTATTGATATCTGTCTGGAAGTGAGTCAAGTGGGTGGAAAGCCGCATAAACACAACCATGAAAAGCAGCTAAACCCCATTATAAAAATAAATTACTTTTAAAAACCCGTAAAACAAAGACAGTGAAAGAGAGAGAAATTCTTACAAAATTCGTTCAGAGGCTGTGATGCAACCTGGATTGACCATATCTAGACCCACAGCTGGATGAGACATAAGGGTGGACACTCTTGGGGCTGAGAGGTTGGGTGAGGTTGGGTGAGCAAACGCAGACCCTTTAAAATAATACTGCGTGGTACTCATCCCATGGGTCCCAAATCTCCAGGTTCAAGGGCATCTTCCTACATCGAAAACATGCATGAGAAACCCAGAAGATGGTACACCGTGTGATTTCGAAAGGTTTCTAAAAAGCACCTCATTTCTCATCTCCTTGTGCTCGGTTTCGCCATTCCAGCTACTTTACTAGCAATCTCCCTACTTGGAGAATCAGCACCTTTAACCTCCTGTTCCCTACAGGTTGCAATTTGTCCTGAGGATGAACGGGAAGAGGGGCAACCAATGAGAGACTAGATCTAGGTGTTGGGACAGGCAGAGGTCACTCTATTTTCCCATCAGGAAGAAGAATTAACCACAGGCTCAGCCTGCCGCCCAGAAGCAGAATAGGGCCTGAGGCAATCCCGCGCTTTTGCGGCCAGCTCCCAAAAAAGACAGTTGAAAAATGGAGCTCAGGGAAACTGCAATTCAAAAACCCTCAGAGTTGTAAATGATAACTCTCGTCCACAGATATATTGAGGGAAGGCAACGAAGAGGATTTGAAAGCAAGGCAGAATTGCAGGAAACAGATTTCAGGAGGTAGATACGAATCGCCTTTAAAGCACATGAAAAGCGGCAAAACGTCGACAATGATGCCCTTGGCCAAAAAGGGCGTATGCGTTTTTTCCTGAATATATTCAGGAAAAAACGCATACGCCCTTTTTGGCCAACCAAGCAACCTGGAAAGGCAAATCAGCGCTACAAAGAAGTCTCGCTTCCCATCGGTGAAAAGGGCCATGCTGCAAAAAGTGTCAAAACCAGAAATGCAGGACAGGCCATGGAGAAATGGCAGCCTTGCTACACTGATGGGCGGGATGTAAATTGCCAACAGCCACTCTGGAGAAGTGTACGTTGTGTCCTGAAACATGGAAAAAAAACAGCTTAGGGAGCATAGGGCACGTCCACTCATGGGCGTATAAATTGGAAAAACTAAAAATCAGCAAGACACAGGCACCGGAAAGTTTAGGGCTGCTCTGTTGACAAGAACCTCCACTTCATGACACCTTAAATATCCCAGGAAAGAGAAAAATGGTTAAAGAAGTTGTGGTCCTTATGTACAATGGAATATCACTCAGATATGAAATCAATGTCTCATAAGGCTAGTAGAAGCAAGATGAGTGGAGTTAGGTACGACGATTCTAAGTGAAATAAGTCACACAGAAAAAGACACTTATCATAAGCTATCACTTACAGAGGGAATGTAAAAACCGCTACACTTGAACTGAATTACAAAACAGAACAGAGTCACACGTTTAGAAAACACACTATGGCTGCTTAACGGGAATGGTGAGGTGGGGTGATGCATAAAACAAGGGTTTCAAATTCCCTCAGATACCGTTCCATACACCCAATATGTAATAGACAAGACCTACTCCTTGCTCAGTGAACTGGACTCAACACCCCCTATTCACCACACAAGAATATATGTGACTAGTAAGAATCATAAAACCTATGTATTGATATCTCTCTGGAAGTGAGTCAAGTGGGTGTAAAGCCGCATAAACACAGCCATGAAAAGCAGCTAAACCCCATTATAAAAATAAATTACTTTTAAAAACCCGTAAAACAAAGACAGTGAAAGAGAGAGAAATTCTTACAAAATTCTTTCAGAGGCTGTGATGCAACCTGGATTGACCATATCCAGACCCACACCTGGATGAGACATAAGGGTGGACACTCTTGGGGCTGAGAGGTTGGGTGAGGTTGGGTGAGCAAACGCAGACCCTTTAAAGTAATACTGCGTGGTACCCATCCCATGGGTCCCAAATCTCCAGGTTCAAGGGCATCTTCCTACATCGAAAACATGCATGAGAAACCCAGAAGATGGTACACCGTGTGATTTTGAAAGGTTTCTAAAACGCACCTCATTTCTCATCTCCTTGTGCTCGGTTTCGCCATTCCAGCTACTTTACTAGCAATCTCCCTACTTGGAGAATCAGCACCTTTAACCTCCTGTTCCCTACAGGTTGCAATTTGTCCTGAGGATGAACGGGAAGAGGGGCAACCAATGAGAGACTAGATCTAGGTGTTGGGACAGGCACAAGTCACTCTATTTTCCCAACAGGAAGAAGAATTAACCACAGGCTCAGCCTGCTGCCCAGAAGCAGACTAGGGCCTGAGGCAATCCCGCGCTTTTGCGGCCAGCTCCCAAAAAAGACAATTGAAAAATGGAGCTCAGGGAAACTGCAATTCACAAACCCGCAGAGTTATAAATGATAACTCTCATCCACAGATATATTGAGGGAAGGCAACGAAGAGGATTTGAAAGCAAGGCAGAATTGCAGGAAACAGATTTCAGGAGGTAGATACGAATCGCCTTTAAAGCACATGAAAAGCGGCAAAACGTCGACAATGATGCCCTTGGCCAAAAAGGGCGTATGCGTTTTTTCCTGAATATATTCAGGAAAAAACGCATACGCCCTTTTTGGCCAACCAAGCAACCTGGAAAGGCAAATCAGCGCTACAAAGAAGTCTCGCTTCCCATCGGTCAAAAGGGCCATGCTGCAAAAAGTGTCAAAACCAGAAATGCAGGACAGGCCATGGAGAAATGGCAGCCTTGCTACACTGATGGGCGGGATGTAAATTGCCAACAGCCACTCTGGAGAAGTGTACGTTGTGTCCTGAAACATGGAAAAAAAACAACTTAGGGAGCATAGGGCACGTCCACTCATGGGCGTATAAATTGGAAAAACTAAAAATCAGCAAGACACAGGCACCGGAAAGTTTAGGGCTGCTCTGTTGACAAGAACCTCCACTTCATGACACCTTAAATATCCCAGGAAAGAGAAAAATGGATAAAGAAGTTGTGGTCCTTATGTACAATGGAATATCACTCAGACATGAAATCAATGTCTCATAAGGCTAGTAGAAGCAAGATGAGTGGAGTTAGGTACGACGATTCTAAGTGAAATAAGTCACACAGAAAAAGACACTTATCATAAGCTATCACTTATAGAGGGAATGTAAAAACCGCTACACTTGAACTGAATTACAAAACAGAACAGAGTCACACGTTTAGAAAACACACTATATCTGCTTAACAGAAAAGGTGAGGTGGGGAGATGCATAAAACAAGGGTTTCAATTTCGCTCAGATACCGTTCCATACACCCAATATGTAATAGACAAGACCTACTCCTTGCTCAGTGAACTGGACTCAACACCCCCTATTTCCCGCACAAGAATATATGTGACTATTAAGAATCTTAAAACCTATGTATTGATATCTGTCTGGAAGTGAGTCAAGTGGGTGGAAAGCCGCATAAACACAACCATGAAAAGCAGCTAAACCCCATTATAAAAATAAATTACTTTTAAAAACCCGTAAAACAAAGACAGTGAAAGAGAGAGAAATTCTTACAAAATTCGTTCAGAGGCTGTGATGCAACCTGGATTGACCATATCTAGACCCACAGCTGGATGAGACATAAGGGTGGACACTCTTGGGGCTGAGAGGTTGGGTGAGGTTGGGTGAGCAAACGCAGACCCTTTAAAATAATACTGCGTGGTACTCATCCCATGGGTCCCAAATCTCCAGGTTCAAGGGCATCTTCCTACATCGAAAACATGCATGAGAAACCCAGAAGATGGTACACCGTGTGATTTCGAAAGGTTTCTAAAAAGCACCTCATTTCTCATCTCCTTGTGCTCGGTTTCGCCATTCCAGCTACTTTACTAGCAATCTCCCTACTTGGAGAATCAGCACCTTTAACCTCCTGTTCCCTACAGGTTGCAATTTGTCCTGAGGATGAACGGGAAGAGGGGCAACCAATGAGAGACTAGATCTAGGTGTTGGGACAGGCAGAGGTCACTCTATTTTCCCATCAGGAAGAAGAATTAACCACAGGCTCAGCCTGCCGCCCAGAAGCAGAATAGGGCCTGAGGCAATCCCGCGCTTTTGCGGCCAGCTCCCAAAAAAGACAGTTGAAAAATGGAGCTCAGGGAAACTGCAATTCAAAAACCCTCAGAGTTGTAAATGATAACTCTCGTCCACAAATATATTGAGGGAAGGCAACGAAGAGGATTTGAAAGCAAGGCAGAATTGCAGGAAACAGATTTCAGGAGGTAGATACGAATCGCCTTTAAAGCACATGAAAAGCGGCAAAACGTCGACAATGATGCCCTTGGCCAAAAAGGGCGTATGCGTTTTTTCCTGAATATATTCAGCAAAAAACGCATACGCCCTTTTTGGCCAACCAAGCAACCTGGAAAGGCAAATCAGCGCTACAAAGAAGTCTCGCTTCCCATCGGTGAAAAGGGCCATGCTGCAAAAAGTGTCAAAACCAGAAATGCAGGACAGGCCATGGAGAAATGGCAGCCTTGCTACACTGATGGGCGGGATGTAAATTGCCAACAGCCACTCTGGAGAAGTGTACGTTGTGTCCTGAAACATGGAAAAAAAACAGCTTAGGGAGCATAGGGCACGTCCACTCATGGGCGTATAAATTGGAAAAACTAAAAATCAGCAAGACACAGGCACCGGAAAGTTTAGGGCTGCTCTGTTGACAAGAACCTCCACTTCATGACACCTTAAATATCCCAGGAAAGAGAAAAATGGATAAAGAAGTTGTGGTCCTTATGTACAATGGAATATCACTCAGACATGAAATCAATGTCTCATAAGGCTAGTAGAAGCAAGATGAGTGGAGTTAGGTACGACGATTCTAAGTGAAATAAGTCACACAGAAAAAGACACTTATCATAAGCTATCACTTACAGAGGGAATGTAAAAACCGCTACACTTGAACTGAATTACAAAACAGAACAGAGTCACACGTTTAGAAAACACACTATGGCTGCTTAACGGGAATGGTGAGGTGGGGTGATGCATAAAACAAGGGTTTCAAATTCCCTCAGATACCGTTCCATACACCCAATATGTAATAGACAAGACCTACTCCTTGCTCAGTGAACTGGACTCAACACCCCCTATTCACCACACAAGAATATATGTGACTAGTAAGAATCATAAAACCTATGTATTGATATCTCTCTGGAAGTGAGTCAAGTGGGTGTAAAGCCGCATAAACACAGCCATGAAAAGCAGCTAAACCCCATTATAAAAATAAATTATTTTTAAATCCCGTAAAACAAAGACAGTGAAAGAGAGAGAAATTCTTACAAAATTCTTTCAGAGGCTGTGATGCAACCTGGATTGACCATATCCAGACCCACACCTGGATGAGACATAAGGGTGGACACTCTTGGGGCTGAGAGGTTGGGTGAGGTTGGGTGAGCAAACGCAGACCCTTTAAAGTAATACTGCGTGGTACCCATCCCATGGGTCCCAAATCTCCAGGTTCAAGGGCATCTTCCTACATCGAAAACATGCATGAGAAACCCAGAAGATGGTACACCGTGTGATTTTGAAAGGTTTCTAAAACGCACCTCATTTCTCATCTCCTTGTGCTCGGTTTCGCCATTCCAGCTACTTTACTAGCAATCTCCCTACTTGGAGAATCAGCACCTTTAACCTCCTGTTCCCTACAGGTTGCAATTTGTCCTGAGGATGAACGGGAAGAGGGGCAACCAATGAGAAACTAGATCTAGGTGTTGGGACAGGCACAAGTCACTCTATTTTCCCAACAGGAAGAAGAATTAACCACAGGCTCAGCCTGCTGCCCAGAAGCAGACTAGGGCCTGAGGCAATCCCGCGCTTTTGCGGCCAGCTCCCAAAAAAGACAATTGAAAAATGGAGCTCAGGGAAACTGCAATTCACAAACCCGCAGAGTTATAAATGATAACTCTCATCCACAGATATATTGAGGGAAGGCAACGAAGAGGATTTGAAAGCAAGGCAGAATTGCAGGAAACAGATTTCAGGAGGTAGATACGAATCGCCTTTAAAGCACATGAAAAGCGGCAAAACGTCGACAATGATGCCCTTGGCCAAAAAGGGCGTATGCGTTTTTTCCTGAATATATTCAGGAAAAAACGCATACGCCCTTTTTGGCCAACCAAGCAACCTGGAAAGGCAAATCAGCGCTACAAAGAAGTCTCGCTTCCCATTGGTCAAAAGGGCCATGCTGCAAAAAGTGTCAAAACCAGAAATGCAGGACAGGCCATGGAGAAATGGCAGCCTTGCTACACTGATGGGCGGGATGTAAATTGCCAACAGCCACTCTGGAGAAGTGTACGTTGTGTCCTGAAACATGGAAAAAAAACAGCTTAGGGAGCATAGGGCACGTCCACTCATGGGCGTATAAATTGGAAAAACTAAAAATCAGCAAGACACAGGCACCGGAAAGTTTAGGGCTGCTCTGTTGACAAGAACCTCCACTTCATGACACCTTAAATATCCCAGGAAAGAGAAAAATGGATAAAGAAGTTGTGGTCCTTATGTACAATGGAATATCACTCAGACATGAAATCAATGTCTCATAAGGCTAGTAGAAGCAAGATGAGTGGAGTTAGGTACGACGATTCTAAGTGAAATAAGTCACACAGAAAAAGACACTTATCATAAGCTATCACTTATAGAGGGAATGTAAAAACCGCTACACTTGAACTGAATTACAAAACAGAACAGAGTCACACGTTTAGAAAACACACTATATCTGCTTAACAGAAAAGGTGAGGTGGGGAGATGCATAAAACAAGGGTTTCAATTTCGCTCAGATACCGTTCCATACACCCAATATGTAATAGACAAGACCTACTCCTTGCTCAGTGAACTGGACTCAACACCCCCTATTTCCCGCACAAGAATATATGTGACTATTAAGAATCTTAAAACCTATGTATTGATATCTGTCTGGAAGTGAGTCAAGTGGGTGGAAAGCCGCATAAACACAACCATGAAAAGCAGCTAAACCCCATTATAAAAATAAATTACTTTTAAAAACCCGTAAAACAAAGACAGTGAAAGAGAGAGAAATTCTTACAAAATTCGTTCAGAGGCTGTGATGCAACCTGGATTGACCATATCTAGACCCACAGCTGGATGAGACATAAGGGTGGACACTCTTGGGGCTGAGAGGTTGGGTGAGGTTGGGTGAGCAAACGCAGACCCTTTAAAATAATACTGCGTGGTACTCATCCCATGGGTCCCAAATCTCCAGGTTCAAGGGCATCTTCCTACATCGAAAACATGCATGAGAAACCCAGAAGATGGTACACCGTGTGATTTCGAAAGGTTTCTAAAAAGCACCTCATTTCTCATCTCCTTGTGCTCGGTTTCGCCATTCCAGCTACTTTACTAGCAATCTCCCTACTTGGAGAATCAGCACCTTTAACCTCCTGTTCCCTACAGGTTGCAATTTGTCCTGAGGATGAACGGGAAGAGGGGCAACCAATGAGAGACTAGATCTAGGTGTTGGGACAGGCAGAGGTCACTCTATTTTCCCATCAGGAAGAAGAATTAACCACAGGCTCAGCCTGCCGCCCAGAAGCAGAATAGGGCCTGAGGCAATCCCGCGCTTTTGCGGCCAGCTCCCAAAAAAGACAGTTGAAAAATGGAGCTCAGGGAAACTGCAATTCAAAAACCCTCAGAGTTGTAAATGATAACTCTCGTCCACAAATATATTGAGGGAAGGCAACGAAGAGGATTTGAAAGCAAGGCAGAATTGCAGGAAACAGATTTCAGGAGGTAGATACGAATCGCCTTTAAAGCACATGAAAAGCGGCAAAACGTCGACAATGATGCCCTTGGCCAAAAAGGGCGTATGCGTTTTTTCCTGAATATATTCAGCAAAAAACGCATACGCCCTTTTTGGCCAACCAAGCAACCTGGAAAGGCAAATCAGCGCTACAAAGAAGTCTCGCTTCCCATCGGTGAAAAGGGCCATGCTGCAAAAAGTGTCAAAACCAGAAATGCAGGACAGGCCATGGAGAAATGGCAGCCTTGCTACACTGATGGGCGGGATGTAAATTGCCAACAGCCACTCTGGAGAAGTGTACGTTGTGTCCTGAAACATGGAAAAAAAACAGCTTAGGGAGCATAGGGCACGTCCACTCATGGGCGTATAAATTGGAAAAACTAAAAATCAGCAAGACACAGGCACCGGAAAGTTTAGGGCTGCTCTGTTGACAAGAACCTCCACTTCATGACACCTTAAATATCCCAGGAAAGAGAAAAATGGATAAAGAAGTTGTGGTCCTTATGTACAATGGAATATCACTCAGACATGAAATCAATGTCTCATAAGGCTAGTAGAAGCAAGATGAGTGGAGTTAGGTACGACGATTCTAAGTGAAATAAGTCACACAGAAAAAGACACTTATCATAAGCTATCACTTACAGAGGGAATGTAAAAACCGCTACACTTGAACTGAATTACAAAACAGAACAGAGTCACACGTTTAGAAAACACACTATGGCTGCTTAACGGGAATGGTGAGGTGGGGTGATGCATAAAACAAGGGTTTCAAATTCCCTCAGATACCGTTCCATACACCCAATATGTAATAGACAAGACCTACTCCTTGCTCAGTGAACTGGACTCAACACCCCCTATTCACCACACAAGAATATATGTGACTAGTAAGAATCATAAAACCTATGTATTGATATCTCTCTGGAAGTGAGTCAAGTGGGTGTAAAGCCGCATAAACACAGCCATGAAAAGCAGCTAAACCCCATTATAAAAATAAATTATTTTTAAATCCCGTAAAACAAAGACAGTGAAAGAGAGAGAAATTCTTACAAAATTCTTTCAGAGGCTGTGATGCAACCTGGATTGACCATATCCAGACCCACACCTGGATGAGACATAAGGGTGGACACTCTTGGGGCTGAGAGGTTGGGTGAGGTTGGGTGAGCAAACGCAGACCCTTTAAAGTAATACTGCGTGGTACCCATCCCATGGGTCCCAAATCTCCAGGTTCAAGGGCATCTTCCTACATCGAAAACATGCATGAGAAACCCAGAAGATGGTACACCGTGTGATTTTGAAAGGTTTCTAAAACGCACCTCATTTCTCATCTCCTTGTGCTCGGTTTCGCCATTCCAGCTACTTTACTAGCAATCTCCCTACTTGGAGAATCAGCACCTTTAACCTCCTGTTCCCTACAGGTTGCAATTTGTCCTGAGGATGAACGGGAAGAGGGGCAACCAATGAGAAACTAGATCTAGGTGTTGGGACAGGCACAAGTCACTCTATTTTCCCAACAGGAAGAAGAATTAACCACAGGCTCAGCCTGCTGCCCAGAAGCAGACTAGGGCCTGAGGCAATCCCGCGCTTTTGCGGCCAGCTCCCAAAAAAGACAATTGAAAAATGGAGCTCAGGGAAACTGCAATTCACAAACCCGCAGAGTTATAAATGATAACTCTCATCCACAGATATATTGAGGGAAGGCAACGAAGAGGATTTGAAAGCAAGGCAGAATTGCAGGAAACAGATTTCAGGAGGTAGATACGAATCGCCTTTAAAGCACATGAAAAGCGGCAAAACGTCGACAATGATGCCCTTGGCCAAAAAGGGCGTATGCGTTTTTTCCTGAATATATTCAGGAAAAAACGCATACGCCCTTTTTGGCCAACCAAGCAACCTGGAAAGGCAAATCAGCGCTACAAAGAAGTCTCGCTTCCCATCGGTCAAAAGGGCCATGCTGCAAAAAGTGTCAAAACCAGAAATGCAGGACAGGCCATGGAGAAATGGCAGCCTTGCTACACTGATGGGCGGGATGTAAATTGCCAACAGCCACTCTGGAGAAGTGTACGTTGTGTCCTGAAACATGGAAAAAAAACAGCTTAGGGAGCATAGGGCACGTCCACTCATGGGCGTATAAATTGGAAAAACTAAAAATCAGCAAGACACAGGCACCGGAAAGTTTAGGGCTGCTCTGTTGACAAGAACCTCCACTTCATGACACCTTAAATATCCCAGGAAAGAGAAAAATGGATAAAGAAGTTGTGGTCCTTATGTACAATGGAATATCACTCAGACATGAAATCAATGTCTCATAAGGCTAGTAGAAGCAAGATGAGTGGAGTTAGGTACGACGATTCTAAGTGAAATAAGTCACACAGAAAAAGACACTTATCATAAGCTATCACTTATAGAGGGAATGTAAAAACCGCTACACTTGAACTGAATTACAAAACAGAACAGAGTCACACGTTTAGAAAACACACTATATCTGCTTAACAGAAAAGGTGAGGTGGGGAGATGCATAAAACAAGGGTTTCAATTTCGCTCAGATACCGTTCCATACACCCAATATGTAATAGACAAGACCTACTCCTTGCTCAGTGAACTGGACTCAACACCCCCTATTTCCCGCACAAGAATATATGTGACTATTAAGAATCTTAAAACCTATGTATTGATATCTGTCTGGAAGTTAGTCAAGTGGGTGGAAAGCCGCATAAACACAACCATGAAAAGCAGCTAAACCCCATTATAAAAATAAATTACTTTTAAAAACCCGTAAAACAAAGACAGTGAAAGAGAGAGAAATTCTTACAAAATTCGTTCAGAGGCTGTGATGCAACCTGGATTGACCATATCTAGACCCACAGCTGGATGAGACATAAGGGTGGACACTCTTGGGGCTGAGAGGTTGGGTGAGGTTGGGTGAGCAAACGCAGACCCTTTAAAATAATACTGCGTGGTACTCATCCCATGGGTCCCAAATCTCCAGGTTCAAGGGCATCTTCCTACATCGAAAACATGCATGAGAAACCCAGAAGATGGTACACCGTGTGATTTTGAAAGGTTTCTAAAAAGCACCTCATTTCTCATCTCCTTGTGCTCGGTTTCGCCATTCCAGCTACTTTACTAGCAATCTCCCTACTTGGAGAATCAGCACCTTTAACCTCCTGTTCCCTACAGGTTGCAATTTGTCCTGAGGATGAACGGGAAGAGGGGCAACCAATGAGAGACTAGATCTAGGTGTTGGGACAGGCAGAGGTCACTCTATTTTCCCATCAGGAAGAAGAATTAACCACAGGCTCAGCCTGCCGCCCAGAAGCAGAATAGGGCCTGAGGCAATCCCGCGCTTTTGCGGCCAGCTCCCAAAAAAGACAGTTGAAAAATGGAGCTCAGGGAAACTGCAATTCAAAAACCCTCAGAGTTGTAAATGATAACTCTCGTCCACAAATATATTGAGGGAAGGCAACGAAGAGGATTTGAAAGCAAGGCAGAATTGCAGGAAACAGATTTCAGGAGGTAGATACGAATCGCCTTTAAAGCACATGAAAAGCGGCAAAACGTCGACAATGATGCCCTTGGCCAAAAAGGGCGTATGCGTTTTTTCCTGAATATATTCAGCAAAAAACGCATACGCCCTTTTTGGCCAACCAAGCAACCTGGAAAGGCAAATCAGCGCTACAAAGAAGTCTCGCTTCCCATCGGTGAAAAGGGCCATGCTGCAAAAAGTGTCAAAACCAGAAATGCAGGACAGGCCATGGAGAAATGGCAGCCTTGCTACACTGATGGGCGGGATGTAAATTGCCAACAGCCACTCTGGAGAAGTGTACGTTGTGTCCTGAAACATCGAAAAAAAACAGCTTAGGGAGCATAGGGCACGTCCACTCATGGGCGTATAAATTGGAAAAACTAAAAATCAGCAAGACACAGGCACCGGAAAGTTTAGGGCTGCTCTGTTGACAAGAACCTCCACTTCATGACACCTTAAATATCCCAGGAAAGAGAAAAATGGATAAAGAAGTTGTGGTCCTTATGTACAATGGAATATCACTCAGACATGAAATCAATGTCTCATAAGGCTAGTAGAAGCAAGATGAGTGGAGTTAGCTACGACGATTCTAAGTGAAATAAGTCACACAGAAAAAGACACTTATCATAAGCTATCACTTACAGAGGGAATGTAAAAACCGCTACACTTGAACTGAATTACAAAACAGAACAGAGTCACACGTTTAGAAAACACACTATGGCTGCTTAACGGGAATGGTGAGGTGGGGTGATGCATAAAACAAGGGTTTCAAATTCCCTCAGATACCGTTCCATACACCCAATATGTAATAGACAAGACCTACTCCTTGCTCAGTGAACTGGACTCAACACCCCCTATTCACCACACAAGAATATATGTGACTAGTAAGAATCATAAAACCTATGTATTGATATCTCTCTGGAAGTGAGTCAAGTGGGTGTAAAGCCGCATAAACACAGCCATGAAAAGCAGCTAAACCCCATTATAAAAATAAATTACTTTTAAAAACCCGTAAAACAAAGACAGTGAAAGAGAGAGAAATTCTTACAAAATTCTTTCAGAGGCTGTGATGCAACCTGGATTGACCATATCCAGACCCACACCTGGATGAGACATAAGGGTGGACACTCTTGGGGCTGAGAGGTTGGGTGAGGTTGGGTGAGCAAACGCAGACCCTTTAAAGTAATACTGCGTGGTACCCATCCCATGGGTCCCAAATCTCCAGGTTCAAGGGCATCTTCCTACATCGAAAACATGCATGAGAAACCCAGAAGATGGTACACCGTGTGATTTTGAAAGGTTTCTAAAACGCACCTCATTTCTCATCTCCTTGTGCTCGGTTTCGCCATTCCAGCTACTTTACTAGCAATCTCCCTACTTGGAGAATCAGCACCTTTAACCTCCTGTTCCCTACAGGTTGCAATTTGTCCTGAGGATGAACGGGAAGAGGGGCAACCAATGAGAGACTAGATCTAGGTGTTGGGACAGGCACAAGTCACTCTATTTTCCCAACAGGAAGAAGAATTAACCACAGGCTCAGCCTGCTGCCCAGAAGCAGACTAGGGCCTGAGGCAATCCCGCGCTTTTGCGGCCAGCTCCCAAAAAAGACAATTGAAAAATGGAGCTCAGGGAAACTGCAATTCACAAACCCGCAGAGTTATAAATGATAACTCTCATCCACAGATATATTGAGGGAAGGCAACGAAGAGGATTTGAAAGCAAGGCAGAATTGCAGGAAACAGATTTCAGGAGGTAGATACGAATCGCCTTTAAAGCACATGAAAAGCGGCAAAACGTCGACAATGATGCCCTTGGCCAAAAAGGGCGTATGCGTTTTTTCCTGAATATATTCAGGAAAAAACGCATACGCCCTTTTTGGCCAACCAAGCAACCTGGAAAGGCAAATCAGCGCTACAAAGAAGTCTCGCTTCCCATCGGTCAAAAGGGCCATGCTGCAAAAAGTGTCAAAACCAGAAATGCAGGACAGGCCATGGAGAAATGGCAGCCTTGCTACACTGATGGGTGGGATGTAAATTGCCAACAGCCACTCTGGAGAAGTGTACGTTGTGTCCTGAAACATGGAAAAAAAACAGCTTAGGGAGCATAGGGCACGTCCACTCATGGGCGTATAAATTGGAAAAACTAAAAATCAGCAAGACACAGGCACCGGAAAGTTTAGGGCTGCTCTGTTGACAAGAACCTCCACTTCATGACACCTTAAATATCCCAGGAAAGAGAAAAATGGATAAAGAAGTTGTGGTCCTTATGTACAATGGAATATCACTCAGACATGAAATCAATGTCTCATAAGGCTAGTAGAAGCAAGATGAGTGGAGTTAGGTACGACGATTCTAAGTGAAATAAGTCACACAGAAAAAGACACTTATCATAAGCTATCACTTATAGAGGGAATGTAAAAACCGCTACACTTGAACTGAATTACAAAACAGAACAGAGTCACACGTTTAGAAAACACACTATATCTGCTTAACAGAAAAGGTGAGGTGGGGAGATGCATAAAACAAGGGTTTCAATTTCGCTCAGATACCGTTCCATACACCCAATATGTAATAGACAAGACCTACTCCTTGCTCAGTGAACTGGACTCAACACCCCCTATTTCCCGCACAAGAATATATGTGACTATTAAGAATCTTAAAACCTATGTATTGATATCTGTCTGGAAGTGAGTCAAGTGGGTGGAAAGCCGCATAAACACAACCATGAAAAGCAGCTAAACCCCATTATAAAAATAAATTACTTTTAAAAACCCGTAAAACAAAGACAGTGAAAGAGAGAGAAATTCTTACAAAATTCGTTCAGAGGCTGTGATGCAACCTGGATTGACCATATCTAGACCCACAGCTGGATGAGACATAAGGGTGGACACTCTTGGGGCTGAGAGGTTGGGTGAGGTTGGGTGAGCAAACGCAGACCCTTTAAAATAATACTGCGTGGTACTCATCCCATGGGTCCCAAATCTCCAGGTTCAAGGGCATCTTCCTACATCGAAAACATGCATGAGAAACCCAGAAGATGGTACACCGTGTGATTTCGAAAGGTTTCTAAAAAGCACCTCATTTCTCATCTCCTTGTGCTCGGTTTCGCCATTCCAGCTACTTTACTAGCAATCTCCCTACTTGGAGAATCAGCACCTTTAACCTCCTGTTCCCTACAGGTTGCAATTTGTCCTGAGGATGAACGGGAAGAGGGGCAACCAATGAGAGACTAGATCTAGGTGTTGGGACAGGCAGAGGTCACTCTATTTTCCCATCAGGAAGAAGAATTAACCACAGGCTCAGCCTGCCGCCCAGAAGCAGAATAGGGCCTGAGGCAATCCCGCGCTTTTGCGGCCAGCTCCCAAAAAAGACAGTTGAAAAATGGAGCTCAGGGAAACTGCAATTCAAAAACCCTCAGAGTTGTAAATGATAACTCTCGTCCACAGATATATTGAGGGAAGGCAACGAAGAGGATTTGAAAGCAAGGCAGAATTGCAGGAAACAGATTTCAGGAGGTAGATACGAATCGCCTTTAAAGCACATGAAAAGCGGCAAAACGTCGACAATGATGCCCTTGGCCAAAAAGGGCGTATGCGTTTTTTCCTGAATATATTCAGCAAAAAACGCATACGCCCTTTTTGGCCAACCAAGCAACCTGGAAAGGCAAATCAGCGCTACAAAGAAGTCTCGCTTCCCATCGGTGAAAAGGGCCATGCTGCAAAAAGTGTCAAAACCAGAAATGCAGGACAGGCCATGGAGAAATGGCAGCCTTGCTACACTGATGGGCGGGATGTAAATTGCCAACAGCCACTCTGGAGAAGTGTACGTTGTGTCCTGAAACATGGAAAAAAAACAGCTTAGGGAGCATAGGGCACGTCCACTCATGGGCGTATAAATTGGAAAAACTAAAAATCAGCAAGACACAGGCACCGGAAAGTTTAGGGCTGCTCTGTTGACAAGAACCTCCACTTCATGACACCTTAAATATCCCAGGAAAGAGAAAAATGGATAAAGAAGTTGTGGTCCTTATGTACAATGGAATATCACTCAGATATGAAATCAATGTCTCATAAGGCTAGTAGAAGCAAGATGAGTGGAGTTAGCTACGACGATTCTAAGTGAAATAAGTCACACAGAAAAAGACACTTATCATAAGCTATCACTTACAGAGGGAATGTAAAAACCGCTACACTTGAACTGAATTACAAAACAGAACAGAGTCACACGTTTAGAAAACACACTATGGCTGCTTAACGGGAATGGTGAGGTGGGGTGATGCATAAAACAAGGGTTTCAAATTCCCTCAGATACCGTTCCATACACCCAATATGTAATAGACAAGACCTACTCCTTGCTCAGTGAACTGGACTCAACACCCCCTATTCACCACACAAGAATATATGTGACTAGTAAGAATCATAAAACCTATGTATTGATATCTCTCTGGAAGTGGGTCAAGTGGGTGTAAAGCCGCATAAACACAGCCATGAAAAGCAGCTAAACCCCATTATAAAAATAAATTACTTTTAAAAACCCGTAAAACAAAGACAGTGAAAGAGAGAGAAATTCTTACAAAATTCTTTCAGAGGCTGTGATGCAACCTGGATTGACCATATCCAGACCCACACCTGGATGAGACATAAGGGTGGACACTCTTGGGGCTGAGAGGTTGGGTGAGGTTGGGTGAGCAAACGCAGACCCTTTAAAGTAATACTGCGTGGTACCCATCCCATGGGTCCCAAATCTCCAGGTTCAAGGGCATCTTCCTACATCGAAAACATGCATGAGAAACCCAGAAGATGGTACACCGTGTGATTTTGAAAGGTTTCTAAAACGCACCTCATTTCTCATCTCCTTGTGCTCGGTTTCGCCATTCCAGCTACTTTACTAGCAATCTCCCTACTTGGAGAATCAGCACCTTTAACCTCCTGTTCCCTACAGGTTGCAATTTGTCCTGAGGATGAACGGGAAGAGGGGCAACCAATGAGAGACTAGATCTAGGTGTTGGGACAGGCACAAGTCACTCTATTTTCCCAACAGGAAGAAGAATTAACCACAGGCTCAGCCTGCTGCCCAGAAGCAGACTAGGGCCTGAGGCAATCCCGCGCTTTTGCGGCCAGCTCCCAAAAAAGACAATTGAAAAATGGAGCTCAGGGAAACTGCAATTCACAAACCCGCAGAGTTATAAATGATAACTCTCATCCACAGATATATTGAGGGAAGGCAACGAAGAGGATTTGAAAGCAAGGCAGAATTGCAGGAAACAGATTTCAGGAGGTAGATACGAATCGCCTTTAAAGCACATGAAAAGCGGCAAAACGTCGACAATGATGCCCTTGGCCAAAAAGGGCGTATGCGTTTTTTCCTGAATATATTCAGGAAAAAACGCATACGCCCTTTTTGGCCAACCAAGCAACCTGGAAAGGCAAATCAGCGCTACAAAGAAGTCTCGCTTCCCATCGGTCAAAAGGGCCATGCTGCAAAAAGTGTCAAAACCAGAAATGCAGGACAGGCCATGGAGAAATGGCAGCCTTGCTACACTGATGGGCGGGATGTAAATTGCCAACAGCCACTCTGGAGAAGTGTACGTTGTGTCCTGAAACATGGAAAAAAAACAGCTTAGGGAGCATAGGGCACGTCCACTCATGGGCGTATAAATTGGAAAAACTAAAAATCAGCAAGACACAGGCACCGGAAAGTTTAGGGCTGCTCTGTTGACAAGAACCTCCACTTCATGACACCTTAAATATCCCAGGAAAGAGAAAAATGGATAAAGAAGTTGTGGTCCTTATGTACAATGGAATATCACTCAGACATGAAATCAATGTCTCATAAGGCTAGTAGAAGCAAGATGAGTGGAGTTAGGTACGACGATTCTAAGTGAAATAAGTCACACAGAAAAAGACACTTATCATAAGCTATCACTTATAGAGGGAATGTAAAAACCGCTACACTTGAACTGAATTACAAAACAGAACAGAGTCACACGTTTAGAAAACACACTATATCTGCTTAACAGAAAAGGTGAGGTGGGGAGATGCATAAAACAAGGGTTTCAATTTCGCTCAGATACCGTTCCATACACCCAATATGTAATAGACAAGACCTACTCCTTGCTCAGTGAACTGGACTCAACACCCCCTATTTCCCGCACAAGAATATATGTGACTATTAAGAATCTTAAAACCTATGTATTGATATCTGTCTGGAAGTGAGTCAAGTGGGTGGAAAGCCGCATAAACACAACCATGAAAAGCAGCTAAACCCCATTATAAAAATAAATTACTTTTAAAAACCCGTAAAACAAAGACAGTGAAAGAGAGAGAAATTCTTACAAAATTCGTTCAGAGGCTGTGATGCAACCTGGATTGACCATATCTAGACCCACAGCTGGATGAGACATAAGGGTGGACACTCTTGGGGCTGAGAGGTTGGGTGAGGTTGGGTGAGCAAACGCAGACCCTTTAAAATAATACTGCGTGGTACTCATCCCATGGGTCCCAAATCTCCAGGTTCAAGGGCATCTTCCTACATCGAAAACATGCATGAGAAACCCAGAAGATGGTACACCGTGTGATTTCGAAAGGTTTCTAAAAAGCACCTCATTTCTCATCTCCTTGTGCTCGGTTTCGCCATTCCAGCTACTTTACTAGCAATCTCCCTACTTGGAGAATCAGCACCTTTAACCTCCTGTTCCCTACAGGTTGCAATTTGTCCTGAGGATGAACGGGAAGAGGGGCAACCAATGAGAGACTAGATCTAGGTGTTGGGACAGGCAGAGGTCACTCTATTTTCCCATCAGGAAGAAGAATTAACCACAGGCTCAGCCTGCCGCCCAGAAGCAGAATAGGGCCTGAGGCAATCCCGCGCTTTTGCGGCCAGCTCCCAAAAAAGACAGTTGAAAAATGGAGCTCAGGGAAACTGCAATTCAAAAACCCTCAGAGTTGTAAATGATAACTCTCGTCCACAAATATATTGAGGGAAGGCAACGAAGAGGATTTGAAAGCAAGGCAGAATTGCAGGAAACAGATTTCAGGAGGTAGATACGAATCGCCTTTAAAGCACATGAAAAGCGGCAAAACGTCGACAATGATGCCCTTGGCCAAAAAGGGCGTATGCGTTTTTTCCTGAATATATTCAGCAAAAAACGCATACGCCCTTTTTGGCCAACCAAGCAACCTGGAAAGGCAAATCAGCGCTACAAAGAAGTCTCGCTTCCCATCGGTGAAAAGGGCCATGCTGCAAAAAGTGTCAAAACCAGAAATGCAGGACAGGCCATGGAGAAATGGCAGCCTTGCTACACTGATGGGCGGGATGTAAATTGCCAACAGCCACTCTGGAGAAGTGTACGTTGTGTCCTGAAACATGGAAAAAAAACAGCTTAGGGAGCATAGGGCACGTCCACTCATGGGCGTATAAATTGGAAAAACTAAAAATCAGCAAGACACAGGCACCGGAAAGTTTAGGGCTGCTCTGTTGACAAGAACCTCCACTTCATGACACCTTAAATATCCCAGGAAAGAGAAAAATGGATAAAGAAGTTGTGGTCCTTATGTACAATGGAATATCACTCAGACATGAAATCAATGTCTCATAAGGCTAGTAGAAGCAAGATGAGTGGAGTTAGGTACGACGATTCTAAGTGAAATAAGTCACACAGAAAAAGACACTTATCATAAGCTATCACTTACAGAGGGAATGTAAAAACCGCTACACTTGAACTGAATTACAAAACAGAACAGAGTCACACGTTTAGAAAACACACTATGGCTGCTTAACGGGAATGGTGAGGTGGGGTGATGCATAAAACAAGGGTTTCAAATTCGATCAGATACCGTTCCATACACCCAATATGTAATAGACAAGACCTACTCCTTGCTCAGTGAACTGGACTCAACACCCCCTATTCACCACACAAGAATATATGTGACTAGTAAGAATCTTAAAACCTATGTATTGATATCTCTCTGGAAGTGAGTCAAGTGGGTGTAAAGCCGCATAAACACAGCCATGAAAAGCAGCTAAACCCCATTATAAAAATAAATTACTTTTAAAAACCCATAAAACAAAGACAGTGAAAGAGAGAGAAATTCTTTCAAAATTCGTTCAGAGGCTGTGATGCAACCTGGATTGACCATATCTAGACCCACAGCTGGATGAGACATAAGGGTGGACACTCTTGGGGCTGAGAGGTTGGGTGAGGTTGGGTGAGCAAACGCAGACCCTTTAAAGTAATACTGCGTGGTACCCATCCCATGGGTCCCAAATCTCCAGGTTCAAGGGCATCTTGCTACATCGAAAACATGCATGAGAAACCCAGAAGATGGTACACCGTGTGATTTTGAAAGGTTTCTAAAACGCACCTCATTTCTCATCTCCTTGTGCTCGGTTTCGCCATTCCAGCTACTTTACTAGCAATCTCCCTACTTTGAGAATCAGCACCTTTAACCTCCTGTTCCCTACAGGTTGCAATTTGTCCTGAGGATGAACGGGAAGAGGGGCAACCAATAAGAGACTAGATCTAGGTGTTGGGACAGGCACAGTTCACTCTATTTTCCCAACAGGAAGAAGAATTAACCACAGGCTCAGCCTGCAGCCCAGAAGCAGAATAGGGCCTGAGGCAATCCTGCACTTTTGCGGCCAGCTCCCTAAAAAAGACAGTTGAAAAATGGAGCTCAGGGAAACTGCAATTCACAAACCCGCAGAGTTATAAATGATAACTCTCATCCACAGATATATTGAGGGAAGGCAACGAAGAGGATTTGAAAGCAAGGCAGAATTGCAGGAAACAGATTTCAGGAGGTAGACACGAATCGCCTTTAAAGCACATGAAAAGCGGCAAAACGTCCACAATGATGCCCTTGGCCAAAAAGGGCGTATGCGTTTTTTCCTGAATATATTCAGGAAAAAACGCATACGCCCTTTTTGGCCAACCAAGCAACCTGGAAAGGCAAATCAGCGCTACAAAGAAGTCTCGCTTCCCATCGGTGAAAAGGGCCATGCTGCAAAAAGTGTCAAAACCAGAAATGCAGGACAGGCCATGGAGAAATGGCAGCCTTGCTACACTGATGGGCAGGATATAAATTGCCAACAGCCACTCTGGAGAAGTGCACGTTGTGTCATGCAACATGGAAAAAAAACAGCTTAGGGAGCATAGGGCACGTCCACTCATGGGCGTATAAATTGGAAAAACTAAAAATCAGCAAGACACAGGCACCGGAAAGTTTAGGGCTGCTCTGTTGACAAGAACCTCCACTTCATGACACCTTAAATATCCCAGGAAAGAGAAAAATGGATAAAGAAGTTGTGGTCCTTATGTACAATGGAATATCACTCAGACATGAAATCAATGACATAAGGCTAGTAGAAGCAAGATGAGTCGAGTTAGGTACGACGATTCTAAGTGAAATAAGTCACACAGAAAAAGACACTTATCATAAGCTATCACTTATAGAGGGAATGTAAAAACCGCTACACTTGAACTGAATTACAAAACAGAACAGAGTCACACGTTTAGAAAACACACTATAGCTGCTTAACAGGAAAGGTGAGGTGGGGTGATGCATAAAACAAGGGTTTCAAATTCGCTCAGATACCGTTCCATACACCCAATATGTAATAGACAAGACCTACTCCTTGCTCAGTGAACTGGACTCAACACCCCCTATTCCCCGCACAAGAATATATGTGACTAGTAAGAATTTTAAAACCTATGTATTGATATCTGTCTGGAAGTGAGTCAAGTGGGTGTAAAGCCGCATAAACACAGCCATGAAAGGCAGCTAAACCCCATTATAAAAATAAATTACTTTTAAAAACCCGTAAAACAAAGACAGTGAAAGAGAGAGAAATTCTTACAAAATTCGTTAAGAGGCTGTGATGCAACCTGGATTGACCATATCTAGACCCACAGCTGGATGAGACATAAGGGTGGACACTCTTGGGGCTGAGAGGTTGGGTGAGGTTGGGTGAGAAAACGCAGACCCTTTAAAGTAATACTGCGTGGTACCCATCCCATGGGTCCCAAATCTCCAGGTTCAAGGGCATCTTCCTACATCGAAAACATGCATGAGAAACCCAGAAGATGGTACACCGTGTGATTTTGAAAGGTTTCTAAAACGCACCTCATTTCTCATCTCCTTGTGCTCGGTTTCGCCATTCCAGCTACTTTACTAGCAATCTCCCTACTTGGAGAATCAGCACCTTTAACCTCCTGTTCCCTACAGGTTGCAATTTGTCCTGAGGATGAACGGGAAGAGGGGCAACCAATGAGAGACTAGATCTAGGTGTTGGGACAGGCACAGGTCACTCTATTTTCCCAACAGGAAGAAGAATTAACCACAGGCTCAGCCTGCCGCCCAGAAGCAGAATAGGGCCTGAGGCAATCCCGCGCTTTTGCGGCCAGCTCCCAAAAAAGACAGTTGAAAAATGGAGCTCAGGGAAACTGCAATTCACAAACCCACAGAGTTATAAATGATAACTCTCATCCACAGATATATTGAGGGAAGGCAACGAAGAGGATTTGAAAGCAAGGCAGAATTGCAGAAAACAGATTTCAGGAGGTAGATACGAATCGCCTTTAAAGCACATGAAAAGCGGCAAAACGTCGACAATGATGCCCTTGGCCAAAAAGGGCGTATGCGTTTTTTCCTGAATATATTCAGGAAAAAACGCATACGCCCTTTTTGGCCAACCAAGCAACCTGGAAAGGCAAATCAGCGCTACAAAGAAGTCTCGCTTCCCATCGGTCAAAAGGGCCATGCTGCAAAAAGTGTCAAAACCAGAAATGCAGGACAGGCCATGGAGAAAAGGCAGCCTTGCTACACTGATGGGCGGGATGTAAATTGCCAACAGCCACTCTGGAGAAGTATACGTTGTGTCCTGAAACATCGAAAAAAAACAGCTTAGGGAGCATAGGGCACGTCCACTCATGGGCGTATAAATTGGAAAAACTAAAAATCAGCAAGACACAGGCACCGGAAAGTTTAGGGCTGCTCTGTTGACAAGAACCTCCACTTCATGACACCTTAAATATCCCAGGAAAGAGAAAAATGGATAAAGAAGTTGTGGTCCTTATGTACAATAGAATATCACTCAGACATGAAATCAATGTCATAAGGCTAGTAGAAGCAAGATGAGTGGAGTTAGGTACGACGATCCTAAGTGAAATAAGTCACACAGAAAAAGACACTTATCATAAGCTATCACTTATAGAGGGAATGTAAAAACCGCTACACTTGAACTGAATTACAAAACAGAACAGAGTCACACGTTTAGAAAACACACTATGGCTGCTTAACGGGAATGGTGAGGTGGGGTGATGCATAAAACAAGGGTTTCAAATTCGCTCAGATACCGTTCCATACACCCAATATGTAATAGACAAGACCTACTCCTTGCTCAGTGAACTGAACTCAACACCCCCTATTCACTGCACAAGAATATATGTGACTAGTAAGAATCTTAAAACCTATGTATTGATATCTGTCTGGAAGTGAGTCAAGTGGGTGTAAAGCCGCATAAACACAGCCATGAAAAGCAGCTAAACCCCATTATAAAAATAAATTACTTTTAAAAACCCATAAAACAAAGACAGTGAAAGAGAGAGAAATTCTTACAAAATTCGTTCAGAGGCTGTGATGCAACCTGGATTGACCATATCAAGACCCACAGCTGGATGAGACATAAGGGTGGACACTCTTGGGGCTGAGAGGTTGGGTGAGGTTGGGTGAGCAAACGCAGACCCTTTAAAGTAATACTGCGTGGTACCCATCCCATGGGTCCCAAATCTCCAGGTTCAAGGGCATCTTCCTACATCGAAAACATGCATGAGAAACCCAGAAGATGGTACACCGTGTGATTTTGAAAGGTTTCTAAAACGCACCTCATTTCTCATCTCCTTGTGCTCGGTTTCGCCATTCCAGCTACTTTACTAGCAATCTCCCTACTTGGAGAATCAGCACCTTTAACCTCCTGTTCCCTACAGGTTGCAATTTGTCCTGAGGATGAACGGGAAGAGGGACAACCAATGAGAGACTAGATCTAGGTGTTGGGACAGGCACAGGTCACTCTATTTTCCCAACAGGAAGAAGAATTAACCACAGGCTCAGCCTGCCACGCAGAAGCAGAATAGGGCCTGAGGCAATCCCGCGCTTTTGCGGCCAGCTCCCACAAAAGACAGTTGAAAAATGGAGCTCAGGGAAACTGCAATTCACAAACCCACAGAGTTATAAATGATAACTCTCATCCACAGATATATTGAGGGAAGGCAACGAAGAGGATTTGAAAGCAAGGCAGAATTGCAGAAAACAGATTTCAGGAGGTAGATACGAATCGCCTTTAAAGCACATGAAAAGCGGCAAAACGTCGACAATGATGCCCTTGGCCAAAAAGGGCGTATGCGTTTTTTCCTGAATATATTCAGGAAAAAACGCATACGCCCTTTTTGGCCAACCAAGCAACCTGGAAAGGCAAATCAGCGCTACAAAGAAGTCTCGCTTCCCATCGGTCAAAAGGGCCATGCTGCAAAAAGTGTCAAAACCAGAAATGCAGGACAGGCCATGGAGAAATGGCAGCCTTGCTACACTGATGGGCGGGATGTAAATTGCCAACAGCCACTCTGGAGAAGTGTACGTTGTGTCCTGAAACATGGAAAAAAAACAGCTTAGGGAGCATAGGGCACGTCCACTCATGGGCGTATAAATTGGAAAAACTAAAAATCAGCAAGACACAGGCACCGGAAAGTTTAGGGCTGCTCTGTTGACAAGAACCTCCACTTCATGACACCTTAAATATCCCAGGAAAGAGAAAAATGGATAAAGAAGTTGTGGTCCTTATGTACAATGGAATATCACTCAGATATGAAATCAATGTCTCATAAGGCTAGTAGAAGCAAGATGAGTGGAGTTAGGTACGACGATTCTAAGTGAAATAAGTCACACAGAAAAAGACACTTATCATAAGCTATCACTTATAGAGGGAATGTAAAAACCGCTACACTTGAACTGAATTACAAAACAGAACAGAGTCACACGTTTAGAAAACACACTATGGCTGCTTAACGGGAATGGTGAGGTGGGGTGATGCATAAAACAAGGGTTTCAAATTCGCTCAGATACCGTTCCATACACCCAATATGTAATAGACAAGACCTACTCCTTGCTCAGTGAACTGGACTCAACACCCCCTATTCACCACACAAGAATATATGTGTCTAGTAAGAATCTTAAAACCTATGTATTGATATCTCTCTGGAAGTGAGTCAAGTGGGTGTACAGCCGCATAAACACAGCCATGAAAAGCAGCTAAACCCCATTATAAAAATAAATTACTTTTAAAAACCCGTAAAACAAAGACAGTGAAAGAGAGAGAAATTCTTACAAAATTCGTTCAGAGGCTGTGATGCAACCTGGATTGACCATATCCAGACCCACACCTGGATGAGACATAAGGGTGGACACTCTTGGGGCTGAGAGGTTGGGTGAGGTTGGGTGAGCAAACGCAGACCCTTTAAAGTAATACTGCGTGGTACCCATCCCATGGGTCCCAAATCTCCAGGTTCAAGGGCATCTTCCTACATCGAAAACATGCATGAGAAAACCAGAAGATGGTACACCATATGATTTTGAAAGGTTTCTAAAACGCACCTCATTTCTCATCTCCTTGTGCTCGGTTTCGCCATTCCAGCTACTTTACTAGCAATCTCCCTACTTGGAGAATCAGCACCTTTAACCTCCTGTTCCCTACAGGTTGCAATTTGTCCTGAGGATGAACGGGAAGAGGGGCAACCAATGAGAGATTAGATCTAGGTGTTGGGACAGGCACAAGTCACTCTATTTTCCCAACAGGAAGAAGAATTAACCACAGGCTCAACCTGCTGCCCAGAAGCAGAATAGGGCCTGAGGCAATCCCGCGCTTTTGCGGCCAGCTCCCAAAAAAGACAGTTGAAAAATGGAGCTCAGGGAAACTGCAATTCACAAACCCGCAGAGTTATAAATGATAACTCTCATCCACAGATATATTGAGGGAAGGCAACAAAGAGGATTTGAAAGCAAGGCAGAATTGCAGGAAACAGATTTCAGGAGGTAGATACGAATCGCCTTTAAAGCACATGAAAAGCAGCAAAACGTCGACAATGATGCCCTTGGCCAAAAAGGGCGTATGCGTTTTTTCCTGAATATATTCAGGAAAAAACGCATACGCCCTTTTTGGCCAACCAAGCAACCTGGAAAGGCAAATCAGCGCTACAAAGAAGTCTCGCTTCCCATCGGTCAAAAGGGCCATGCTGCAAAAAGTGTCAAAACCAGAAATGCAGGACAGGCCATGGAGAAATGGCAGCCTTGCTACACTGATGGGCGGGATGTAAATTGCCAACAGCCACTCTGGAGAAGTGTACGTTGTGTCCTGAAACATGGAAAAAAAACAGCTTAGGGAGCATAGGGCACGTCCACTCATGGGCGTATAAATTGGAAAAACTAAAAATCAGCAAGACACAGGCACCGGAAAGTTTAGGGCTGCTCTGTTGACAAGAACCTCCACTTCATGACACCTTAAATATCCCAGGAAAGAGAAAAATGGATAAAGAAGTTGTGGTCCTTATGTACAATGGAATATCACTCAGACATGAAATCAATGTCTCATAAGGCTAGTAGAAGCAAGATGAGTGGAGTTAGGTACGACGATTCTAAGTGAAATAAGTCACACAGAAAAAGACACTTATCATAAGCTATCACTTATAGAGGGAATGTAAAAACCGCTACACTTGAACTGAATTACAAAACAGAACAGAGTCACACGTTTAGAAAACACACTATATCTGCTTAACAGAAAAGGTGAGGTGGGGAGATGCATAAAACAAGGGTTTCAATTTCGCTCAGATACCGTTCCATACACCCAATATGTAATAGACAAGACCTACTCCTTGCTCAGTGAACTGGACTCAACACCCCCTATTTCCCGCACAAGAATATATGTGACTAGTAAGAATCTTAAAACCTATGTATTGATATCTGTCTGGAAGTGAGTCAAGTGGGTGGAAAGCCGCATAAACACAACCATGAAAAGCAGCTAAACCCCATTATAAAAATAAATTACTTTTAAAAACCCGTAAAACAAAGACAGTGAAAGAGAGAGAAATTCTTACAAAATTCGTTCAGAGGCTGTGATGCAACCTGGATTGAACATATCTAGACCCACAGCTGGATGAGACATAAGGGTGGACACTCTTGGGGCTGAGAGGTTGGGTGAGGTTGGGTGAGCAAACGCAGACCCTTTAAAATAATACTGCGTGGTACTCATCCCATGGGTCCCAAATCTCCAGGTTCAAGGGCATCTTCCTACATCGAAAACATGCATGAGAAACCCAGAAGATGGTACACCGTGTGATTTCGAAAGGTTTCTAAAAAGCACCTCATTTCTCATCTCCTTGTGCTCGGTTTCGCCATTCCAGCTACTTTACTAGCAATCTCCCTACTTGGAGAATCAGCACTTTTAACCTCCTGTTCCCTACAGGTTGCAATTTGTCCTGAGGATGAACGGGAAGAGGGGTAACCAATGAGAGACTAGATCTAGGTGTTGGGACAGGCAGAGGTCACTCTATTTTCCCATCAGGAAGAAGAATTAACCACAGGCTCAGCCTGCCGCCCAGAAGCAGAATAGGGCCTGAGGCAATCCTGCGCTTTTGCGGCCAGCTCCCAAAAAAGACAGTTGAAAAATGGAGCTCAGGGAAACTGCAATTCAAAAACCCTCAGAGTTGTAAATGATAACTCTTGTC
Organism: Eschrichtius robustus; assembly: GCF_028021215.1. Taxonomy (NCBI): domain Eukaryota; kingdom Metazoa; phylum Chordata; class Mammalia; order Artiodactyla; family Eschrichtiidae; genus Eschrichtius; species Eschrichtius robustus. The sequence continues at coordinate 1,101,961 of NW_027175668.1, forward strand.
CACAAATATATTGAGGGAAGGCAACGAAGAGGATTTGAAAGCAAGGCAGAATTGCAGGAAACAGATTTCAGGAGGTAGATACGAATCGCCTTTAAAGCACATGAAAAGCGGCAAAACGTCGACAATGATGCCCTTGGCCAAAAAGGGCGTATGCGTTTTTTCCTGAATATATTCAGCAAAAAACGCATACGCCCTTTTTGGCCAACCAAGCAACCTGGAAAGGCAAATCAGCGCTACAAAGAAGTCTCGCTTCCCATCGGTCAAAAGGGCCATGCTGCAAAAAGTGTCAAAACCAGAAATGCAGGACAGGCCATGGAGAAATGGCAGCCTTGCTACACTGATGGGCGGGATGTAAATTGCCAACAGCCACTCTGGAGAAGTGTACGTTGTGTCCTGAAACATCGAAAAAAAACAGCTTAGGGAGCATAGGGCACGTCCACTCATGGGCGTATAAATTGGAAAAACTAAAAATCAGCAAGACACAGGCACCGGAAAGTTTAGGGCTGCTCTGTTGACAAGAACCTCCACTTCATGACACCTTAAATATCCCAGGAAAGAGAAAAATGGATAAAGAAGTTGTGGTCCTTATGTACAATGGAATATCACTCAGACATGAAATCAATGTCTCATAAGGCTAGTAGAAGCAAGATGAGTGGAGTTAGGTACGACGATTCTAAGTGAAATAAGTCACACAGGAAAAGACACTTATCATAAGCTATCACTTACAGAGGGAATGTAAAAACCGCTACACTTGAACTGAATTACAAAACAGAACAGAGTCACACGTTTAGAAAACACACTATGGCTGCTTAACGGGAATGGTGAGGTGGGGTGATGCATAAAACAAGGGTTTCAAATTCGATCAGATACCGTTCCATACACCCAATATGTAATAGACAAGACCTACTCCTTGCTCAGTGAACTGGACTCAACACCCCCTATTCACCACACAAGAATATATGTGACTAGTAAGAATCTTAAAACCTATGTATTGATATCTCTCTGGAAGTGAGTCAAGTGGGTGTAAAGCCGCATAAACACAGCCATGAAAAGCAGCTAAACCCCATTATAAAAATAAATTACTTTTAAAAACCCATAAAACAAAGACAGTGAAAGAGAGAGAAATTCTTTCAAAATTCGTTCAGAGGCTGTGATGCAACCTGGATTGACCATATCTAGACCCACAGCTGGATGAGACATAAGGGTGGACACTCTTGGGGCTGAGAGGTTGGGTGAGGTTGGGTGAGCAAACGCAGACCCTTTAAAGTAATACTGCGTGGTACCCATCCCATGGGTCCCAAATCTCCAGGTTCAAGGGCATCTTCCTACATCGAAAACATGCATGAGAAACCCAGAAGATGGTACACCGTGTGATTTTGAAACGTTTCTAAAACGCACCTCATTTCTCATCTCCTTGTGCTCGGTTTCGCCATTCCAGCTACTTTACTAGCAATCTCCCTACTTGGAGAATCAGCACCTTTAACCTCCTGTTCCCTACAGGTTGCAATTTGTCCTGAGGATGAACGGGAAGAGGGGCAACCAATGAGAGACTAGATCTAGGTGTTGGGACAGGCACAGGTCACTCTATTTTCCCAACAGGAAGAAGAATTAACCACAGGCTCAGCCTGCCGCCCAGAAGCAGAATAGGGCCTGAGGCAATCCCGCGCTTTTGCGGCCAGCTCCCAAAAAAGACAGTTGAAAAATGGAGCTCAGGGAAACTGCAATTCACAAACCCGCAGAGTTATAAATGATAACTCTCATCCACAGATATATTGAGGGAAGGCAACGAAGAGGATTTGAAAGCAAGGCAGAATTGCAGGAAACAGATTTCAGGAGGTAGACACGAATCGCCTTTAAAGCACATGAAAAGCGGCAAAACGTCGACAATGATGCCCTTGGCCAAAAAGGGCGTATGCGTTTTTTCCTGAATATATTCAGGAAAAAACGCATACGCCCTTTTTGGCCAACCAAGCAACCTGGAAAGGCAAATCAGCGCTACAAAGAAGTCTCGCTTCCCATCGGTGAAAAGGGCCATGCTGCAAAAAGTGTCAAAACAAGAAATGCAGGACAGGCCATGGAGAAATGGCAGCCTTGCTACACTGATGGGCGGGATGTAAATTGCCAACAGCCACTCTGGAGAAGTGCACGTTGTGTCATGCAACATGGAAAAAAAACAGCTTAGGGAGCATAGGGCACGTCCACTCATGGGCGTATAAATTGGAAAAACTAAAAATCAGCAAGACACAGGCACCGGAAAGTTTAGGGCTGCTCTGTTGACAAGAACCTCCACTTCATGACACCTTAAATATCCCAGGAAAGAGAAAAATGGATAAAGAAGTTGTGGTCCTTATGTACAATGGAATATCACTCAGACATGAAATCAATGTCATAAGCCTAGTAGAAGCAAGATGAGTGGAGTTAGGTACGACGATTCTAAGTGAAATAAGTCACACAGAAAAAGACACTTATCATAAGCTATCACTTATAGAGGGAATGTAAAAACCGCTACACTTGAACTGAATTACAAAACAGAACAGAGTCACACGTTTAGAAAACACACTATGGCTGCTTAACGGGAATGGTGAGGTGGGGAGATGCATAAAACAAGGGTTTCAAATTCGCTCAGATACCGTTCCATACACCCAATATGTAATAGACAAGACCTACTCCTTGCTCAGTGAACTGGACTCAACACCCCCTATTTCCCACACAAGAATATATGTGACTAGTAAGAATCTTAAAACCTATGTATTGATATCTGTCTGGAAGTGAGTCAAGTGGGTGTAAAGCCGCATAAACACAACCATGAAAAGCAGCTAAACCCCATTATAAAAATAAATTACTTTTAAAAGCCCATAAAACAAAGACAGTGAAAGAGAGAGAAATTCTTACAAAATTCGTTCAGAGGCTGTGATGCAACCTGGATTGACCATATCTAGACCCACACCTGGATGAGACATAAGGGTGGACACACTTGGGGCTGAGAGGTTGGGTGAGGTTGGGTGAGCAAACGCAGACCCTTTAAAGTAATACTGCGTGGTACCCATCCCATGGGTCCCAAATCTCCAGGTTCAAGGGCATCTTCCTACATCGAAAACATGCATGAGAAACCCAGAAGATGGTACACCGTGTGATTTTGAAAGGTTTCTAAAACGCACCTCATTTCTCATCTCCTTGTGCTCGGTTTCGCCTTTCCAGCTACTTTACTAGCAATCTCCCTACTTGGAGAATCAGCACCTTTAACCTCCTGTTCCCTACAGGTTGCAATTTGTCCTGAGGATGAACGGGAAGAGGGACAACCAATGAGAGACTAGATCTAGGTGTTGGGACAGGCACAGGTCACTCTATTTTCCCAACAGGAAGAAGAATTAACCACAGGCTCAGCCTGCCACGCAGAAGCAGAATAGGGCCTGAGGCAATCCCGCGCTTTTGCGGCCAGCTCCCACAAAAGACAGTTGAAAAATGGAGCTCAGGGAAACTGCAATTCACAAACCCGCAGAGTTATAAATGATAACTCTCATCCACAGATATATTGAGGGAAGGCAACGAAGAGGATTTGAAAGCAAGGCAGAATTGCAGGAAACAGATTTCAGGAGGTAGATACGAATCGCCTTTAAAGCACATGAAAAGCGGCAAAACGTCGACAATGATGCCCTTGGCCAAAAAGGGCGTATGCGTTTTTTCCTGAATATATTCAGGAAAAAACGCATACGCCCTTTTTGGCCAACCAAGCAACCTGGAAAGGCAAATCAGCGCTACAAAGAAGTCTCGCTTCCCATCGGTCAAAAGGGCCATGCTGCAAAAAGTGTCAAAACCAGAAATGCAGGACAGGCCATGGAGAAATGGCAGCCTTGCTACACTGATGGGCGGGATGTAAATTGCCAACAGCCACTCTGGAGAAGTGTACGTTGTGTCCTGAAACATGGAAAAAAAACAGCTTAGGGAGCATAGGGCACGTCCACTCATGGGCGTATAAATTGGAAAAACTAAAAATCAGCAAGACACAGGCACCGGAAAGTTTAGGGCTGCTCTGTTGACAAGAACCTCCACTTCATGACACCTTAAATATCCCAGGAAAGAGAAAAATGGATAAAGAAGTTGTGGTCCTTATGTACAATGGAATATCACTCAGATATGAAATCAATGTCTCATAAGGCTAGTAGAAGCAAGATGAGTGGAGTTAGGTACGACGATTCTAAGTGAAAGAAGTCACACAGAAAAAGACACTTATCATAAGCTATCACTTATAGAGGGAATGTAAAAACCGCTACACTTGAACTGAATTACAAAACAGAACAGAGTCACACGTTTAGAAAACACACTATGGCTGCTTAACGGGAATGGTGAGGTGGGGAGATGCATAAAACAAGGGTTTCAAATTCGCTCAGATACCGTTCCATACACCCAATATGTAATAGACAAGACCTACTCCTTGCTCAGTGAACTGGACTCAACACCCCCTATTTCCCGCACAAGAATATATGTGACTAGTAAGAATCTTAAAACCTATGTATTGATATCTGTCTGGAAGTGAGTCAAGTGGGTGTAAAGCCGCATAAACACAACCATGAAAAGCAGCTAAACCCCATTATAAAAATAAATTACTTTTAAAAACCCATAAAACAAAGACAGTGAAAGAGAGAGAAATTCTTACAAAATTCGTTCAGAGGCTGTGATGCAAACTGGATTGACCATATCTAGACCCACACCTGGATGAGACATAAGGGTGGACACACTTGGGGCTGAGAGGTTGGGTGAGGTTGGGTGAGCAAACGCAGACCCTTTAAAGTAATACTGCGTGGTACCCATCCCATGGGTCCCAAATCTCCAGGTTCAAGGGCATCTTCCTACATCGAAAACATGCATGAGAAACCCAGAAGATGGTACACCGTGTGATTTTGAAAAGTTTCTAAAACGCACCTCATTTCTCATCTCCTTGTGCTCGGTTTCGCCATTCCAGCTACTTTACTAGCAATCTCCCTACTTGGAGAATCAGCACCTTTAACCTCCTGTTCCCTACAGGTTGCAATTTGTCCTGAGGATGAACGGGAAGAGGGGCAACCAATGAGAGACTAGATCTAGGTGTTGGGACAGGCACAGGTCACTCTATTTTCCCAACAGGAAGAAGAATTAACCACAGGCTCAGCCTGCCGCCCAGAAGCAGAATAGGGCCTGAGGCAATCCCGCGCTTTTGCGGCCAGCTCCCAAAAAAGACAGTTGAAAAATGGAGCTCAGGGAAACTGCAATTCACAAACCCGCAGAGTTATAAATGATAACTCTCATCCACAGATATATTGAGGGAAGGCAACGAAGAGGATTTGAAAGCAAGGCAGAATTGCAGGAAACAGATTTCAGAAGGTAGATACGAATCGCCTTTAAAGCACATGAAAAGCGGCAAAACGTCGACAATGATGCCCTTGGATAAAAAGGGCGTATGCGTTTTTTCCTGAATATATTCAGGAAAAAACGCATACGCCCTTTTTGGCCAACCAAGCAACCTGGAAAGGCAAATCAGCGCTACAAAGAAGTCTCGCTTCCCATCGGTCAAAAGGGCCATGCTGCAAAAAGTGTCAAAACCAGAAATGCAGGACAGGCCATGGAGAAATGGCAGCCTTGCTACACTGATGGGCGGGATGTAAATTGCCAACAGCCACTCTGGAGAAGTGTACGTTGTGTCCTGAAACATGGAAAAAAAACAGCTTAGGGAGCATAGGGCACGTCCACTCATGGGCGTATAAATTGGAAAAACTAAAAATCAGCAAGACACAGGCACCGGAAAGTTTAGGGCTGCTCTGTTGACAAGAACCTCCACTTCATGACACCTTAAATATCCCAGGAAAGAGAAAAATGGATAAAGAAGTTGTGGTCCTTATGTACAATGGAATATCACTCAGACATGAAATCAATGTTATAAGGCTAGTAGAAGCAAGATGAGTGGAGTTAGGTACGACGATTCTAAGTGAAATAAGTCACACAGAAAAAGACACTTATCATAAGCTATCACTTATAGAGGGAATGTAAAAACCGCTACACTTGAACTGAATTAAAAAACAGAACAGAGTCACACGTTTAGAAAACACACTATATCTGCTTAACAGGAAAGGTGAGGTGGGGAGATGCATAAAACAAGGGTTTCAAATTCGCTCAGATACCGTTCCATACACCCAATATGTAATAGACAAGACCTACTCCTTGCTCAGTGAACTGGACTCAACACCCCCTATTTCCCGCACAAGAATATATGTGACTAGTAAGAATCTTAAAACCTATGTATTGATATCTGTCTGGAAGTGAGTCAAGTGGGTGTAAAGCCGCATAAACACAACCATGAAAAGCAGCTAAACCCCTTTATAAAAATAAATTACTTTTAAAAACCCATAAAACAAAGACAGTGAAAGAGAGAGAAATTCTTACAAAATTCGTTCAGAGGCTGTGATGCAACCTGGATTGACCATATCTAGACCCACAGCTGGATGAGACATAAGGGTGGACACTCTTGGGGCTGAGAGGTTGGGTGAGGTTGGGTGAGCAAACGCAGACCCTTTAAAGTAATACTGCGTGGTACCCATCCCATGGGTCCCAAATCTCCAGGTTCAAGGGCATCTTCCTACATCGAAAACATGCATGAGAAACCCAGAAGATGGTACACCGTGTGATTTTGAAAGGTTTCTAAAACGCACCTCATTTCTCATCTCCTTGTGCTCGGGTTCGCCTTTCCAGCTACTTTACTAGCAATCTCCCTACTTGGAGAATCAGCACCTTTAACCTCCTGTTCCCTACAGGTTGCAATTTGTCCTGAGGATGAACGGGAAATGGGGCAACCAATGAGAGACTAGATCTAGGTATTGGGACAGGCAGAGGTCACCCTATTTTCCCACCAGGAAGAAGAATTAACCACAGGCTCAGCCTGCCGCCCAGAAGCAGAATAGGGCCTGAGGCAATCCCGCGCTTTTGCGGCCAGCTCCCAAAAAAGACCGTTGAAAAATGGACCTCAGGGAAACTGCAATTCACAAACCCGCAGAGTTATAAATGATAACTCTCATCCACAGATATATTGAGGGAAGGCAACGAAGAGGATTTGAAAGCAAGGCAGAATTGCAGGAAACAGATTTCAGGAGGTAGATACGAATCGCCTTTAAAGCACATGAAAAGCGGCAAAACGTCGACAATGATGCCCTTGGCAAAAAAGGGCGTATGCGTTTTTTCCTGAATATATTCAGGAAAAAACGCATACGCCCTTTTTGGCCAACCAAGCAACCTGGAAAGGCAAATCAGCGCTACAAAGAAGTCTCGCTTCCCATCGGTGAATAGGGCCATGCTGCATAAATTGTCAAAACCAGAAATGCAGGACAGGCCATGGAGAAATGGCAGCCTTGCTACACTGATGGGCGGGATGTAAATTGCCAACAGCCACTCTGGAGAAGTGTACGTTGTGTCCTGAAACATCGAAAAAAAACAGCTTAGGGAGCATAGGGCATGTACCCTCATGGGCGTATAAATTGGAAAAACTAAAAATCAGCAAGACACAGGCACCCGAAAGTTTAGGGCTGCTCTGTTGACAAGAACCTCCACTTCATGACACCTTAAATATCCCAGGAAAGAGAAAAATGGATAAAGAAGTTGTGGTCCTTATGTACAATGGAATATCACTCAGACATGTAATCAATGTTATAAGGCGAGTAGAAGCAAGATGAGTGGAGTTAGGAACGACGATTCTAAGTGAAATAAGTCACACAGAAAAAGACACTTATCATAAGCTATCACTTATAGAGGGAATGTAAAAACCGCTACACTTGAACTGAATTACAAAAGAGAACAGAGTCACACGTTTAGAAAACACACTATGGCTGCTTAACGGGAAAGTTGAGGTTGGGTGATGCATAAAACAAGGGTTTCAAATTCGCTCAGATACCGTTGCATACACCCAATATGTAATAGTCAAGACCTACTCCTTGCTCAGTGAACTGGACTCAACACCCCCTATTCACCGCACAAGAATATATCTGACTAGTAAGAATCTTAAAACCTATGTATTGATATCTCTCTGGAAGTAAGTCAAGTGGGTGTAAAGCTGCATAAACAGAGCCGTGAAAAGCAGCTAAACCCCATTATAAAAATAAATTACTTTTAAAAACCCGTAAAACAAAGACAGTGAAAGAGAGAGAAATTCTTACAAAATTCGTTCAGGGGCTGTGATGCAACCTGGATTGACCATATCTAGACCCACAGCTGGATGAGACATAAGGGTGGACACTCTTGGGGCTGACAGTTTTGGTGAGGTTGGGTGAGCAAACGCAGACCCTTTAAAGTAATACTGCGTGGTACCCATCCCATGGGTCCCAAATCTCCAGGTTCAAGGGCATCTTCCTACATCGAAAACTTGCATGAGAAACCCAGAAGATGGTACACCGTGTGATCGGAAAAGGTTTCTAAAATGCACCTCATTTCTCATCTCCTTGTGCTCGGGTTCGCCATTCCAGCTTCTTTACTAGTAATGTCCCTACTTGGCTAATCAGCACCTTTAACCTCCTGTTCCGTACAGATTGCAATTTGTCCTGAGGATGAAAGGGAAGGGGGCAACCAATGAGAGACTAGATCTAGGTGTTGGGACAGGCACAGGTCACTCTATTTTCCCAAAAGGAAGAAGAATTAACCACAGGCTCAGCCTGCCGCCCAGAAGCAGAATAGGGCCTGAGGCAATCCCGCGCTTTTGCGGCCAGCTCCCAAAAAAGACAGTTGAAAAATGGAGCTCAGGGAAACTGCAATTCACAAACCCGCAGAGTTATAAATGATAACTCTCATCCACAGATATATTGAGGGAAGCAACGAAGAGGATTTGAAAGCAAGGCAGAATTGCAGGAAACAGATTTCAGGAGGTAGATACGAATCGCCTTTAAAGCACATGAAAAGTGGCAAAACGTCCACAATGATGCCCTTGGCCAAAAAGGGCGTATGCGTTTTTTCCTGAATATATTCAGGAAAAAACGCATACGCCCTTTTTGGCCAACCAAGCAACCTGGAAAGGCAAATCAGCACTACAAAGAAATCTCGCTTCCCATCGGTGAAAAGGGCCATGCTGCAAAAAGTGTCAAAACCAGAAATGCAGGACAGGCCATGGAGAAATGGCAGCCTTGCTACACTGATGGGCGGGATGTAAATTGCCAACAGCCACTCTGGAGAAGTGTACGTTGTGTCCTGAAACATGGAAAAAAAACACCTTAGGGAGCATAGGGCACGTCCACTCATGGGCGTATAAATTGGAAAAACTAAAAATCAGCAAGACACAGGCACTGGAAGTTTAGGGCTGCTCTGTTGACAAGAACCTCCACTTCATGACACCTTAAATATCCCAGGAAAGAGAAAAATGGATAAAGAAGTTGTGGTCCTTATGTACAATGGAATATCACTCAGACATGAAATCAATGTCATAAGGCTAGTAGAAGCAAGATGAGTGGAGTTAGGTACGACGATTCTAAGTGAAATAAGTCACACAGAAAAAGACACTTATCATAAGCTATCACTTATAGAGGGAATGTAAAAACCGCTACACTTGAACTGAATTACAAAACAGAACAGAGTCACACGTTTAGAAAACACACTATGGCTGCTTAACGGGAATGGTGAGGTGGGGTGATGCATAAAACAAGGGTTTCAAATTCGCTCAGATACCGTTCCATACACCCAATATGTAATAGACAAGACCTACTCCTTGCTCAGTGAACTGGACTCAACACCCCCTATTCACCACACAAGAATATATGTGACTAGTAAGAATCTTAAAACCTATGTATTGATATCTCTCTGGAAGTGAGTCAAGTGGGTGTAAAGCCGCATAAACACAGCCATGAAAAGCAGCTAAACCCCATAATAAAAATAAATTACTTTTAAAAACCCATAAAACAAAGACAGTGAAAGAGAGAGAAATTCTTTCAAAATTCGTTCAGAGGCTGTGATGCAACCTGGATTGACCATATCCAGACCCACACCTGGATGAGACATAAGGGTGGACACTCTTGGGGCTGAGAGGTTGGGTGAGGTTGGGTGAGCAAACGCAGACCCTTTAAAGTAATACTGCGTGGTACCCATCCCATGGGTCCCAAACCTCCAGGTTCAAGGGCATCTTCCTACATCGAAAACATGCATGAGAAACCCAGAAGATGGTACACCGTGTGATTTTGAAAGGTTTCTAAAACGCACCTCATTTCTCATCTCCTTGTGCTCGGTTTCGCCATTCCAGCTACTTTACTACCAATCTCCCTACTTGGAGAATCAGCACCTTTAACCTCCTGTTCCCTACAGGTTGCAATTTGTCCTGAGGATGAACGGGAAGAGGGGCAACCAATGAGAGACTAGATCTAGGTGTTGGGACAGGCAGAGGTCACTCTATTTTCCCAACAGGAAGAAGAATTAACCACAGGCTCAGCCTGCCACCCAGAAGCAGAATAGGGCCTGAGGCAATCCCGCGCTTTTGCGGCCAGCTCCCAAAAAAGACAGTTGAAAAATGGAGCTCAGGGAAACTGCAATTCACAAACCCGCAGAGTTATAAATGATAACTCTCATCCACAGATATATTGAGGGAAGGCAACGAAGAGGATTTGAAAGCAAGGCAGAATTGCAGGAAACAGATTTCAGGAGGTAGATACGAATCGCCTTTAAAGCACATGAAAAGCGGCAAAACGTCCACAATGATGCCCTTGGCCAAAAAGGGCGTATGCGTTTTTTCCTGAATATATTCAGGAAAAAACGCATACGCCTTTTTTGGCCAACCAAGCAACCTGGAAAGGCAAATCAGCGCTACAAAGAAGCCTCGCTTCCCATCGGTCAAAAGGGCCATGCTGCAAAAAGTGTCAAAACCAGAAATGCAGGACAGGCCATGGAGAAATGGCAGCCTTGCTACACTGATGGGCGGGATGTAAATTGCCAACAGCCACTCTGGAGAAGTGTACGTTGTGTCCTGAAACATGGAAAAAAAACAGCTTAGGGAGCATAGGGCACGTCCACTCATGGCCGTATAAATTGGAAAAAGTAAAAATCAGCAAGACACAGGCACCGGAAAGTTTAGGGCTGCTCTGTTGACAAGAACCTCCACTTCATGACACCTTAAATATCCCAGGAAAGAGAAAAATGGATAAAGAAGTTGTGGTCCTTATGTACAATGGAATATCACTCAGACATGAAATCAATGTTATAAGGCTAGTAGAAGCAAGATGAGTGGAGTTAGGTACGACGATTCTAAGTGAAATAAGTCACACAGAAAAAGACACTTATCATAAGCTATCACTTATAGAGGGAATGTAAAAACCGCTACACTTGAACTGAATTACAAAACAGAACAGAGTCACACGTTTAGAAAACACACTATATCTGCTTAACAGGAAAGGTGAAGTGGGGAGATGCATAAAACAAGGGTTTCAAATTCGCTCAGATACCGTTCCATACACCCAATATGTAATAGACAAGACCTACTCCTTGCTCAGTGAACTGGACTCAACACCCCCTATTTCCCGCACAAGAATATATGTGACTAGTAAGAATCTTAAAACCTATGTATTGATATCTGTCTGGAAGTGAGTCAAGTGGGTGTAAAGCCGCATAAACACAACCATGAAAAGCAGCTAAACCCCTTTATAAAAATAAATTACTTTTAAAAACCCGTAAAACAAAGACAGTGAAAGAGAGAGAAATTCTTACAAAATTCGTTCAGAGGCTGTGATGCAACCTGGATTGACCATATCTAGACCCACAGCTGGATGAGACATAAGGGTGGACACTCTTGGGGCTGAGAGGTTGGGTGAGGTTGGGTGAGCAAACGCAGACCCTTTAAATTAATACTGCGTGGTACCCATCCCATGGGTCCCAAATCTCCAGGTTCAAGGGCATCTTCCTACATCGAAAACATGCATGAGAAACCCAGAAGATGGTACACCGTGTGATTTTGAAAGGTTTCTAAAACGCACCTCATTTCTCATCTCCTTGTGCTCGGTTTCGCCATTCCAGCTACTTTACTAGCAATCTCCCTACTTGGAGAATCAGCACCTTTAACCTCCTGTTCCCTACAGGTTGCAATTTGTCCTGAGGATGAACGGGAAGAGGGGCAACCAATGAGAGACTAGATCTAGGTGTTGGGACAGGCACAGGTCACTCTATTTTCCCAACAGGAAGAAGAATTAACCACAGGCTCAGCCTGCCGCCCAGAAGCAGAATAGGGCCTGAGGCAATCCCGCGCTTTTGCGGCCAGCTCCCAAAAAAGACAGTTGAAAAATGGAGCTCAGGGAAACTGCAATTCACAAACCCGCAGAGTTATAATTGATAACTCTCATCCACAGATATATTGAGGGAAGGCAACGAAGAGGATTTGAAAGCAAGGCAGAATTGCAGGAAACAGATTTCAGGAGGTAGATACGAATCGCCTTTAAAGCACATGAAAAGCGGCAAAACGTCGACAATGATGCCCTTGGCCAAAAAGGGCTTATGCGTTTTTTCCTGAATATATTCAGGAAAAAACGCATACGCCCTTTTTGGCCAACCAAGCAACCTGGAAAGGCAAATCAGCGCTACAAAGAAGTCTCGCTTCCCATCGGTGAAAAGGGCCATGCTGCAAAAAGTGTCAAAACCAGAAATGCAGGACAGGCCATGGAGAAATGGCAGCCTTGCTACACTGATGGGCGGGATGTAAATTGCCAACAGCCACTCTGGAGAAGTGTACGTTGTGTCCTGAAACATCGAAAAAAAAACAGCTTAGGGAGCATAGGGCACGTCCACTCATGGGCGTATAAATTGGAAAAACTAAAAATCAGCAAGACACAGGCACCGGAAAGTTTAGGGCTGCTCTGTTGACAAGAACCTCCACTTCATGACACCTTAAATATCCCAGGAAAGAGAAAAATGGATAAAGAAGTTGTGGTCCTTATGTACAATGGAATATCACTCAGACATGAAATCAATGATATAAGGCTAGTAGAAGCAAGATGAGTGGAGTTAGGTACGACGATTCTAAGTGAAATAAGTCACACAGAAAAAGACACTTATCATAAGCTATCACTTATAGAGGGAATGTAAAAACCGCTACACTTGAACTGAATTAAAAAACAGAACAGAGTCACACGTTTAGAAAACACACTATATCTGCTTAACAGGAAAGGTGAGGTGGGGAGATGCATAAAACAAGGGTTTCAAATTCGATCAGATACCGTTCCATACACCCAATATGTAATAGACAAGACCTACACCTTGCTCAGTGAACTGGACTCAACACCCCCTATTTCCCGCACAAGAATATATGTGACTAGTAAGAATCTTAAAACCTATGTATTGATATCTGTCTAGAAGTGAGTCAAATGGGTGTAAAGCCGCATAAACACAACCATGAAAAGCAGCTAAACCCCATTATGAAAATAAATTACTTTTAAAAACCCGTAAAACAAAGACAGTGAAAGAGAGAGAAATTCTTACAAAATTCGTTCAGAGGCTGTGATGCAACCTGGATTGACCATATCTAGACCCACAGCTGGATGAGACATAAGGGTGGACACTCTTGGGGCTGAGAGGTTGGGTGAGCAAACGCAGACCCTTTAAAGTAATACTGAGTGGTACCCATCCCATGGCTCCCAAATCTCCAGGTTCAAGGGCATCTTCCTACATCGAAAACATGCATGAGAAACACAGAAGATGGTACACCGTGTGATTTTGAAAGGTTTCTAAAACGCACCTCATTTCTCATCTCCTTGTGCTCGGGTTCGCCTTTCCAGCTACTTTACTAGCAATCTCCCTACTTGGAGAATCAGCACCTTTAACTTCCTGTTCCCTACAGGTTGCAATTTGTCCTGAGGATGAACGGGAAGAGGGGCAACCAATGAGAGACTAGATCTAGGTGTTGGGACAGGCACCGGTCACTATTTTCCCATCAGGAAGAAGAATTAAACACAGGCTCAGCCTGCCGCCCGGAACAAGAATAGGGCCTGAGGCAATCCCGTGATTTTGAGGCCAGCTCCCAAAAAAGACAGTTGAAAAATGGAGCTCAGGGGCACTGCAATTCACAAACCTACTGAGTTATAAATGATAACTCTCGTCCACAAATATATTGAGGGAAGGCAACGAAGAGGATTTGAAAGCAAGGCAGAATTGCAGGAAACAGGTTTCAGGAGGTAGATTCGAATCGCCTTTAAAGCACATGAAAAGTGGCAAAACGTCGACAATGATGCCCTTGGCCAAAAAGGGCGTATGCGTTTTTTCCTGAATATATTCAGCAAAAAACGCATACGCCCTTTTTGGCCAACCAAGCAACCTGGAAAGGCAAATCAGCGCTACAAAGAAGTCTCGCTTCCCATCGGTGAAAAGGGCCATGCTGCAAAAAGTGTCAAAACCAGAAATGCAGGACAGGCCATGGAGAAATGGCAGCCTTGCTACGCTGATGGGCGGGATGTAAATTGCCAACAGCCACTCTGGAGAAGTGTATGTTGTGTCCTCAAACATCGAAAAAACACAGCTTAGGGAGCATAGGGCACGTCCACTCATGGGAGTATAAATTGGGAAAACTAAAAATCAGCAAGACACAGGCACCCAAAAGTTTAGGGCTGCTCTGTTGACAAGAACCTCCACTTCATGACACCTTAAATATCCCAGGAAAGAGAAAAATGGATAAAGAAGTTGTGGTCCTTATGTACAATGGAATATCACTCAGACATGAAATCAATGTCATAAGGCTAGTAGAAGCAAGATGAGTGGATTTAGGTACAACGATTCTAAGTGAAATAAGTCACACAGAAAAAGACACTTATCATAAGCTATCACTTATAGAGGGAATGTAAAAACCGCTACACTTGAACTGAATTACAAAACAGAACAGAGTCACACGTTTAGAAAACACACTATGGCTGCTTAACGTGAAAGGTGAGGTGGGGTGATGCATAAAACAAGGGTTTCAAATTCGCTCAGATACCGACCCATACACCCAATATGTAATAGACAAGACCTACTCCTTGCTCAGTGAACTGGACTCAACACCCCCTATTCACCGCACAAGAATATATGTGACTAGTAAGAATCTTAAAACCTGTGTGTGTGTGTGTATTGATGTCTGTCTGGAAGTGAGTCAAGTGTGTGTAAAGCCGCATAAACACAGCCGTGAAAAGCAGCTAAACCCCATTATAAAAATAAATTACTTTTAAAAACCCATAAAACAAAGACAGTGAAAGAGAGAGAAATTCTTACAAAATTCGTTCAGAGGCTGTGATGCAACCTGGATTGACCATATCTAGACCCACAGCTGGATGAGACATAAGTGTGGACACTCTTGGGGCTGAGAGGTTGGGTGAGGTTGGGTGAGCAAACGCAGACCCTTTAAAGTAATACTGCGTGGTACCCATCCCATGGGTCCCAAATCTCCAGGTTCAAGGGCATCTTCCTACATCGAAAACATGCATGAGAAACCCAGAAGATGGTACACCGTGTGATTTTGAAAGGTTTCTAAAACGCACCTCATTTCTCATCTCCTTGTGCTCGGGTTCGCCTTTCCAGCTACTTTACTAGCAATCTCCCTACTTGGAGAATCAGCACCTTTAACCTCCTGTTCCCTACAGGTTGCAATTTGTCCTGAGGATGAACGGGAAATGGGGCAACCAATGAGAGACTAGATCTAGGTTTTGGGACAGGCAGAGGTCACCCTATTTTCCCACCAGGAAGAAGAATTAACCACAGGCTCAGCCTGCCGCCCAGAAGCAGAATAGGGCCTGAGGCAATCCCGCGCTTTTGCGGCCAGCTCCCAAAAAAGACCGTTGAAAAATGGAGCTCAGGGAAACTGCAATTCACAAACCCGCAGAGTTATAAATGATAACTCTCATCCACAGATATATTGAGGGAAGGCAACGAAGAGGATTTGAAAGCAAGGCAGAATTGCAGGAAACAGATTTCAGGAGGTAGATACGAATCGCCTTTAAAGCACCTGAAAAGCGGCAAAACGTCGACAATGATGCCCTTGGCAAAAAAGGGCGTATGCGTTTTTTCCTGAATATATTCAGGAAAAAACGCATACGCCCTTTTTGGCCAACCAAGCAACCTGGAAAGGCAAATCAGCGCTACAAAGAAGTCTCGCTTCCCATCGGTGAATAGGGCCATGCTGCATAAATTGTCAAAACCAGAAATGCAGGACAGGCCATGGAGAAATGGCAGCCTTGCTACACTGATGGGCGGGATGTAAATTGCCAACAGCCACTCTGGAGAAGTGTACGTTGTGTCCTGAAACATCGAAAAAAAACAGCTTAGGGAGCATAGGGCACGTACCCTCATGGGCGTATAAATTGGAAAAACTAAAAATCAGCAAGACACAGGCACCCGAAAGTTTAGGGCTGCTCTGTTGACAAGAACCTCCACTTCATGACACCTTAAATATCCCAGGAAAGAGAAAAATGGATAAAGAAGTTGTGGTCCTTATGTACAATGGAATATCACTCAGACATGTAATCAATGTTATAAGGCGAGTAGAAGCAAGATGAGTGGAGTTAGGAACGACGATTCTAAGTGAAATAAGTCACACAGAAAAAGACACTTATCATAAGCTATCACTTATAGAGGGAATGTAAAAACCGCTACACTTGAACTGAATTACAAAAGAGAACAGAGTCACACGTTTAGAAAACACACTATGGCTGCTTAACGGGAAAGTTGAGGTTGGGTGATGCGTAAAACAAGGGTTTCAAATTCGCTCAGATACCGTTCCATACACCCAATATGTAATAGACAAGACCTACTCCTTGCTCAGTGAACTGGACTCAACACCCCCTATTCACCGCACAAGAATATATCTGACTAGTAAGAATCTTAAAACCTATGTATTGATATCTCTCTGGAAGTAAGTCAAGTGGGTGTAAAGCTGCATAAACAGAGCCGTGAAAAGCAGCTAAACCCCATTATAAAAATAAATTACTTTTAAAAACCCGTAAAACAAAGACAGTGAAAGAGAGAGAAATTCTTACAAAATTCGTTCAGGGGCTGTGATGCAACCTGGATTGACCATATCTAGACCCACAGCTGAATGAGACATAAGGGTGGACACTCTTGGGGCTGACAGTTTTGGTGAGGTTGGGTGAGCAAACGCAGACCCTTTAAAGTAATACTGCGTGGTACCCATCCCATGGGTCCCAAATCTCCAGGTTCAAGGGCATCTTCCTACATCGAAAACTTGCATGAGAAACCCAGAAGATGGTACACCGTGTGATCGGAAAAGGTTTCTAAAATGCACCTCATTTCTCATCTCCTTGTGCTCGGGTTCGCCATTCCAGCTTCTTTACTAGTAATGTCCCTACTTGGCTAATCAGCACCTTTAACCTCCTGTTCCGTACAGGTTGCAATTTGTCCTGAGGATGAAAGGGAAGGGGGCAACCAATGAGAGACTAGATCTAGGTGTTGGGACAGGCACAGGTCACTCTATTTTCCCAACAGGAAGAAGAATTAACCACAGGCTCAGCCTGCCGCCCAGAAGCAGAATAGGGCCTGAGGCAATCCCGCGCTTTTGCGGCCAGCTCCCAAAATAGACAGTTGAAAAATGGAGCTCAGGGAAACTGCAATTCACAAACCCGCAGAGTTATAAATGATAACTCTCATCCACAGATATATTGAGGGAAGCAACGAAGAGGATTTGAAAGCAAGGCAGAATTGCAGGAAACAGATTTCAGGAGGTAGATACGAATCGCCTTTAAAGCACATGAAAAGCGGCAAAACGTCCACAATGATGCCCTTGGCCAAAAAGGGCGTATGCGTTTTTTCCTGAATATATTCAGGAAAAAACGCATACGCCCTTTTTGACCAACCAAGCAACCTGGAAAGGCAAATCAGCACTACAAAGAAATCTCGCTTCCCATCGGTGAAAAGGGCCATGCTGCAAAAAGTGTCAAAACCAGAAATGCAGGACAGGCCATGGAGAAATGGCAGCCTTGCTACACTGATGGGCGGGATGTAAATTGCCAACAGCCACTCTGGAGAAGTGTACGTTGTGTCCTGAAACATGGAAAAAAAACAGCTTAGGGAGCATAGGGCACGTCCACTCATGGGCGTATAAATTGGAAAAACTAAAAATCAGCAAGACACAGGCACTGGAAGTTTAGGGCTGCTCTGTTGACAAGAACCTCCACTTCATGACACCTTAAATATCCCAGGAAAGAGAAAAATGGATAAAAAAGTTGTGGTCCTTATGTAAAATGGAATATCACTCAGACATGAAATCAATGTCATAAGGCTAGTAGAAGCAAGATGAGTGGAGTTAGGTACGACGATTCTAAGTGAAATAAGTCACACAGAAAAAGACACTTATCATAAGCTATCACTTATAGAGGGAATGTAAAAACCGCTACACTTGAACTGAATTACAAAACAGAACAGAGTCACACGTTTAGAAAACACACTATGGCTGCTTAACGGGAATGGTGAGGTGGGGTGATGCATAAAACAAGGGTTTCAAATTCGCTCAGATACCGTTCCATACACCCAATATGTAATAGACAAGACCTACTCCTTGCTCAGTGAACTGGACTCAACACCCCCTATTCACCACACAAGAATATATGTGACTAGTAAGAATCTTAAAACCTATGTATTGATATCTCTCTGGAAGTGAGTCAAGTGGGTGTAAAGCCGCATAAACACAGCCATGAAAAGCAGCTAAACCCCATTATAAAAATAAATTACTTTTAAAAACCCATAAAACAAAGACAGTGAAAGAGAGAGAAATTCTTTCAAAATTCGTTCAGAGGCTGTGATGCAACCTGGATTGACCATATCCAGACCCACAGCTGGATGAGACATAAGGGTGGACACTCTTGGGGCTGAGAGGTTGGGTGAGGTTGGGTGAGCAAACGCAGACCCTTTAAAGTAATACTGCGTGGTACCCATCCCATGGGTCCCAAATCTCCAGGTTCAAGGGCAACTTCCTACATCGAAAACATGCATGAGAAACCCAGAAGATGGTACACCGTGTGATTTTGAAAGGTTTCTAAAACGCACCTCATTTCTCATCTCCTTGTGCTCGGTTTCGCCATTCCAGCTACTTTACTACCAATCTCCCTACTTGGAGAATCAGCACCTTTAACCTCCTGTTCCCTACAGGTTGCAATTTGTCCTGAGGATGAACGGGAAGAGGGGCAACCAATGAGAGACTAGATCTAGGTGTTGGGACAGGCACAGGTCACTCTATATTCCCAACAGGAAGAAGAATTAACCACAGGCTCAGCCTGCCACCCAGAAGCAGAATAGGGCCTGAGGCAATCCCGTGCTTTTGCGGCCAGATCCCACAAAAGACAGTTGACAAATGGAGTTCAGGGAAACTGCAATTCACAAACCCGCAGAGTTATAAATGATAACTCTCATCCACAGATATATTGAGGGAAGGCAACGAAGAGGATTTGAAAGCAAGGCAGAATTGCAGGAAACAGATTTCAGGAGGTAGGTACGAATCGCCTTTAAAGCACATGAAAAGCGGCAAAACGTCGACAATGATGCCCTTGGCCAAAAAGGGCGTATGCGTTTTTTCCTGAATATATTCAGGAAAAAACGCATACGCCCTTTTTGGCCAACCAAGCAACCTGGAAAGGCAAATCAGCGCTACAAAGAAGTCTCGCTTCCCATCGGTGAAAAGGGCCATGCTGCAAAAAGTGTCAAAACCAGAAATGCAGGACAGGCCATGGAGAAATGGCAGCCTTGCTACACTGATGGGCGGGATGTAAATTGCCAACAGCCACTCTGGAGAAGTGTACGTTGTGTCCTGAAACATCGAAAAAAAACAGCTTAGGGAGCATAGGGCACGTCCACTCATGGGCGTATAAATTGGAAAAACTAAAAATCAGCAAGACACAGGCACCGGAAAGTTTAGGGCTGCTCTGTTGACAAGAACCTCCACTTCATGACACCTTAAATATCCCAGGAAAGAGAAAAATGGATAAAGAAGTTGTGGTCCTTATGTACAATGGAATATCACTCAGACATGAAATCAATGTCTCATAAGGCTAGTAGAAGCAAGATGAGTGGAGTTAGGTACGACGATTCTAAGTGAAATAAGTCACACAGAAAAAGACACTTATCATAAGCTATCACTTATAGAGGGAATGTAAAAACCGCTACACTTGAACTGAATTACAAAACAGAACAGAGTCACACGTTTAGAAAACACACTATGGCTGCTTAACGGGAATGGTGAGGTGGGGTGATGCATAAAACAAGGGTTTCAAATTCGCTCAGATGCCGTTCCATACACCCAATATGTAATAGACAAGACCTACTCCTTGCTCAGTGAACTGGACTCAACACCCCCTATTCACCACACAAGAATATATGTGACTAGTAAGAATCTTAAAACCTATGTATTGATATCTCTCTGGAAGTGAGTCAAGTGGGTGTAAAGCCGCATAAACACAGCCATGAAAAGCAGCTAAACCCCATTATAAAAATTAATTACTTTTAAAAACCCATAAAACAAAGACAGTGAAAGAGAGAGAAATTCTTACAAAATTCGTTCAGAGGGTGTGATGCAACCTGAATTGACCATATCTAGACCCACACCTGGATGAGACATAAGGGTGGACACTCTTGGGGCTGAGAGGTTGGGTGAGGTTGGGTGAGCAAACGCAGACCCTTTAAAGTAATACTGCGTGGTACCCATCCCATGGGTCCCAAATCTCCAGGTTCAAGGGCATCTTCCTACATCGAAAACATGCATGAGAAAACCAGAAGATGGTACACCATATGATTTTGAAAGGTTTCTAAAACGCACCTCATTTCTCATCTCCTTGTGCTCGGTTTCGCCATTCCAGCTACTTTACTAGCAATCTCCCTACTTGGAGAATCAGCACCTTTAACCTCCTGTTCCCTACAGGTTGCAATTTGTCCTGAGGATGAACGGGAAGAGGGGCAACCAATGAGAGACTAGATCTAGGTGTTGGGACAGGCACAGGTCACTCTATTTTCCCAACAGGAAGAAGAATTAACCACAGGCTCAGCCTGCCGCCCAGAAGCAGAATAGGGCCTGAGGCAATCCCGCGCTTTTGCGGCCAGCTCCCAAAAAAGACAGTTGAAAAATGGAGCTCAGGGAAACTGCAATTCACAAACCCGCAGAGTTATAAATGATAACTCTCATCCACAGATATATTGAGGGAAGGCAACGAAGAGGATTTGAAAGCAAGGCAGAATTGCAGGAAACAGATTTCAGGAGGTAGATACGAATCGCCTTTAAAGCACATGAAAAGCGGCAAAACGTCCACAATGATGCCCTTGGCCAAAAAGGGCGTATGCGTTTTTTCCTGAATATATTCAGCAAAAAACGCATACGCCCTTTTTGGCCAACCAAGCAACCTGGAAAGGCAAATCAGCGCTACAAAGAAGCCTCGCTTCCCATCGGTCAAAAGGGCCATGCTGCAAAAAGTGTCAAAACCAGAAATGCAGGACAGGCCATGGAGAAATGGCAGCCTTGCTACACTGATGGGCGGGATGTAAATTGCCAACAGCCACTCTGGAGAAGTGCACGTTGTGTCCTGAAACATGGAAAAAAAACAGCTTAGGGAGCATAGGGCACGTCCACTCATGGGCGTATAAATTGGAAAAACTAAAAATCAGCAAGACACAGGCACCGGAAAGTTTAGGGCTGCTCTGTTGACAAGAACCTCCACTTCATGACACCTTAAATATCCCAGGAAAGAGAAAAATGGATAAAGAAGTTGTGGTCCTTATGTACAATGGAATATCACTCAGACATGAAATCAATGTTATAAGGCTAGTAGAAGCAAGATGAGTGGAGTTAGGTACGACGATTCTAAGTGAAATAAGTCACACAGAAAAAGACACTTATCATAAGCTATCACTTATAGAGGGAATGTAAAAACCGCTACACTTGAACTGAATTACAAAACAGAACAGAGTCACACGTTTAGAAAACGCACTATATCTGCTTAACAGGAAAGGTGAAGTGGGGTGATGCATAAAACAAGGGTTTCAAATTCGCTCAGATACCGTTCCATACACCCAATATGTAATAGACAAGACCTACTCCTTGCTCAGTGAACTGGACTCAACACCCCCTATTCTCCGCACAAGAATATATGTGACTAGTAAGAATCTTAAAACCTATGTATTGATATCTGTCTGGAAGTGAGTCAAGTGGGTGTAAAGCCGCATAAACACAACCATGAAAAGCAGCTAAACCCCATTATAAAAATAAATTACTTTTAAAAACCCGTAAAACAAAGACAGTGAAAGAGAGAGAAATTCTTACAAAATTCGTTCAGAGGCTGTGATGCAACCTGGATTGACCATATCTAGACCCACACCTGGATGAGACAAAAGGGTGGACACTCTTGGGGCTGAGATGTTGGCTGAGGTTGGGTGAGCAAACGCAGACCCTTTAAAGTAATACTGCGTGGTACCCATCCCATGGGTCCCAAATCTCCAGGTTCAAGGTCATCTTCCTACATCGAAAACATGCATGAGAAACCCAGAAGATGGTACACCGTGTGATTTTGAAAGGTTTCTAAAACGCACCTCATTTCTCATCTCCTTGTGCTCGGTTTCGCCATTCCAGCTACTTTACTAGCAATCTCCCTACTTGGAGAATCAGCACCTTTAACCTCCTGTTCCCTACAGGTTGCAATTTGTCCTGAGGATGAACGGGAAGAGGGGCAACCAATGAGAGACTAGATCTAGGTGTTGGGACAGGCACAGGTCACTCTATTTTCCCAACAGGAAGAAGAATTAACCACAGGCTCAGCCTGCCGCCCAGAAGCAGAATAGGGCCTGAGGCAATCCTGCGCTTTTGCGGCCAGCTCCCAAAACAGACAGTTGAAAAATGGAGCTCAGGGAAACTGCAATTCACAAACCCGCAGAGTTATAAATGATAACTCTCATCCACAGATATATTGAGGGAAGGCAACGAAGAGGATTTGAAAGCAAGGCAGAATTGCAGGAAACAGATTTCAGGAGGTAGATACGAATCGCCTTTAAAGCACATGAAAAGCGGCAAAACGTCCACAATGATGCCCTTGGCCAAAAAGGGCGTATGCGTTTTTTCCTGAATATATTCAGGAAAAAACGCATACGCCCTTTTTGGCCAACCAAGCAACCTGGAAAGGCAAATCAGCGCTACAAAGAAGTCTCGCTTCCCATCGGTGAAAAGGGCCATGCTGCAAAAAGTGTCAAAACCAGAAATGCAGGACAGGCCATGGAGAAATGGCAGCCTTGCTACACTGATGGGAGGGATGTAAATTGCCAACAGCCACTCTGGAGAAGTGTACGTTGTGTCCTGAAACATGGAAAAAAAAACAGCTTAGGGAGCATAGGGCACGTCCACTCATGGGCGTATAAATTGGAAAAACTAAAAATCAGCAAGACACAGGCACCGGAAAGTTTAGGGCTGCTCTGTTGACAAGAACCTCCACTTCATGACACCTTAAATATCCCAGGAAAGAGAAAAATGGATAAAGAAGTTGTGGTCCTTATGTACAATGGAATATCACTCAGACGTGAAATCAATATTATAAGGCTAGTAGAAACAAGATGAGCGGAGTTAGGTACGACGAATCTAAGTGAAATAAGTCACACAGAAAAAGACACTTATCATAAGCTATCACTTATAGAGGGAATGTAAAAACCGCTACACTTGAACTGAATTACAAAACAGAACAGAGTCACTCGTTTAGAAAAAACACTATAGCTGCTAAACGGGAAAGGTGAGGTGGGGTGATGCATAAAACAAGGGTTTCAAATTCGCTCAGATACCGTTCCATACACCCAATATGTAATAGACAAGACCTACTCCTTGCTCAGTGAACTGAACTCAACACCCCCTATTCACCACACAAGAATATATCTGACTAGTAAGAATCTTAAAACCTATGTAATGATATCTCTCTGGAAGTGAGTCAAGAAGGTGTAAACCGCATAAACACAGCCATGAAAAGCAGCTAAATCCCATTATAAAAATAAATTACATTTAAAAACCCGTAAAACAAAGACAGTGAAAGAGAGAGAAATTCTTACAAAATTCGTTAAGAGGCTGTGATGCAACCTGGATTGACCATATCTAGACCCACAGCTGGATGAGACATAAGGGTGGACACTCTTGGGGCTGAAAGGTTGGGTGAGGTTGGGTGAGCAAACGCAGACCCTTTAAACTAATACTGCGTGGTACCCATCCCATGGGTCCCAAATCTCCAGGTTCAAGGGCATCTTCCTACATCGAAAACATGCAAGAGAAACCCAGAAGATGGTACACCGTGTGATTTCGAAAGGTTTCTAAAAAGCACCTCATTTCTCATCTCCTTGTGCTCGGTTTCGCCATTCCAGCTACTTTACTAGCAATCTCCCTACTTGGAGAATCAGCACCTTTAACCTCCTGTTCCCTACAGGTTGCAATTTGTCCTGAGGATGAACGGGAAGAGGGGCAACCAATGAGAGACTAGATCTAGGTGTTGGGACAGGCAGAGGTCACTCTATTTTCCCATCAGGAAGAAGAATTAACCACAGGCTCAGCCTGCCGCCCAGAAGCAGAATAGGGCCTGAGGCAATCCCGCGCTTTTGCGGCCAGCTCCCAAAAAAGACAGTTGAAAAATGGAGCTCAGGGAAACTGCAATTCAAAAACCCTCAGAGTTGTAAATGATAACTCTCGTCCACAAATATATTGAGGGAAGGCAACGAAGAGGATTTGAAAGCAAGGCAGAATTGCAGGAAACAGATTTCAGGAGGTAGATACGAATCGCCTTTAAAGCACATGAAAAGCGGCAAAACGTCGACAATGATGCCCTTGGCCAAAAAGGGCGTATGCGTTTTTTCCTGAATATATTCAGCAAAAAACGCATACGCCCTTTTTGGCCAACCAAGCAACCTGGAAAGGCAAATCAGCGCTACAAAGAAGTCTCGCTTCCCATCGGTGAAAAGGGCCATGCTGCAAAAAGTGTCAAAACCAGAAATGCAGGACAGGCCATGGAGAAATGGCAGCCTTGCTACACTGATGGGCGGGATGTAAATTGCCAACAGCCACTCTGGAGAAGTGTACGTTGTGTCCTGAAACATCGAAAAAAAACAGCTTAGGGAGCATAGGGCACGTCCACTCATGGGCGTATAAATTGGAAAAACTAAAAATCAGCAAGACACAGGCACCGGAAAGTTTAGGGCTGCTCTGTTGACAAGAACCTCCACTTCATGACACCTTAAATATCCCAGGAAAGAGAAAAATGGATAAAGAAGTTGTGGTCCTTATGTACAATGGAATATCACTCAGACATGAAATCAATGTCATAAGGCTAGTAGAAGCAAGATGAGTGGAGTTAGGTACGACGATTCTAAGTGAAATAAGTCACACAGAAAAAGACACTTATCATAAGCTATCACTTATAGAGGGAATGTAAAAACCGCTACATGTGAACTGAATTACAAAACAGAAGAGAGTCACACGTTTAGAAAACACACTATGGCTGCTTAACGGGAAAGGTGAGGTGGGGAGATGCATAAAACAAGGGTTTCAAATTCGCTCAGATACCGTTCCATACACCCAATATGTAACAGACAAGACCTACTCCTTGCTCAGTGAACTGGACTCAACACCCCCTATTCCCCGCACAAGAATATATGTGACTAGTAAGAATCTTAAAAACTATGTATTGATATCTGTCTGGAAGTGAGTCAAGTGGGTGTAAAGCCGCATAAACACAACCATGAAAAGCAGCTAAACCCCATTATAAAAATAAATTACTTTTAAAAACCCGTAAAACAAAGATAGTGAAAGAGAGAGAAATTCTTACAAAATTCGTTCAGAGGCTGTGATGCAACCTGGTTTGACCATATCTAGACCCACAGCTGGATGAGACATAAGGGTGGACACTCTTGGGGCTGAGAGGTTGGGTGAGCAAACGCAGACCCTTTAAAGTAATACTGCGTGGTACCCATCCCATGGGTCCCAAATCTCCAGGTTCAAGGGCATCTTGCTACATCGAAAACATGCATGAGAAACCCAGAAGATGGTACACCGTGTGATTTTGAAAGGTTTCTAAAACGCACCTCATTTCTCATCTCCTTGTGCTCGGGTTCGCCTTTCCAGCTACTTTACTAGCAATCTCCCTACTTGGAGAATCAGCACCTTTAACTTCCTGTTCCCTACAGGTTGCAATTTGTCCTGAGGATGAACGGGAAGAGGGGCAACCAATGAGAGACTAGATCTAGGTGTTGGGACAGGCACAGGTCACTATTTTCCCATCAGGAAGAAGAATTAACCACAGGCTCAGCCTGCCGCCCGGAACAAGAATAGGGCCTGAGGCAATCCCGTGATTTTGAGGCCAGCTCCCAAAAAAGACAGTTGAAAAATGGAGCTCAGGGGCACTGCAATTCACAAACCTGCTGAGTTATAAATGATAACTCTCGTCCACAAATATATTGAGGGAAGGCAACGAAGAGGATTTGAAAGCAAGGCAGAATTGCACTAAACAGGTTTCAGGAGGTAGATTCGAATCGCCTTTAAAGCACATGAAAAGTGGCAAAACGTCGACAATGATGCCCTTGGCCAAAAAGGGCGTATGCGTTTTTTCCTGAATATATTCAGGAAAAAACGGATACGCCCTTTTTGGCCAACCAAGCAACCTGGAAAGGCAAATCAGCGCTACAAAGAAGTCTCGCTTCCCATCGGTGAAAAGGGCCATGCTGCAAAAAGGGTCAAAACCAGAAATGCAGGACAGGCCATGGAGAAATGGCAGCCTTGCTACGCTGATGGGCGGGATGTAAATTGCCAACAGCCACTCTGGAGAAGTGTATGTTGTGTCCTCAAACATCGAAAAAACACAGCTTAGGGAGCATAGGGCACGTCCACTCATGGGAGTATAAATTGGGAAAACTAAAAATCAGCAAGACACAGGCACCCAAAAGTTTAGGGCTGCTCTGTTGACAAGAACCTCCACTTCATGACACCTTAAATATCCCAGGAAAGAGAAAAATGGATAAAGAAGTTGTGGTCCTTATGTACAATGGAATATCACTCAGACATGAAATCAATGTCATAAGGCTAGTAGAAGCAAGAAGAGTGGATTTAGGTACAACGATTCTAAGTGAAATAAGTCACACAGAAAAAGACACTTATCATAAGCTATCACTTATAGAGGGAATGTAAAAACCGCTACACTTGAACTGAATTACAAAACAGAACAGAGTCACACGTTTAGAAAACACACTATGGCTGCTTAACGGGAAAGGTGAGGTGGGGTGATGCATAAAACAAGGGTTTCAAATTCGCTCAGATACCGACCCATACACCCAATATGTAATAGACAAGACCTACTCCTTGCTCAGTGAACTGGACTCAACACCCCCTATTCACCGCACAAGAATATATGTGACTAGTAAGAATCTTAAAACCTGTGTGTGTGTGTGTATTGATGTCTGTCTGGAAGTGAGTCAAGTGGGTGTAAAGCCGCATAAACACAACCATGAAAAGCAGCTAAACCCCATTATAAAAATAAATTACTTTTAAAAAGCCGTAAAACAAAGACAGTGAAAGAGAGAGAAATTCTTACAAAATTCGTTCAGAGGCTGTGATGCAACCTGGATTGACCATATCTAGACCCACACCTGGATGAGACATAAGGGTGGACACTCTTGGGGCTGAGAGGTTGGGTGAGGTTGGGTGAGCAAACGCAGACCCTTTAAAGTAATACTGCGTGGTACCCATCCCATGGGTCCCAAATCTCCAGGTTCAAGGGCATCTTCCTACATCGAAAACATGCATGAGAAACCCAGAAGATGGTACACCGTGTGATTTTGAAAGGTTTCTAAAACGCACCTCATTTCTCATGTCCTTGTGCTCGGTTACGCCATTCCAGCTACTTTACTAGCAATCTCCCTACTTGGAGAATCTGCACCTTTAACCTCCTGTTCCCTACAGGTTGCAATTTGTCCTGAGGATGAACGGGAAGAGGGGCAACCAATGAGAGACTAGATCTAGGTGTTGGGACAGGCACAGGTCACTCTATTTTCCCACCAGGAAGAAGAATTAACCACAGGCTCAGCCTGCCGCCCAGAAGCAGAATAGGGCCTGAGGCAATCCCGCGCTTTTGCGGCCAGCTCCCAAAAAAGACAGTTGAAAAATGGAGCTCAGGGAAACTGCAATTCACAAACCCGCAGAGTTATAAATGATAACTCTCATCAACAGATATATTGAGGGAAGGCAACGAAGAGGATTTGAAAGCAAGGCAGAATTGCAGGAAACAGATTTCAGGAGGTAGGTACGAATCGCCTTTAAAGCACATGAAAAGCGGCAAAACGTCGACAATGATGCCCATGGCCAAAAAGTGCGTATGCGTTTTTTCCTGAATATATTCAGGAAAAAACGCATACGCCCTTTTTGGCCAACCAAGCAACCTGGAAAGGCAAATCAGCGCTACAAAGAAGTCTCGCTTCCCATCGGTGAAAAGGGCCATGCTGCAAAAAGTGTCAAAACCAGAAATGCAGGACAGGCCATGGAGAAATGGCAGCCTTGCTACACTGATGGGCGGGATGTAAATTACCAACAGCCACTCTGGAGAAGTGTACATTGTGTCCTGAAACATGGAAAAAAAACAGCTTAGGGAGCATAGGGCACGTCCACTCATGGGCGTATAAATTGGAAAAACTAAAAATCAGCAAGACACAGGCACCGGAAAGTTTAGGGCTGCTCTGTTGACAAGAACCTCCACTTCATGACACCTTAAATATCCCAGGAAAGAGAAAAATGGATAAAGAAGTTGTGGTCCTTATGTACAATGGAATATCACTCAGACATGAAATCAATGTCATAAGGCTAGTAGAAGCAAGATGAGTGGAGTTAGGTACGACGATTCTAAGTGAAATAAGTCACACAGAAAAAGACACTTATCATAAGCTATCACTTATAGAGGGAATGTAAAAACCGCTACACTTGAACTGAATTACAAAACAGAACAGAGTCACACGTTTAGAAAACACACTATGGCTGCTTAACGGGAATGGTGAGGTGGGGTGATGCATAAAACAAGGGTTTCAAATTCGCTCAGATACCGTTCCATACACCCAATATGTAATAGACAAGACCTACTCCTTGCTCAGTGAACTGGACTCAACACCCCCTATTCACCACACAAGAATATATGTGACTAGTAAGAATCTTAAAACCTATGTATTGATATCTCCCTGGAAGTGAGTCAAGTGGGTGTAAAGCCGCATAAACACAGCCATGAAAAGCAGCTAAACCCCATTATAAAAATAAATTACTTTTAAAAACCCATAAAACAAAGACAGTGAAAGAGAGAGAAATTCTTTCAAAATTCGTTCAGAGGCTGTGATGCAACCTGGATTGACCATGTCTAGACCCACACCTGGATGAGACATAAGGGTGGACACTCTTGGGGCTGAGAGTTTGGGTGAGGTTGGGTGAGCAAACGCAGACCCTTTAAAGTAATACTGCGTGGTACCCATCCCATGGGTCCCAAATCTCCAGGTTCAAGGGCATCTTCCTACATCGAAAACATGCATGAGAAACCCAGAAGATGGTACACCGTGTGATTTTGAAAGGTTTCTAAAACGCACCTCATTTCTCATCTCCTTGTGCTCGGTTTCGCCATTCCAGCTACTTTACTAGCAATCTCCCTACTTGGAGAATCAGCACCTTTAACCTCCTGTTCCCTACAGGTTGCAATTTGTCCTGAGGATGAACGGGAAGAGGGGCAACCAATGAGAGACTAGATCTAGGTGTTGGGACAGGCACAGGTCACTCTATTTTCCCAACAGGAAGAAGAATTAACCACAGGCTCAGCCTGCCGCCCAGAAGCAGAATAGGGCCTGAGGCAATCCCGCGCTTTTGCGGCCAGCTCCCAAAAAAGACAGTTGAAAAATGGAGCTCAGGGAAACTGCAATTCACAAACCCGCAGAGTTATAAATGATAACTCTCATCCACAGATATATTGAGGGAAGGCAACGAAGAGGATTTGAAAGCAAGGCAGAATTGCAGGAAACAGATTTCAGGAGGTAGGTACGAATCGCCTTTAAAGCACATGAAAAGCGGCAAAACGTCGACAATGATGCCCTTGGCCAAAAAGGGCGTATGCGTTTTTTCCTGAATATATTCAGGAAAAAACGCATACGCCCTTTTTGGCCAACCAAGCAACCTGGAAAGGCAAATCAGCGCTACAAAGAAGTCTCGCTTCCCATCGGTGAAAAGGGCCATGCTGCAAAAAGTGTCAAAACCAGAAATGCAGGACAGGCCATGGAGAAATGGCAGCCTTGCTACACTGATGGCCGGGATGTAAATTGCCAACAGCCACTCTGGAGAAGTGTACGTTGTGTCCTGAAACATGGGAAAAAAACAGCTTAGGGAGCATAGGGCACGTCCACTCATGGGCGTATAAATTGGAAAAACTAAAAATCAGCAAGACCAGGCACCGGAAAGTTTAGGGCTACTCTGTTGACAAGAACCTCCACTTCATCACACCTTAAATATCCCAGGAAAGAGAAAAATGGATAAAGAAGTTGTGGTCCTTATGTACAATGGAATATCACTCAGACATGAAATCAATGTTATAAGGCTAGTAGAAGCAAGATGAGTGGAGTTAGGTACGACGATTCTAAGTGAAATAAGTCACACAGAAAAAGACACTTATCATAAGCTATCACTTATAGAGGGAATGTAAAAACCGCTACACTTGAACTGAATTACAAAACAGAACAGAGTCACACGTTTAGAAAACACACTATATCTGCTTAACAGTAAAGGTGAGGTGGGGAGATGCATAAAACAAGGGTTTCAAATTCGCTCAGATACCGTTCCATACACCCAATATGTAATAGACAAGACCTACTCCTTGCTCAGTGAACTGGACTCAACACCCCCTATTTCCCGCACAAGAATATATGTGACTAGTAAGAATCTTAAAACCTATGTATTGATATCTGTCTGGAAGTGAGTCAAGTGGGTGTAAAGCCGCATAAACACAACCATGAAAAGCAGCTAAACCCCATTATAAAAATAAATTACTTTTAAAAACCCGTAAAACAAAGACAGTGAAAGAGAGAGAAATACTTACAAAATTCGTTCAGAGGCTGTGATGCAACCTGGATTGACCATATCTAGACCCACACCTGGATGAGACATAAGGGTGGACACTCTTGGGGCTGAGAGGTTGGGTGAGGTTGGGTGAGCAAACGCAGACCCTTTAAAGTAATACTGCGTGGTACCCATCCCATGGGTCCCAAATCTCCAGGTTCAAGGGCATCTTCCTACATCGAAAACATGCATGAGAAACCCAGAAGATGGTACACTGTGTGATTTTGAAAGGTTTCTAAAACGCACCTCATTTCTCATCTCCTTGTGCTCGGTTTCGCCATTCCAGCTACTTTACTAGCAATCTCCCTACTTGGAGAATCAGCACCTTTAACCTCCTGTTCCCTACAGGTTGCAATTTGTCCTGAGGATGAATGGGAAGAGGGGCAACCAATGAGAGACTAGATCTAGGTGTTGGGACAGGCACAGGTCACTCTATTTTCCCAACAGGAAGAAGAATTAACCACAGGCTCAGCCTGCCGCCCAGAAGCAGAATAGGGCCTGAGGCAATCCCGCGCTTTTGCGGCCAGCTCCCAAAAAAGACAGTTGAAAAATGGAGCTCAGGGAAACTGCAATTCACAAACCCGCAGAGTTATAAATGATAACTCTCATCCACAGATATATTGAGGGAAGGCAACGAAGAGGATTTGAAAGCAAGGCAGAATTGCAGGAAACAGATTTCAGGAGGTAGATAAGAATCGCCTTTAAAGCACATGAAAAGCGGCAAAACGTCCACAATGATGCCCTTGGCCAAAAAGGGCGTATGCGTTTTTTCCTGAATATATTCAGGAAAAAACGCATACGCCCTTTTTGGCCAACCAAGCAACCTGTAAAGGCAAATCAGCGCTACAAAGAAGTCTCGATTCCCATCGGTGAAAAGGGCCATGCTGCAAAAAGTGTCAAAACCAGAAATGCAGGACAGGCCATGGAGAAATGGCAGCCTTGCTACACTGATGGGCGGGATGTAAATTGCCAACAGCCACTCTGGAGAAGTGCACGTTGTGTCCTGAAACATCGAAAAAAAACAGCTTAGGGAGCATAGGGCACGTCCACTCATGGGCGTATAAATTGGAAAAACTAAAAATCAGCAAGACACAGGCACCGGAAAGTTTAGGGCTGCTCTGTTGACAAGAACCTCCACTTCATGACACCTTAAATATCCCAGGAAAGAGAAAAATGGATAAAGAAATTGTGGTCCTTATGTACAATGGAATATCACTCAGACATGAAATCAATGTCATAAGGCTAGTAGAAGCAAGATGAGTGGAGTTAGGTACGACGATTCTAAGTGAAATAAGTCACACAGAAAAAGACACTTATCATAAGCTATCACTTATAGAGGGAATGTAAAAACCGCTACACTTGAACTGAATTACAAAACAGAACAGAGTCACACGTTTAGAAAACACACTATGGCTGCTTAACGGGAATGGTGAGGTGGGGTGATGCATAAAACAAGGGTTTCAAATTCGCTCAGATACCGTTCCATACACCCAATATGTAATAGACAAGACCTACTCCTTGCTCAGTGAACTGGACTCAACACCCCCTATTCACCACACAAGAATATATGTGACTAGTAAGAATCTTAAAACCTATGTATTGATATCTCTCTGGAAGTGAGTCAAGTGGGTGTAAAGCCGCATAAACACAACCATGAAAAGCAGCTAAACCCCATTATAAAAATAAATTACTTTTAAAAACCCGTAAAACAAAGACAGTGAAAGAGAGAGAAATTCTTACAAAATTCGTTCAGAGGCTGTGATGCAACCTGGATTGACCATATCTAGACCCACACCTGGATGAGACATAAGGGTGGACACTCTTGGGGCTGAGAGGTTGGGTGAGGTTGGGTGAGCAAACGCAGACCCTTTAAAGTAATACTGCGTGGTACCCATCCCATGGGTCCCAAATCTCCAGGTTCAAGGGCATCTTCCTACATCGAAAACATGCAAGAGAAACCCAGAAGATGGTACACCGTGTGATTTTGAAAGGTTTCTAAAACGCACCTCATTTCTCATCTCCTTGTGCTCGGTTACGCCATTCCAGCTACTTTACTAGCAATCTCCCTACTTGGAGAATCAGCACCTTTAACCTCCTGTTCCCTACAGGTTGCAATTTGTCCTGAGGATGAACGGGAAGTGGGGCAACCAATGAGAGACAAGATCTAGGTGTTGGGACAGGCACAGGTCACTCTATTTTCCCAACAGGAAGAAGAATTAACCACAGGCTCAGCCTGCCGCCCAGAAGCAGAATAGGGCCTGAGGCAATCCCGCGCTTTTGCGGCCAGCTCCCAAAAAAGACAGTTGAAAAATGGACCTCAGGGAAACTGCAATTCACAAACCCGCAGAGTTATAAATGATAACTCTCATCCACAGATATATTGAGGGAAGGCAACGAAGAGGATTTGAAAGCAAGGCAAAATTGCAGGAAACAGATTTCAGGAGGTAGGTACGAATCGCCTTTAAAGCACATGAAAAGCGGCAAAACGTCGACAATGATGCCCTTGGCCAAAAAGGGCGTATGCGTTTTTTCCTGAATATATTCAGGAAAAAACGCATACGCCCTTTTTGGCCAACCAAGCAACCTGGAAAGGCAAATCAGCGCTACAAAGAAGTCTCGCTTCCCATCGGTGAAAAGGGCCATGCTGCAAAAAGGGTCAAAACCAGAAATGCAGGACAGGCCATGGAGAAATGGCAGCCTTGCTACACTGATGGGCGGGATGTAAATTGCCAACAGCCACTCTGGAGAAGTGTACGTTGTGTCCTGAAACATGGAAAAAAAACAGCTTAGGGAGCATAGGGCACGTCCACTCATGGGCGTATAAATTGGAAAAACTAAAAATCAGCAAGACACAGGCACCGGAAAGTTTAGGGCTGCTCTGTTGACAAGAACCTCCACTTCATGACACCTTAAATATCCCAGGAAAGAGAAAAATGGATAAAGAAGTTGTGGTCCTTATGTACAATGGAATATCACTCAGACATGAAATCAATGTCATAAGGCTAGTAGAAGCAAGATGAGTGGAGTTAGGTACGACGATTCTAAGTGAAATAAGTCACACAGAAAAAGACACTTATCATAAGCTATCACTTATAGAGGGAATGTAAAAACCGCTACACTTGAACTGAATTACAAAACAGAACAGAGTCACACGTTTAGAAAACACACTATGGCTGCTTAACGGGAATGGTGAGGTGGGGTGATGCATAAAACAAGGGTTTCAAATTCGCTCAGATACCGTTCCATACACCCAATATGTAATAGACAAGACCTACTCCTTGCTCAGTGAACTGGACTCAACACCCCCTATTCACCACACAAGAATATATGTGACTAGTAAGAATCTTAAAACCTATGTATTGATATCTCCCTGGAAGTGAGTCAAGTGGGGGTAAAGCCGCATAAACACAGCCATGAAAAGCAGCTAAACCCCATTATAAAAATAAATTACTTTTAAAAACCCATAAAACAAAGACAGTGAAAGAGAGAGAAATTCTTTCAAAATTCGTTCAGAGGCTGTGATGCAACCTGGATTGACCATATCTAGACCCACACCTGGATGAGACATAAGGGTGGACACTCTTGGGGCTGAGAGGTTGGGTGAGGTTGGGTGAGCAAACGCAGACCCTTTAAAGTAATACTGCGTGGTACCCATCCCATGGGTCCCAAATCTCCAGGTTCAAGGGCATCTTCCTACATCGAAAACATGCATGAGAAACCCAGAAGATGGTACACCGTGTGATTTTGAAAGGTTTCTAAAACGCACCTCATTTCTCATCTCCTTGTGCTCGGTTTCGCCATTCCAGCTACTTTACTAGCAGTCTCCCTACTTGGAGAATCAGCACCTTTAACCTCCTGTTCCCTACAGGTTGCAAATTGTCCTGAGGATGAACGGGAAGAGGGGCAACCAATGAGAGACTAGATCTAGGTGTTGGGACAGGCACAGGACACTCTATTTTCCCAACAGGAAGAAGAATTAACCACAGGCTCAGCCTGCCGCCCAGAAGCAGAATAGGGCCTGAGGCAATCCCGCGCTTTTGCGGCCAGCTCCCAAAAAAGACAGTTGAAAAATGGACCTCAGGGAAACTGCAATTCACAAACCCGCAGAGTTATAAATGATAACTCTCATCCACAGATATATTGAGGGAAGGCAACGAAGAGGATTTGAAAGCAACGCAGAATTGCAGGAAACAGATTTCAGGAGGTAGGTACGAATCGCCTTTAAAGCACATGAAAAGCGGCAAAACGTCGACAATGATGCCCTTGGCCAAAAAGGGCGTATGCGTTTTTTCCTGAATATATTCAGGAAAAAAACGCATACGCCCTTTTTGGCCAACCAAGCAACCTGGAAAGGCAAATCAGCGCTACAAAGAAGTCTCGCTTCCCATCGGTCAAAAGGGCCATGCTGCAAAAAGTGTCAAAACCAGAAATGCAGGACAGGCCATGGAGAAATGGCAGCCTTGCTACACTGATGGGCGGGATGTAAATTGCCAACAGCCACTCTGGAGAAGTGTACGTTGTGTCCTGAAACATGGGAAAAAAACAGCTTAGGGAGCATAGGGCACGTCCACTCATGGGCGTATAAATTGGAAAAACTAAAAATCAGCAAGACACAGGCACCGGAAAGTTTAGGGCTGCTCTGTTGACAAGAACCTCCACTTCATGACACCTTAAATATCCCAGGAAAGAGAAAAATGGATAAAGAAATTGTGGTCCTTATGTACAATGGAATATCACTCAGACATGAAATCAATGTCATAAGGCTAGTAGAAGCAAGATGAGTGGAGTTAGGTACGACGATTCTAAGTGAAATAAGTCACACAGAAAAAGACACTTATCATAAGCTATCACTTATAGAGGGAATGTAAAAACCGCTACACTTGAACTGAATTACAAAACAGAACAGAGTCACACGTTTAGAAAACACACTATGGCTGCTTAACGGGAATGGTGAGGTGGGGTGATGCATAAAACAAGGGTTTCAAATTCGCTCAGATACCGTTCCATACACCCAATATGTAATAGACAAGACCTACTCCTTGCTCAGTGAACTGGACTCAACACCCCCTATTCACCACACAAGAATATATGTGACTAGTAAGAATCTTAAAACCTATGTATTGATATCTCTCTGGAAGTGAGTCAAGTGGGTGTAAAGCCGCATAAAAACAACCATGAAAAGCAGCTAAACCCCATTATAAAAATAAATTACTTTTAAAAACCCGTAAAACAAAGACAGTGAAAGAGAGAGAAATTCTTACAAAATTCGTTCAGAGGCTGTGATGCAACCTGGATTGACCATATCTAGACCCACACCTGGATGAGACATAAGGGTGGACACTCTTGGGGCTGAGAGGTTGGGTGAGGTTGGGTGAGCAAACGCAGACCCTTTAAAGTAAAACTGCGTGGTACCCATCCCATGGGTCCCAAATCTCCAGGTTCAAGGGCATCTTCCTACATCGAAAACATGCAAGAGAAACCCAGAAGATGGTACACCGTGTGATTTTGAAAGGTTTCTAAAACGCACCTCATTTCTCATCTCCTTGTGCTCGGTTACGCCATTCCAGCTACTTTACTAGCAATCTCCCTACTTGGAGAATCAGCACCTTTAACCTCCTGTTCCCTACAGGTTGCAATTTGTCCTGAGGATGAACGGGAAGTGGGGCAACCAATGAGAGACAAGATCTAGGTGTTGGGACAGGCACAGGTCACTCTATTTTCCCAACAGGAAGAAGAATTAACCACAGGCTCAGCCTGCCGCCCAGAAGCAGAATAGGGCCTGAGGCAATCCCGCGCTTTTGCGGCCAGCTCCCAAAAAAGACAGTTGAAAAATGGAGCTCAGGGAAACTGCAATTCACAAACCCGCAGAGTTATAAATGATAACTCTCATCCACAGATATATTGAGGGAAGGCAACGAAGAGGATTTGAAAGCAAGGCAGAATTGCAGGAAACAGATTTCAGGAGGTAGATAAGAATCGCCTTTAAAGCACATGAAAAGCGGCAAAACGTCCACAATGATGCTCTTGGCCAAAAAGGGCGTATGCGTTTTTTCCTGAATATATTCAGGAAAAAACGCATACGCCCTTTTTGGCCAACCAAGCAACCTGTAAAGGCAAATCAGCGCTACAAAGAAGTCTCGCTTCCCATCGGTGAAAAGGGCCATGCTGCAAAAAGTGTCAAAACCAGAAATGCAGGACAGGCCATGGAGAAATGGCAGCCTTGCTACACTGATGGGCGGGATGTAAATTGCCAACAGCCACTCTGGAGAAGTGCACGTTGTGTCCTGAAACATCGAAAAAAAACAGCTTAGGGAGCATAGGGCACGTCCACTCATGGGCGTATAAATTGGAAAAAATTAAAAATCAGCAAGACACAGGCACCGGAAAGTTTAGGGCTGCTCTGTTGACAAGAACCTCCACTTCATGACACCTTAAATATCCCAGGAAAGAGAAAAATGGATAAAGAAATTGTGGTTCTTATGTACAATGGAATATCACTCAGACATGAAATCAATGTCATAAGGCTAGTAGAAGCAAGATGATTGGAGTTAGGTACGACGATTCTAAGTGAAATAAGTCACACAGAAAAAGACACTTATCATAAGCTATCACTTATAGAGGGAATGTAAAAACCGCTACACTTGAACTGAATTACAAAACAGAACAGAGTCACACGTTTAGAAAACACACTATGGCTGCTTAACGGGAATGGTGAGGTGGGGTGATGCATAAAACAAGGGTTTCAAATTCGCTCAGATACCGTTCCATACACCCAATATGTAATAGACAAGACCTACTCCTTGCTCAGTGAACTGGACTCAACACCCCCTATTCACCACACAAGAATATATGTGACTAGTAAGAATCTTAAAACCTATGTATTGATATCTCTCTGGAAGTGAGTCAAGTGGGTGTAAAGCCGCATAAACACAACCATGAAAAGCAGCTAAACCCCATTATAAAAATAAATTACTTTTAAAAACCCGTAAAACAAAGACAGTGAAAGAGAGAGAAATTCTTACAAAATTCGTTCAGAGGCTGTGACGCAACCTGGATTGACCATATCTAGACCCACAGCTGGATGAGACATAAGGGTGGACACCCTTGGGGCTGAGAGGTTGGGTGAGGTTGGGTGAGCAAACGCAGACCCTTTAAAGTAATACTGCGTGGTACCCATCCCATGGGTCCCAAATCTCCAGGTTCAAGGGCATCTTCCTACATCGAAAACATGCATGAGAAACCCAGAAGATGGTACACCGTTTGATTTTGAAAGGTTTCTAAAACGCACCTCATTTCTCATCTCCTTGTGCTCGGTTACGCCATTCCAGCTACTTTACTAGCAATCTCCCTACTTGGAGAATCAGCACCTTATCCTCCTGTTCCCTACAGGTTGCAATTTGTCCTGAGGATGAACGGGAAGAGGGGCAACCAATGAGAGACTAGATCTAGGTGTTGGGACAGGCACAAGTCACTCTATTTTCCCAACAGGAAGAAGAATTAACCACAGGCTCAGCCTGCCGCCCAGAAGCAGAATAGGGCCTGAGGCAATCCCGCGCTTTTGCGGCCAGCTCCCAAAAAAGACAGTTGAAAAATGGACCTCAGGGAAACTGCAATTCACAAACCCGCAGAGTTATAAATGATAACTCTCATCCACAGATATATTGAGGGAAGGCAACGAAGAGGATTTGAAAGCAAGGCAGAATTGCAGGAAACAGATTTCAGGAGGTAGGTACGAATCGCCTTTAAAGCACATGAAAAGCGGCAAAACGTCGACAATGATGCCCTTGGCCAAAAAGGGCGTATGCGTTTTTTCCTGAATATATTCAGGAAAAAACGCATACGCCCTTTTTGGCCAACCAAGCAACCTGGAAAGGCAAATCAGCGCTACAAAGAAGTCTCGCTTCCCATCGGTGAAAAGGGCCATGCTGCAAAAAGTGTCAAAACCAGAAATGCAGGACAGGCCATGGAGAAATGGCAGCCTTGCTACACTGATGGGCGGGATGTAAATTACCAACAGCCACTCTGGAGAAGTGTACATTGTGTCCTGAAACATGGAAAAAAAACAGCTTAGGGAGCATAGGGCACGTCCACTCATGGGCGTATAAATTGGAAAAACTAAAAATCAGCAAGACACAGGCACCGGAAAGTTTAGGGCTGCTCTGTTGACAAGAACCTCCACTTCATGACACCTTAAATATCCCAGGAAAGAGAAAATTGGATAAAGAAGTTGTGGTCCTTATGTACAATGGAATATCACTCAGACATGAAATCAATGTCATAAGGCTAGTAGAAGCAAGATGAGTGGAGTTAGGTACAACGATTCTAAGTGAAATAAGTCACACAGAAAAAGACACTTATCATAAGCTATCACTTATAGAGGGAATGTAAAAACCGCTATACTTGAACTGAATTACAAAACAGAACAGAGTCACACGTTTAGAAAACACACTATGGCTGCTTAACGGGAATGGTGAGGTGGGGTGATGCATAAAACAAGGGTTTCAAATTCGCTCAGATACCGTTCCATACACCCAATATGTAATAGACAAGACCTACTCCTTGCTCAGTGAACTGGACTCAACACCCCCTATTCACCACACAAGAATATATGTGACTAGTAAGAATCTTAAAACCTATGTATTGATATCTCCCTGGAAGTGAGTCAAGTGGGGGTAAAGCCGCATAAACACAGCCATGAAAAGCAGCTAAACCCCATTATAAAAATAAATTACTTTTAAAAACCCATAAAACAAAGACAGTGAAAGAGAGAGAAATTCTTTCAAAATTCGTTCAGAGGCTGTGATGCAACCTGGATTGACCATATCTAGACCCACACCTGGATGAGACATAAGGGTGGACACTCTTGGGGCTGAGAGGTTGGGTGAGGTTGGGTGAGCAAACGCAGACCCTTTAAAGTAATACTGCGTGGTACCCATCCCATGGGTCCCAAATCTCCAGGTTCAAGGGCATCTTCCTACATCGAAAACATGCATGAGAAACCCAGAAGATGGTACACCGTGTGATTTTGAAAGGTTTCTAAAACGCACCTCATTTCTCATCTCCTTGTGCTCGGTTACGCCATTCCAGCTACTTTACTAGCAATCTCCCTACTTGGAGAATCAGCACCTTTAACCTCCTGTTCCCTACAGGTTGCAATTTGTCCTGAGGATGAACGGGAAGAGGGGCAACCAATGAGAGACTAGATCTAGGTGTTGGGACAGGCACAGGTCACTCTATTTTCCCAACAGGAAGAAGAATTAACCACAGGCTCAGCCTGCCGCCCAGAAGCAGAATAGGGCCTGAGGCAATCCCGCGCTTTTGCGGCCAGCTCCCAAAAAAGACAGTTGAAAAATGGACCTCAGGGAAACTGCAATTCACAAACCCGCAGAGTTATAAATGATAACTCTCATCCACAGATATATTGAGGGAAGGCAACGAAGAGGATTTGAAAGCAAGGCAGAATTGCAGGAAACAGATTTCAGGAGGTAGGTACGAATCGCCTTTAAAGCACATGAAAAGCGGCAAAACGTCGACAATGATGCCCTTGGCCAAAAAGGGCGTATGCGTTTTTTCCTGAATATATTCAGGAAAAAACGCATACGCCCTTTTTGGCCAACCAAGCAACCTGGAAAGGCAAATCAGCGCTACAAAGAAGTCTCGCTTCCCATCGGTGAAAAGGGCCATGCTGCAAAAAGTGTCAAAACCAGAAATGCAGGACAG
This sequence comes from Eschrichtius robustus, assembly GCF_028021215.1. Classification (NCBI taxonomy): domain Eukaryota; kingdom Metazoa; phylum Chordata; class Mammalia; order Artiodactyla; family Eschrichtiidae; genus Eschrichtius; species Eschrichtius robustus. The sequence continues at coordinate 1,142,747 of NW_027175668.1, forward strand.
GCCATGGAGAAATGGCAGCCTTGCTACACTGATGGGCGGGATGTAAATTACCAACAGCCACTCTGGAGAAGTGTACATTGTGTCCTGAAACATGGAAAAAAAACAGCTTAGGGAACATAGGGCACGTCCACTCATGGGCGTATAAATTGGAAAAACTAAAAATCAGCAAGACACAGGCACCGGAAAGTTTAGGGTTGCTCTGTTGACAAGAACCTCCACTTCATGACACCTTAAATATCCCAGGAAAGAGAAAAATGGATAAAGAAGTTGTGGTCCTTATGTACAATGGAATATCACTCAGACATGAAATCAATGTCATAAGGCTAGTAGAAGCAAGATGAGTGGAGTTAGGTACGACGATTCTAAGTGAAATAAGTCACACAGAAGAAGACACTTATCATAAGCTATCACTTATAGAGGGAATGTAAAAACCGCTACACTTGAACTGAATTACAAAACAGAACAGAGTCACACGTTTAGAAAACACACTATGGCTGCTTAACGGGAATGGTGAGGTGGGGTGATGCATAAAACAAGGGTTTCAAATTCGCTCAGATACCGTTCCATACACCCAATATGTAATAGACAAGACCTACTCCTTGCTCAGTGAACTGGACTCAACACCCCCTATTCACCACACAAGAATATATGTGACTAGTAAGAATCTTAAAACCTATGTATTGATATCTCCCTGGAAGTGAGTCAAGTGGGTGTAAAGCCGCATAAACACAGCCATGAAAAGCAGCTAAACCCCATTATAAAAATAAATTACTTTTAAAAACCCATAAAACAAAGACAGTGAAAGAGAGAGAAATTCTTTCAAAATTCGTTCAGAGGCTGTGATGCAACCTGGATTGACCATAGCTAGACCCACCCCTGGATGAGACATAAGGGTGGACACTCTTGGGGCTGAGAGGTTGGGTGAGGTTGGGTGAGCAAACGCAGACCCTTTAAAGTAATACTGCGTGGTACCCATCCCATGGGTCCCAAATCTCCAGGTTCAAGGGCATCTTCCTACATCGAAAACATGCATGAGAAACCCAGAAGATGGTACACCGTGTGATTTTGAAAGGTTTCTAAAACGCACCTCATTTCTCATCTCCTTGTGCTCGGTTTCGCCATTCCAGCTACTTTACTAGCAATCTCCCTACTTGGAGAATCAGCACCTTTAACCTTCTGTTCCCTACAGGTTGCAATTTGTCCTGAGGATGAACGGGAAGAGGGGCAACCAATGAGAGACTAGATCTAGGTGTTCGGACAGGCACAGGTCACTCTATTTTCCCAACAGGAAGAAGAATTAACCACAGGCTCAGCCTGCCGCCCAGAAGCAGAATAGGGCCTGAGGCAATCCCGCGCTTTTGCGGCCAGCTCCCAAAAAAGACAGTTGAAAAATGGACCTCAGGGAAACTGCAATTCACAAACCCGCAGAGTTATAAATGATAACTCTCATCCACAGATATATTGAGGGAAGGCAACGAAGAGGATTTGAAAGCAAGGCAGAATTGCAGGAAACAAATTTCAGGAGGTAGGTACGAATCGCCTTTAAAGCACATGAAAAGCGGCAAAACGTCGACAATGATGCCCTTGGCCAAAAAGGGCGTATGCGTTTTTTCCTGAATATATTCAGGAAAAAACGCATACGCCCTTTTTGGCCAACCAAGCAACCTGGAAAGGCAAATCAGCGCTACAAAGAAGTCTCGCTTCCCATCGGTGAAAAGGGCCATGCTGCAAAAAGTGTCAAAACCAGAAATGCAGGACAGGCCATGGAGAAATGGCAGCCTTGCTACACTGATGGGCGGGATGTAAATTGCCAACAGCCACTCTGGAGAAGTGTACGTTGTGTCCTGAAACATGGAAAAAAAACAGCTTAAGGAGCATAGGGCACGTCCACTCATGGGCGTATAAATTGGAAAAACTAAAAATCAGCAAGACACAGGCACCGGAAAGTTTAGGGCTGCTCTGTTGACAAGAACCTCCACTTCATGACACCTTAAATATCCCAGGAAAGAGAAAAATGGATAAAGAAGTTGTGGTCCTTATGTACAATGGAATATCACTCAGAAATGAAATCAATGTCATAAGGCTAGTAGAAGCAAGATGAGTGGAGTTAGGTACGACGATTCTAAGTGAAATAAGTCACACAGAAAAAGACACTTATCATAAGCTACCACTTATAGAGGGAATGTAAAAACCGCTACACTTGAACTGAATTACAAAACAGAACAGAGTCACACGTTTAGAAAACACACTATGGCTGCTTAACGGGAATGGTGAAGTGGGGTGATGCATAAAACAAGGGTTTCAAATTCGCTCAGATACCGTTCCATACACCCAATATGTAATAGACAAGACCTACTCCTTGCTCAGTGAACTGGACTCAACACCCCCTATTCACCACACAAGAATATATGTGACTAGTAAGAATCTTAAAACCTATGTATTGATATCTGTCTGGAAGTGAGTCAAGTGGGTGTAAAGCCGCATAAACACAACCATGAAAAGCAGCTAAACCCCATTATAAAAATAAATTACTTTTAAAAACCCGTAAAACAAAGACAGTGAAAGAGAGAGAAATTCTTACAAAATTCGTTCAGAGGCTGTGATGCAACCTGGATTGACCATATCCAGACCCACACCTGGATGAGACATAAGGGTGGACACTCTTGGGGATGAGAGGTTGGGTGAGGTTGGGTGAGCAAACGCAGACCCTTTAAAGTAATACTGCGAGGTACCCATCCCATGGGTCCCAAATCTCCAGGTTCAAGGGCATCTTCCTACATCGAAAACATGCATGAGAAACCCAGAAGATGGTACACCGTGTGATTTTGAACGGTTTCTAAAACGCACCTCATTTCTCATCTCCTTGTGCTCGGTTTCGCCATTCCAGCTACTTTACTAGCAATCTCCCTACTTGGAGAATCAGCACCTTATCCTCCTGTTCCCTACAGGTTTCAATTTGTCCTGAGGATGAACGGGAAGAGGGGCAACCAATGAGAGACTAGATCTAGGTGTTGGGACAGGCACAAGTCACTCTATTTTCCCAACAGGAAGAAGAATTAACCACAGGCTCAGCCTGCTGCCCAGAAGCAGAATAGGGCCTGAGGCAATCCCGCGCTTTTGCGGCCAGCTCCCAAAAAAGACAGTTGAAAAATGGAGCTCAGGGAAACTGCAATTCACAAACCCGCAGAGTTATAAATGATAACTCTCATCCACAGATATATTGAGGGAAGGCAACGAAGAGGATTTGAAAGCAAGGCAGAATTGCAGGAAACAGATTTCAGGAGGTAGGTACGAATCGCATTTAAAGCACATGAAAAGCGGCAAAACGTCGACAATGATGCCCTTGGCCAAAAAGGGCGTATGCGTTTTTTCCTGAATATATTCAGGAAAAAACGCATACGCCCTTTTTGGCCAACCAAGCAACCTGGAAAGGCAAATCAGCGCTACAAATAAGTCTCGCTTCCCATCGGTCAAAAGGGCCATGCTGCAAAAAGTGTCAAAACCAGAAATGCAGGACAGACCATGGAGAAATGGCAGCCTTGCTACACTGATGGGCGGGATGTAAATTGCCAACAGCCACTCTGGAGAAGTGTACGTTGTGTCCTGAAACATGGGAAAAAAACAGCTTAGGGAGCATAGGGCACGTCCACTCATGGGCGTATAAATTGGAAAAACTAAAAATCAGCAAGACACAGGCACCGGAAAGTTTAGGGCTGCTCTGTTGACAAGAACCTCCACTTCATGACACCTTAAATATCCCAGGAAAGAGAAAAATGGATAAAGAAGTTGTGGTCCTTATGTACAATGGAATATCACTCAGACATGAAATCAATGTTATAAGGCTAGTAGAAGCAAGATGAGTGGAGTTAGGTACGACGATTCTAAGTGAAATAAGTCACACAGAAAAAGACACTTATCATAAGCTATCACTTATAGAGGGAATGTAAAAACCGCTACACTTGAACTGAATTACAAAACAGAACAGAGTCACACGTTTAGAAAACACACTATGGCTGCTTAACGGGAAAGGTGAGGTGGGGTGATGCATAAAACAAGGGGTTCAAATTCGCTCAGATACCGTTCCATACACCCAATATGTAATAGACAAGACCTACTCCTTGCTCAGTGAACTGGACTCAACACCCCCTATTCACCACACAAGAATATATGTGACTAGTAAGAATCTTAAAACCTATGTATTGATATCTGTCTGGAAGTGAGTCAAGTGGGTGTAAAGCCGCATAAACACAACCATGAAAAGCATCTAAACCCCATTATAAAAATAAATTACTTTTAAAAACCCGTAAAACAAAGACAGTGAAAGAGAGAGAAATTCTTACAAAATTCTTTCAGAGGCTGTGATGCAACCTGGATTGACCATATCTAGACCCACACCTGGATGAGACATAAGGGTGGACACTCTTGGGGCTGAGAGGTTGGGTGAGGTTGGGTGAGCAAACGCAGACCCTTTAAAGTAATACTGCGTGGTACCCATCCCATGGGTCCCAAATCTCCAGGTTCAAGGGCATCTTCCTACATCGAAAACATGCATGAGAAACCCAGAAGATGGTACACCGTGTGATTTTGAAAGGTTTCTAAAACGCACCTCATTTCTCATCTCCTTGTGCTCGGTTTCGCCATTCCAGCTACTTTACTAGCAATCTCCCTACTTGGAGAATCAGCACCTTTAACCTCCTGTTCCCTACAGGTTGCAATTTGTCCTGAGGATGAATGGGAAGAGGGGCAACCAATGAGAGACTATATCTAGGTGTTGGGACAGGCACAGGTCACTCTATTTTCCCAACAGGAAGAAGAATTAACCACAGGCTCAGCCTGCCGCCCAGAAGCAGAATAGGGCCTGAGGCAATCCCGCGCTTTTGCGGCCAGCTCCCAAAAAAGACAGTTGAAAAATGGAGCTCAGGGAAACTGCAATTCACAAACCCGCAGAGTTATAAATGATAACTCTCATCCACAGATATATTGAGGGAAGGCAACGAAGAGGATTTGAAAGCAAGGCAGAATTGCAGGAAACAGATTTCAGGAGGTAGATAAGAATCGCCTTTAAAGCACATGAAAAGCGGCAAAACGTCCACAATGATGCCCTTGGCCAAAAAGGGCGTATGCGTTTTTTCCTGAATATATTCAGGAAAAAACGCATACGCCCTTTTTGGCCAACCAAGCAACCTGTAAAGGCAAATCAGCGCTACAAAGAAGTCTCGCTTCCCATCGGTGAAAAGGGCCATGCTGCAAAAAGTGTCAAAACCAGAAATGCAGGACAGGCCATGGAGAAATGGCAGCCTTGCTACACTGATGGGCGGGATGTAAATTGCCAACAGCCACTCTGGAGAAGTGTACGTTGTGTCCTGAAACATGGAAAAAAAACAGCTTAGGGAGCATACGGCACGTCCACTCATGGGCGTATAAATTGGAAAAACTAAAAATCAGCAAGACACAGGCACCGGAAAGTTTAGGGCTGCTCTGTTGACAAGAACCTCCACTTCATGACACCTTAAATATCCCAGGAAAGAGAAAAATGGATAAAGAAATTGTGGTCCTTCTGTACAATGGAATATCACTCAGACATGAAATCAATGTCATAAGGCTAGTAGAAGCAAGATGAGTGGATTTAGGTACGACGATTCTAAGTGAAATAAGTCACACAGAAAAAGACACTTATCATAAGCTATCACTTATAGAGGGAATGTAAAAACCGCTACACTTGAACTGAATTACAAAACAGAACAGAGTCACACGTTTAGAAAACACACTATGGCTGCTTAACGGGAATGGTGAGGTGGGGTGATGCATAAAACAAGGGTTTCAAATTCGCTCAGATACCGTTCCATACACCCAATATGTAATAGACAAGACCTACTCCTTGCTCAGTGAACTGGACTCAACACCCCCTATTCACCACACAAGAATATATGTGACTAGTAAGAATCTTAAAACCTATGTATTGATATCTGTCTGGAAGTGAGTCAAGTGGGTGTAAAGCCGCATAAACACAACCATGAAACGCAGCTAAACCCCATTATAAAAATAAATTACTTTTAAAAACCCGTAAAACAAAGACAGTGAAAGAGAGAGAAATTCTTACAAAATTCGTTCAGAGGCTGTGATGCAACCTGGATTGACCATATCTAGACCCACACCTGGATGAGACATAAGGGTGGACACTCTTGGGGCTGAGAGGTTGGGTGAGGTTGGGTGAGCAAACGCAGACCCTTTAAAGTAATACTGCGTGGTACCCATCCCATGGGTCCCAAATCTCCAGGTTCAAGGGCATCTTCCTACATCGAAAACATGCATGAGAAACCCAGAAGATGGTACACCGTGTGATTTTGAAAGGTTTCTAAAATGCACCTCATTTCTCATCTCCTTGTGCTCGGTTACGCCATTCCAGCTACTTTACTAGCAATCTCCCTACTTGGAGAATCAGCACCTTTAACCTCCTGTTCCCTACAGGTTGCAATTTGTCCTGAGGATGAACGGGAAGAGGGGCAACCAATGAGAGACTAGATCTAGGTGTTGGGACAGGCACAGGTCACTCTATTTTCCCAACAGGAAGAAGAATTAACCACAGGCTCAGCCTGCCGCCCAGAAGCAGAATAGGGCCTGAGGCAATCCCGCGCTTTTGCGGCCAGCTCCCAAAAAAGACAGTTGAAAAATGGACCTCAGGGAAACTGCAATTCACAAACCCGCAGAGTTATAAATGATAACTCTCATCCACAGATATATTGAGGGAAGGCAACGAAGAGGATTTGAAAGCAAGGCAGAATTGCAGGAAACAGATTTCAGGAGGTAGGTACGAATCGCCTTTAAAGCACATGAAAAGCGGCAAAACGTCGACAATGATGCCCTTGGCCAAAAAGGGCGTATGCGTTTTTTCCTGAATATATTCAGGAAAAAACGCATACGCCCTTTTTGGCCAACCAAGCAACCTGGAAAGGCAAATCAGCGCTACAAAGAAGTCTCGCTTCCCATCGGTGAAAAGGGCCATGCTGCAAAAAGTGTCAAAACCAGAAATGCAGGACAGGCCATGGAGAAATGGCAGCCTTGCTACACTGATGGGCGGGATGTAAATTACCAACAGCCACTCTGGAGAAATGTACATTGTGTCCTGAAACATGGAAAAAAAAACAGCTTAGGGAGCATAGGGCACGTCCACTCATGGGCGTATAAATTGGAAAAACTAAAAATCAGCAAGACAAAGGCACCGGAAAGTTTAGGGCTGCTCTGTTGACAAGAACCTCCACTTCATGACACCTTAAATATCCCAGGAAAGAGAAAAATGGATAAAGAAGTTGTGGTCCTTATGTACAATGGAATATCACTCAGACATGAAATCAATGTCATAAGGCTAGTAGAAGCAAGATGAGTGGAGTTAGGTACGACGATTCTAAGTGAAATAAGTCACACAGAAAAAGACACTTATCATAAGCTATCACTTATAGAGGGAATGTAAAAACCGCTACACTTGAACTGAATTACAAAACAGAACAGAGTCACACGTTTAGAAAACACACTATGGCTGCTTAACGGGAATGGTGAAGTGGGGTGATGCATAAAACAAGGGTTTTAAATTCGCTCAGATACCGTTCCATACACCCAATATGTAATAGACAAGACCTACTCCTTGCTCAGTGAACTGGACTCAACACCCCCTATTTCCCGCACAAGAATATATGTGACTAGTAAGAATCTTAAAACCTATGTATTGATATCTGTCTGGAAGTGAGTCAAGTGGGTGTAAAGCCGCATAAACACAACCATGAAAAGCAGCTAAACCCCATTATAAAAATAAATTACTTTTAAAAACCCGTAAAACAAAGACAGTGAAAGAGAGAGAAATTCTTACAAAATTCGTTCAGAGGCTGTGATGCAACCTGGATTGACCATATCCAGACCCACACCTGGATGAGACATAAGGGTGGACACTCTTGGGGCTGAGAGGTTGGGTGAGGTTGGGTGAGCAAACGCAGACCCTTTAAAGTAATACTGCGAGGTACCCATCCCATGGGTCCCAAATCTCCAGGTTCAAGGGCATCTTCCTACATCGAAAACATGCATGAGAAACCCAGAAGATGGTACACCGTGTGATTTTGAAAGGTTTCTAAAACGCACCTCATTTCTCATCTCCTTGTGCTCGGTTTCGCCATTCCAGCTACTTTACTAGCAATCTCCCTACTTGGAGAATCAGCACCTTATCCTCCTGTTCCCTACAGGTTGCAATTTGTCCTGAGGATGAACGGGAAGAGGGGCAACCAATGAGAGACTAGATCTAGGTGTTGGGACAGGCACAAGTCACTCTATTTTCCCAACAGGAAGAAGAATTAACCACAGGCTCAGCCTGCTGCCCAGAAGCAGAATAGGGCCTGAGGCAATCCCGCGCTTTTGCGGCCAGCTCCCAAAAAAGACAGTTGAAAAATGGAGCTCAGGGAAACTGCAATTCACAAACCCGCAGAGTTATAAATGATAACTCTCATCCACAGATATATTGAGGGAAGGCAACGAAGAGGATTTGAAAGCAAGGCAGAATTGCAGGAAACAGATTTCAGGAGGTAGATAAGAATCGCCTTTAAAGCACATGAAAAGCGGCAAAACGTCCACAATGATGCCCTTGGCCAAAAAGGGCGTATGCGTTTTTTCCTGAATATATTCAGGAAAAAACGCATACGCCCTTTTTGGCCAACCAAGCAACCTGTAAAGGCAAATCAGCGCTACAAAGAAGTCTCGCTTCCCATCGGTGAAAAGGGCCATGCTGCAAAAAGTGTCAAAACCAGAAATGCAGGACAGGCCATGGAGAAATGGCAGCCTTGCTACACTGATGGGCGGGATGTAAATTGCCAACAGCCACTCTGGAGAAGTGTACGTTGTGTCCTGAAACATGGAAAAAAAACAGCTTAGGGAGCATACGGCACGTCCACTCATGGGCGTATAAATTGGAAAAACTAAAAATCAGCAAGACACAGGCACCGGAAAGTTTAGGGCTGCTCTGTTGACAAGAACCTCCACTTCATGACACCTTAAATATCCCAGGAAAGAGAAAAATGGATAAAGAAATTGTGGTCCTTCTGTACAATGGAATATCACTCAGACATGAAATCAATGTCATAAGGCTAGTAGAAGCAAGATGAGTGGATTTAGGTACGACGATTCTAAGTGAAATAAGTCACACAGAAAAAGACACTTATCATAAGCTATCACTTATAGAGGGAATGTAAAAACCGCTACACTTGAACTGAATTACAAAACAGAACAGAGTCACACGTTTAGAAAACACACTATGGCTGCTTAACGGGAATGGTGAGGTGGGGTGATGCATAAAACAAGGGTTTCAAATTCGCTCAGATACCGTTCCATACACCCAATATGTAATAGACAAGACCTACTCCTTGCTCAGTGAACTGGACTCAACACCCCCTATTCACCACACAAGAATATATGTGACTAGTAAGAATCTTAAAACCTATGTATTGATATCTGTCTGGAAGTGAGTCAAGTGGGTGTAAAGCCGCATAAACACAACCATGAAACGCAGCTAAACCCCATTATAAAAATAAATTACTTTTAAAAACCCGTAAAACAAAGACAGTGAAAGAGAGAGAAATTCTTACAAAATTCGTTCAGAGGCTGTGATGCAACCTGGATTGACCATATCTAGACCCACACCTGGATGAGACATAAGGGTGGACACTCTTGGGGCTGAGAGGTTGGGTGAGGTTGGGTGAGCAAACGCAGACCCTTTAAAGTAATACTGCGTGGTACCCATCCCATGGGTCCCAAATCTCCAGGTTCAAGGGCATCTTCCTACATCGAAAACATGCATGAGAAACCCAGAAGATGGTACACCGTGTGATTTTGAAAGGTTTCTAAAATGCACCTCATTTCTCATCTCCTTGTGCTCGGTTACGCCATTCCAGCTACTTTACTAGCAATCTCCCTACTTGGAGAATCAGCACCTTTAACCTCCTGTTCCCTACAGGTTGCAATTTGTCCTGAGGATGAACGGGAAGAGGGGCAACCAATGAGAGACTAGATCTAGGTGTTGGGACAGGCACAGGTCACTCTATTTTCCCAACAGGAAGAAGAATTAACCACAGGCTCAGCCTGCCGCCCAGAAGCAGAATAGGGCCTGAGGCAATCCCGCGCTTTTGCGGCCAGCTCCCAAAAAAGACAGTTGAAAAATGGACCTCAGGGAAACTGCAATTCACAAACCCGCAGAGTTATAAATGATAACTCTCATCCACAGATATATTGAGGGAAGGCAACGAAGAGGATTTGAAAGCAAGGCAGAATTGCAGGAAACAGATTTCAGGAGGTAGGTACGAATCGCCTTTAAAGCACATGAAAAGCGGCAAAACGTCGACAATGATGCCCTTGGCCAAAAAGGGCGTATGCGTTTTTTCCTGAATATATTCAGGAAAAAACGCATACGCCCTTTTTGGCCAACCAAGCAACCTGGAAAGGCAAATCAGCGCTACAAAGAAGTCTCGCTTCCCATCGGTGAAAAGGGCCATGCTGCAAAAAGTGTCAAAACCAGAAATGCAGGACAGGCCATGGAGAAATGGCAGCCTTGCTACACTGATGGGCGGGATGTAAATTACCAACAGCCACTCTGGAGAAATGTACATTGTGTCCTGAAACATGGAAAAAAAAACAGCTTAGGGAGCATAGGGCACGTCCACTCATGGGCGTATAAATTGGAAAAACTAAAAATCAGCAAGACAAAGGCACCGGAAAGTTTAGGGCTGCTCTGTTGACAAGAACCTCCACTTCATGACACCTTAAATATCCCAGGAAAGAGAAAAATGGATAAAGAAGTTGTGGTCCTTATGTACAATGGAATATCACTCAGACATGAAATCAATGTCATAAGGCTAGTAGAAGCAAGATGAGTGGAGTTAGGTACGACGATTCTAAGTGAAATAAGTCACACAGAAAAAGACACTTATCATAAGCTATCACTTATAGAGGGAATGTAAAAACCGCTACACTTGAACTGAATTACAAAACAGAACAGAGTCACACGTTTAGAAAACACACTATGGCTGCTTAACGGGAATGGTGAAGTGGGGTGATGCATAAAACAAGGGTTTTAAATTCGCTCAGATACCGTTCCATACACCCAATATGTAATAGACAAGACCTACTCCTTGCTCAGTGAACTGGACTCAACACCCCCTATTTCCCGCACAAGAATATATGTGACTAGTAAGAATCTTAAAACCTATGTATTGATATCTGTCTGGAAGTGAGTCAAGTGGGTGTAAAGCCGCATAAACACAACCATGAAAAGCAGCTAAACCCCATTATAAAAATAAATTACTTTTAAAAACCCGTAAAACAAAGACAGTGAAAGAGAGAGAAATTCTTACAAAATTCGTTCAGAGGCTGTGATGCAACCTGGATTGACCATATCCAGACCCACACCTGGATGAGACATAAGGGTGGACACTCTTGGGGCTGAGAGGTTGGGTGAGGTTGGGTGAGCAAACGCAGACCCTTTAAAGTAATACTGCGAGGTACCCATCCCATGGGTCCCAAATCTCCAGGTTCAAGGGCATCTTCCTACATCGAAAACATGCATGAGAAACCCAGAAGATGGTACACCGTGTGATTTTGAAAGGTTTCTAAAACGCACCTCATTTCTCATCTCCTTGTGCTCGGTTTCGCCATTCCAGCTACTTTACTAGCAATCTCCCTACTTGGAGAATCAGCACCTTATCCTCCTGTTCCCTACAGGTTGCAATTTGTCCTGAGGATGAACGGGAAGAGGGGCAACCAATGAGAGACTAGATCTAGGTGTTGGGACAGGCACAAGTCACTCTATTTTCCCAACAGGAAGAAGAATTAACCACAGGCTCAGCCTGCTGCCCAGAAGCAGAATAGGGCCTGAGGCAATCCCGCGCTTTTGCGGCCAGCTCCCAAAAAAGACAGTTGAAAAATGGAGCTCAGGGAAACTGCAATTCACAAACCCGCAGAGTTATAAATGATAACTCTCATCCACAGATATATTGAGGGAAGGCAACGAAGAGGATTTGAAAGCAAGGCAGAATTGCAGGAAACAGATTTCAGGAGGTAGATACGAATCGCCTTTAAAGCACATGAAAAGCGGCAAAACGTCGACAATGATGCCCTTGGCCAAAAAGGGCGTATGCGTTTTTTCCTGAATATATTCAGGAAAAAACGCATACGCCCTTTTTGGCCAACCAAGCAACCTGGAAAGGCAAATCAGCGCTACAAAGAAGTCTCGCTTCCCATCGGTCAAAAGGGCCATGCTGCAAAAAGTGTCAAAACCAGAAATGCAGGACAGGCCATGGAGAAATGGCAGCCTTGCTACACTGATGGGCGGGATGTAAATTGCCAACAGCCACTCTGGAGAAGTGTACGTTGTGTCCTGAAACATGGGAAAAAAACAGCTTAGGGAGCATAGGGCACGTCCACTCATGGGCGTATAAATTGGAAAAACTAAAAATCAGCAAGACACAGGCACCGGAAAGTTTAGGGCTGCTCTGTTGACAAGAACCTCCACTTCATGACACCTTAAATATCCCAGGAAAGAGAAAAATGGATAAAGAAGTTGTGGTCCTTATGTACAATGGAATATCACTCAGACATGAAATCAATGTTATAAGGCTAGTAGAAGCAAGATGAGTGGAGTTAGGTACGACGATTCTAAGTGAAATAAGTCACACAGAAAAAGACACTTATCATAAGCTATCACTTATAGAGGGAATGTAAAAACCGCTACACTTGAACTGAATTACAAAAGAGAACAGAGTCACACGTTTAGAAAACACACTATATCTGCTTAACAGTAAAGGTGAGGTGGGGAGATGCATAAAACAAGGGTTTCAAATTCGCTCAGATACCGTTCCATACACCCAATATGTAATAGACAAGACCTACTCCTTGCTCAGTGAACTGGACTCAACACCCCCTATTTCCCGCACAAGAATATATGTGACTAGTAAGAATCTTAAAACCTATGTATTGATATCTGTCTGGAAGTGAGTCAAGTGGGTGTAAAGCCGCATAAACACAACCATGAAAAGCAGCTAAACCCCATTATAAAAATAAATTACTTTTAAAAACCCGTAAAACAAAGACAGTGAAAGAGAGAGAAATTCTTACAAAATTCGTTCAGAGGCTGTGATGCAACCTGGATTGACCATATCTAGACCCACAGCTGGATGAGACATAAGGGTGGACACTCTTGGGGCTGAGAGGTTGGGTGAGGTTGGGTGAGCAAACGCAGACCCTTTAAAGTAATACTGCGTGGTACCCATCCCATGGGTCCCAAATCTCCAGGTTCAAGGGCATCTTCCTACATCGAAAACATGCATGAGAAACCCAGAAGATGGTACACCGTGTGATTTTGAAAGGTTTCTAAAACGCACCTCATTTCTCATCTCCTTGTGCTCGGTTTCGCCATTCCAGCTACTTTACTAGCAATCTCCCTACTTGGAGAATCAGCACCTTTAACCTCCTGTTCCCTACAGGTTGCAATTTGTCCTGAAGATGAATGGGAAGAGGGGCAACCAATGAGAGACTAGATCTAGGTGTTGGGACAGGCACAGGTCACTCTATTTTCCCAACAGGAAGAAGAATTAACCACAGGCTCAGCCTGCCGCCCAGAAGCAGAATAGGGCCTGAGGCAATCCCGCGCTTTTGCGGCCAGCTCCCAAAAAAGACAGTTGAAAAATGGAGCTCAGGGAAACTGCAATTCACAAACACGCAGAGTTATAAATGATAACTCTCATCCACAGATATATTGAGGGAAGGCAACGAAGAGGATTTGAAAGCAAGGCAGAATTGCAGGAAACAGATTTCAGGAGGTAGATACGAATCGCCTTTAAAGCACATGAAAAGCGGCAAAACGTCGACAATGATGCCCTTGGCCAAAAAGGGCGTATGCGTTTTTTCCTGAATATATTCAGGAAAAAACGCATACGCCCTTTTTGGCCAACCAAGCAACCTGGAAAGGCAAATCAGCGCTACAAAGAAGTCTCGCTTCCCATCGGTGAAAAGGGCCATGCTGCAAATGTGTCAAAACCAGAAATGCAGGACAGGCCATGGAGAAATGGCAGCCTTGCTACACTGATGGGCGGGATGTAAATTACCAACAGCCACTGTGGAGAAATGTACATTGTGTCCTGAAACATGGAAAAAAAAACAGCTTAGGGAGCATAGGGCACGTCCACTCATGGGCGTATAAATTGGAAAAACTAAAAATCAGCAAGACACAGGCACCGGAAAGTTTAGGGCTGCTCTGTTGACAAGAACCTCCACTTCATGACACCTTAAATATCCCAGGAAAGAGAAAAATGGATAAAGAAGTTGTGGTCCTTATGTACAATGGAATATCACTCAGACATGAAATCAATGTCATAAGGCTAGTAGAAGCAAGATGAGTGGAGTTAGGTACGATGATTCTAAGTGAAATAAGTCACACAGAAAAAGACACTTATCATAAGCTATCACTTATAGAGGGAATGTAAAAACCGCTACACTTGAACTGAATTACAAAACAGAACAGAGTCACACGTTTAGAAAACACACTATGGCTGCTTAACGGGAATGGTGAGGTGGGGTGATGCATAAAACAAGGGTTTCAAATTCGCTCAGATACCGTTCCATACACCCAATATGTAATAGACAAGACCTACTCCTTGCTCAGTGAACTGGACTCAACACCCCCTATTCACCACACAAGAATATATGTGACTAGTAAGAATCTTAAAACCTATGTATTGATATCTCTCTGGAAGTGAGTCAAGTGGGTGTAAAGCCGCATAAACACAGCCATGAAAAACAGCTAAACCCCATTATAAAAATAAATTACTTTTAAAAACCCATAAAACAAAGACAGTGAAAGAGAGAGAAATTCTTTCAAAATTCGTTCAGAGGCTGTGATGCAACCTGGATTGACCATATCTAGACCCACACCTGGATGAGACATAAGGGTGGACACTCTTGGGGCTGAGAGGTTGGGTGAGGTTGGGTGAGCAAACGCAGACCCTTTAAAGTAATACTGCGTGGTACCCATCCCATGGGTCCCAAATCTCCAGGTTCAAGGGCATCTTCCTACATCGAAAACATGCATGAGAAACCCAGAAGATGGTACACCGTGTGATTTTGAAAGGTTTCTAAAACGCACCTCATTTCTCATCTCCTTGTGCTCGGTTTCGCCATTCCAGCTACTTTACTAGCAATCTCCCTACTTGGAGAATCAGCACCTTTAACCTCCTGTTCCCTACAGGTTGCAATTTGTCCTGAGGATGAACGGGAAGAGGGGCAACCAATGAGAGACTAGATCTAGGTGTTGGGACAGGCACAGGTCACTCTATTTTCCCAACAGGAAGAAGAATTAACCACAGGCTCAGCCTGCCGCCCAGAAGCAGAATAGGGCCTGAGGCAATCCCGCGCTTTTGCGGCCAGCTCCCAAAAAAGACAGTTGAAAAATGGAGCTCAGGGAAACTGCAATTCACAAACCCGCAGAGTTATAAATGATAACTCTCATCCACAGATATATTGAGGGAAGGCAACGAAGAGGATTTGAAAGCAAGGCAGAATTGCAGGAAACAGATTTCAGGAGGTAGGTACGAATCGCATTTAAAGCACATGAAAAGCGGCAAAACGTCGACAATGATGCCCTTGGCCAAAAAGGGCGTATGCGTTTTTTCCTGAATATATTCAGGAAAAAACGCATACGCCCTTTTTGGCCAACCAAGCAACCTGGAAAGGCAAATCAGCACTACAAAGAAGTCTCGCTTCCCATCGGTGAAAAGGGCCATGCTGCAAAAAGTGTCAAAACCAGAAATGCAGGACAGGCCATGGAGAAATGGCAGCCTTGCTACACTGATGGGCGGGATGTAAATTGCCAACAGCCACTCTGGAGAAGTGTACGTTGTGTCCTGAAACATGGAAAAAAAACAGCTTAGGGAGCATAGGGCACGTCCACTCATGGGCGTATAAATTGGAAAAACTAAAAATCAGCAAGACACAGGCACCGGAAAGTTTAGGGCTGCTCTGTTGACAAGAACCTCCACTTCATGACACCTTAAATATCCCAGGAAAGAGAAAAATGGATAAAGAAGTTGTGGTCCTTATGTACAATGGAATATCACTCAGACATGAAATCAATGTCATAAGGCTAGTAGAAGCAAGATGAGTGGAGTTAGGTACGACGATTCTAAGTGAAATAAGTCACACAGAAAAAGACACTTATCATAAGCTATCACTTATAGAGGGAATGTAAAAACCGCTACACTTGAACTGAATTACAAAACAGAACAGAGTCACACGTTTAGAAAACACACTATGGCTGCTTAACGGGAATGGTGAGGTGGGGTGATGCATAAAACAAGGGTTTCAAATTCGCTCAGATACCGTTCCATACACCCAATATGTAATAGACAAGACCTACTCCTTGCTCAGTGAACTGGACTCAACACCCCCTATTCACCACACAAGAATATATGTGACTAGTAAGAATCTTAAAACCTATGTATTGATATCTGTCTGGAAGTGAGTCAAGTGGGTGTAAAGCCGCATAAACACAACCATGAAAAGCAGCTAAACCCCATTATAAAAATAAATTACTTTTAAAAACCCGTAAAACAAAGACAGTGAAAGAGAGAAATTCTTACAAAATTCGTTCAGAGGCTGTGATGCAACCTGGATTGACCATATCCAGACCCACACCTGGATGAGACATAAGGGTGGACACTCTTGGGGCTGAGAGGTTGGGTGAGGTTGGGTGAGCAAACGCAGACCCTTTAAAGTAATACTGCGTGGTACCCATCCCATGGGTCCCAAATCTCCAGGTTCAAGGGCATCTTCCTACATCGAAAACATGCATGAGAAACCCAGAAGATGGTACACCGTGTGATTTTCAAAGGGTTCTAAAACGCACCTCATTTCTCATCTCCTTGTGCTCGGTTTCGCCATTCCAGCTACTTTACTAGCAATCTCCCTACTTGGAGAATCAGCACCCTATCCTCCTGTTCCCTACAGGTTGCAATTTGTCCTGAGGATGAACGGGAAGAGGGGCAACCAATGAGAGACTAGATCTAGGTGTTGGGACAGGCACAGGTCACTCTATTTTCCCAACAGGAAGAAGAATTAACCACAGGCTCAGCCTGCTGCCCAGAAGCAGAATAGGGCCTGAGGCAATCCCGCGCTTTTGCGGCCAGCTCCCAAAAAAGACAGTTGAAAAATGGAGCTCAGGGAAACTGCAATTCACAAACCCGCAGAGTTATAAATGATAACTCTCATCCACAGATATATTGAGGGAAGGCAACGAAGAGGATTTGAAAGCAAGGCAGAATTGCAGGAAACAGATTTCAGGAGGTAGGTACGAATCGCCTTTAAAGCACATGAAAAGCGGCAAAACGTCGACAATGATGCCCTTGGCCAAAAAGGGCGTATGCGTTTTTTCCTGAATATATTCAGGAAAAAACGCATACGCCCTTTTTGGCCAACCAAGCAACCTGGAAAGGCAAATCAGCGCTACAAAGAAGTCTCGCTTCCCATCGGTGAAAAGGGCCATGCTGCAAAAAGTGTCAAAACCAGAAATGCAGGACAGGCCATGGAGAAATGGCAGCCTTGCTACACTGATGGGCGGGATGTAAATTGCCAACAGCCACTCTGGAGAAGTGTACGTTGTGTCCTGAAACATGGGAAAAAAACAGCTTAGGGAGCATAGGGCACGTCCACTCATGGGCGTATAAATTGGAAAAACTAAAAATCAGCAAGACACAGGCACCGGAAAGTTTAGGGCTGCTCTGTCGACAAGAACCTCCACTTCATGACACCTTAAATATCCCAGGAAAGAGAAAAATGGATAAAGAAGTTGTGGTCCTTATGTACAATGGAATATCACTCAGACATGAAATCAATGTTATAAGGCTAGTAGAAGCAAGATGAGTGGAGTTAGGTACGACGATTCTAAGTGAAATAAGTCACACAGAAAAAGACACTTATCATAAGCTATCACTTATAGAGGGAATGTAAAAACCGCTACACTTGAACTGAATTACAAAACAGAACAGAGTCACACGTTTAGAAAACACACTATATCTGCTTAACAGTAAAGGTGAGGTGGGGAGATGCATAAAACAAGGGTTTCAAATTCGCTCAGATACCGTTCCATACACCCAATATGTAATAGACAAGACCTACTCCTTGCTCAGTGAACTGGACTCAACACCCCCTATTTCCCGCACAAGAATATATGTGACTAGTAAGAATCTTAAAACCTATGTATTGATATCTGTCTGGAAGTGAGTCAAGTGGGTGTAAAGCCGCATAAACACAACCATGAAAAGCATCTAAACCCCATTATAAAAATAAATTACTTTTAAAAACCCGTAAAACAAAGACAGTGAAAGAGAGAGAAATTCTTACAAAATTCGTTCAGAGGCTGTGATGCAACCTGGATTGACCATATCCAGACCCACACCTGGATGAGACATAAGGGTGGACACTCTTGGGGCTGAGAGGTTGGGTGAGGTTGGGTGAGCAAACGCAGACCCTTTAAAGTAATACTGCGTGGTACCCATCCCATGGGTCCCAAATCTCCAGGTTCAAGGGCATCTTCCTACATCGAAAACATGCATGAGAAACCCAGAAGATGGTACACCGTGTGATTTTGAAAGGTTTCTAAAACGCACCTCATTTCTCATCTCCTTGTGCTCGGTTTCGCCATTCCAGCTACTTTACTAGCAATCTCCCTACTTGGAGAATCAGCACCTTTAACCTCCTGTTCCCTACAGGTTGCAATTTGTCCTGAGGATGAACGGGAAGAGGGGCAACCAATGAGAGACTAGATCTAGGTGTTGGGACAGGCACAGGTCACTCTATTTTCCCAACAGGAAGAAGAATTAACCACAGGCTCAGCCTGCCGCCCAGAAGCAGAATAGGGCCTGAGGCAATCCCGCGCTTTTGCGGCCAGCTCCCAAAAAAGACAGTTGAAAAATGGAGCTCAGGGAAACTGCAATTCACAAACCCGCGAAGTTATAAATGATAACTCTCATCCACAGATATATTGAGGGAAGGCAACGAAGAGGATTTGAAAGCAAGGCAGAATTGCAGGAAACAGATTTCAGGAGGTAGATACGAATCGCCTTTAAAGCACATGAAAAGCGGCAAAACGTCGACAATGATGCCCTTGGCCAAAAAGGGCGTATGCGTTTTTTCCTGAATATATTCAGGAAAAAACGCATACGCCCTTTTTGGCCAACCAAGCAACCTGGAAAGGCAAATCAGCGCTACAAAGAAGTCTCGCTTCCCATCGGTGAAAAGGGCCATGCTGCATAAATTGTCAAAACGAGAAATGCAGGACAGCCCATGGAGAAATGGCAGCCTTGCTACACTGATGGGCGGGATGTAAATTGCCAACAGCCACTCTGGAGAAGTGTACGTTGTGTCCTGAAACATCGAAAAAAAACAGCTTAGGGAGCATAGGGCACGTCCACTCATGGGCGTATAAATTGGAAAAACTAAAAATCAGCAAGACACAGGCACCCGAAAGTTTAGGGCTGCTCTGTTGACAAGAACCTCCACTTCATGACACCTTAAATATCCCAGGAAAGAGAAAAATGGATAAAGAAGTTGTGGTCCTTATGTACAATGGAATATCACTCAGACATGAAATCAATGTTATAAGGCTAGTAAAAGCAAGATGAGTGGAGTTAGGAACGACGATTTTAAGTGAAATAAGTCACACAGAAAAAGACACTTATCATAAGCTATCACTTATAGAGGGAATGTAAAAACCGCTACACTTGAACTGAATTACAAAACAGAACAGAGTCACACGTTTAAAAAACACACTATGGCTGCTTAATGGGAATGGTGAGGTGGGGTGATGCATAAAACAAGGGTTTCAAATTCGCTCAGATACCGTTCCATACACCCAATATGTAATAGACAAGACCTACTCCTTGCTCAGTGAACTGGACTCAACAGCCCCTATTCACCACACAAGAATATATGTGACTAGTAAGAATCTTAAAACCTATGTATTGATATCTCTCTGGAAGTGAGTCAAGTGGGTGTAAAGCCGCATAAACACAGCCATGAAAAGCAGCTAAACCCCATTATAAAAATAAATTACTTTTAAAAACCCGTAAAACAAAGACAGTGAAAGAGAGAGAAATTCTTACAAAATTCGTTCAGAGGCTGTGATGCAACCTGGATTGACCATATCTAGACCCACACCTGGATGAGACATAAGGGTGGACACTCTTGGGGCTGAGAGGTTGGGTGAGGTTGGGTGAGCAAACGCAGACCCTTTAAAGTAATACTGCGTGGTACCCATCCCATGGGTCCCAAATCTCCAGGTTCAAGGGCATCTTCCTACATCGAAAACATGCATGAGAAACCCAGAAGATGGTACACCGTGTGATTTTGAAAGGTTTCTAAAACGCACCTCATTTCTCATCTCCTTGTGCTCGGTTTCGCCATTCCAGCTACTTTACTAGCAATCTCCCTACTTGGAGAATCAGCACCTTTAACCTCCTGTTCCCTACAGGTTGCAATTTGTCCTGAGGATGAACGGGAAGAGGGGCAACCAATGAGAGACTAGATCTAGGTGTTGGGACAGGCACAGGTCACTCTATTTTCCCAACAGGAAGAAGAATTAACCACAGGCTCAGCCTGCCGCCCAGAAGCAGAATAGGGCCTGAGGCAATCCCGCGCTTTTGCGGCCAGCTCCCAAAAAAGACAGTTGAAAAATGGAGCTCAGGGAAACTGCAATTCACAAACCCGCAGAGTTATAAATGATAACTCTCATCCACAGATATATTGAGGGAAGGCAACGAAGAGGATTTGAAAGCAAGGCAGAATTGCAGGAAACAGATTTCAGGAGGTAGATACGAATCGCCTTTAAAGCACATGAAAAGCAGCAAAACGTCGACAATGATGCCCTTGGCCAAAAAGGGCGTATGCGTTTTTTCCTGAATATATTCAGGAAAAAACGCATACGCCCTTTTTGGCCAACCAAGCAACCTGGAAAGGCAAATCAGCGCTACAAAGAAGTCTCGCTTCCCATCGGTGAAAAGGGCCATGCTGCATAAATTGTCAAAACGAGAAATGCAGGACAGGCCATGGAGAAATGGCAGCCTTGCTACACTGATGGGCGGGATGTAAATTGCCAACAGCCACTCTGGAGATGTGTACGTTGTGTCCTGAAACATCGAAAAAAAACAGCTTAGGGAGCATAGGGCACGTCCACTCATAGGCGTATAAATTGGGAAAACTAAAAATCAGCAAGACACAGGCACCCCAAAGTTTAGGGCTGCTCTGTTGACAAGAACCTCCACTTCATGACACCTTAAATATCCCAGGAAAGAGAAAAATGGATAAAATAGTTGTTGTCCATAAGTACAATGGAATATCACTCAGACATGAAATCAATGTCATAAGGCTAGTAGAAGCAAGATGAGTGGATTTAGGTATGACGATTCTAAGTGAAATAAGTCACACAGAAAAAGACACTTATCATAAGCTATCACTTATAGACGGAATGTAAAAAACGCTACACTTGAACTGAATTACAAAAGAGAACAGAGTCACACGTTTAGAAAACACACTATGGCTGCTTAACGGGAAAGTTGAGGTGGGGTGATGCGTAAAACAAGGGTTCCAAATTCGCTCAGATACCGTTCCATACACCCAATATGTAATAGACAAGACCTACTCCTTGCTCAGTGAACTGGACTCAACACCCCCTATTCCCCGCACAAGAATATACGTGACTACTAAGAATCTTAAAACCTATGTATTGATATCTGTCTGGAAGTGAGTCAAGTGGGTGTAAAGCCGCATAAACACAACCATGAAAAGCAGCTAAACCCCATTATAAAAATAAATTACTTTTAAAAACCCGTAAAACAAAGACAGTGAAAGAGAGAGAAATTCTTACAAAATTCGTTCAGAGGCTGTGATGCAACCTGGATTGACCATATCCAGACCCACACCTGGATGAGACATAAGGGTGGACACGGTTGGGGCTGAGAGGTTGGGTGAGGTTGGGTGAGCAAACGCAGACCCTTTAAAGTAATACTGCGAGGTACCCATCCCATGGGTCCCAAATCTCCAGGTTCAAGGGCATCTTCCTACATCGAAAACATGCATGAGAAACCCAGAAGATGGTACACCGTGTGATTTTGAAAGGTTTCTAAAACGCACCTCATTTCTCATCTCCTTGTGCTCGGTTTCGCCATTCCAGCTACTTTACTAGCAATCTCCCTACTTGGAGAATCAGCACCTTATCCTCCTGTTCCCTACAGGTTGCAATTTGTCCTGAGGTTGAACGGGAAGAGGGGCAACCAATGAGAGACTAGATCTAGGTGTTGGGACAGGCACAAGTCACTCTATTTTCCCAACAGGAAGAAGAATTAACCACAGGCTCAGCCTGCTGCCCAGAAGCAGAATAGGGCCTGAGGCAATCCCGCGCTTTTGCGGCCAGCTCCCAGAAAAGACAGTTGAAAAATGGAGCTCAGGGAAACTGCAATTCACAAACCCGCAGAGTTATAAATGATAACTCTCATCCACAGATATATTGAGGGAAGGCAACGAAGAGGATTTGAAAGCAAGTCAGAATTGCAGGAAACAGATTTCAGGAGATAGATACGAATCGCCTTTAAAGCACATGAAAAGCGGCAAAACGTCGACAATGATGCCCTTGGCCAAAAAGGGCGTATGCGTTTTTTCCTGAATATATTCAGGAAAAAACGCATACGCCCTTTTTGGCCAACCAAGCAACCTGGAAAGGCAAATCAGCGCTACAAAGAAGTCTCGCTTCCCATCGGTCAAAAGGGCCATGCTGCAAAAAGTGTCAAAACCAGAAATGCAGGACAGGCCATGGAGAAATGGCAGCCTTGCTACACTGATGGGCGGGATGTAAATTGCCAACAGCCACTCTGGAGAAGTGTACGTTGTGTCCTGAAACATGGAAAAAAAACAGCTTAGGGAGCATAGGGCACGTCCACTCATGGGCGTATAAATTGGAAAAACTAAAAATCAGCAAGACACAGGCACCGGAAAGTTTAGGGCTGCTCTGTTGACAAGAACCTCCACTTCATGACACCTTAAATATCCCAGGAAAGAGAAAAATGGATAAAGAAGGTGTGGTCCTTATGTACAATGGAATATCACTCAGACATGAAATCAATGTCATAAGGCTAGTAGAAGCAAGATGAGTGGAGTTAGGTACGACGATTCTAAGTGAAATAAGTCACACAGAAAAAGACACTTATCATAAGCTATCACTTATAGAGGGAATGTAAAAACCGCTACACTTGAACTGAATTACAAAACAGAACAGAGTCACACGTTTAGAAAACACACTATGGCTGCTTAAAGGGAAAGGTGAGGTGGGGTGATGCATAAAACAAGGGTTTCAAATTCGCTCAGATACCGTTCCATACACCCAATATGTAATAGACAAGACCTACTCCTTGCTCACTGAACTGGACTCAACACCCCCTATTCCCCGCACAAGAATATATGTGACTAGTAAGAATCTTAAAACCTATGTATTGATATCTGTCTGGAAGTGAGTCAAGTGGGTGTAAAGCCGCATAAACACAACCATGAAAAGCAGCTAAACCCCATTATAAAAATAAATTACTTTTAAAAACCCATAAAACAAAGACAGTGAAAGAGAGAGAAATTCTTTCAAAATTCGTTCAGAGGCTGTGATGCAACCTGGATTGACCATATCTAGACCCACACCTGGATGAGACATAAGGGTGGACACCCTTGGGGCTGAGAGGTTGGGTGAGGTTGGGTGAGCAAACGCAGACCCTTTAAAGTAATACTGCGTGGTACCCATCCCATGGGTCCCAAATTTCCAGGTTCAAGGGCATCTTCCTACATCGAAAACATGCATGAGAAACCCAGAAGATGGTACACCGTGTGATTTTGAAAGGTTTCTAAAACGCACCTCATTTCTCATCTCCTTGTGCTCGGTTTCGCCATTCCAGCTACTTTACTAGCAATCTCCCTACTTGGAGAATCAGCACCTTTAACCTCCTGTTCCCTACAGGTTGCAATTTGTCCTGAGGATGAACGGGAAGAGGGGCAACCAATGAGAGACTAGATCTAGGTGTTGGGACAGGCACAGGTCACTCTATTTTCCCAACAGGAAGAAGAATTAACCACAGGCTCAGCCTGCCACCCAGAAGCAGAATAGGGCCTGAGGCAATCCCGCGCTTTTGCGGCCAGCTCCCAAAAAAGACAGTTGAAAAATGGAGCTCAGGGAAACTGCAATTCACAAAACCGCAGAGTTATAAATGATAACTCTCATCCACAGATATATTGAGGGAAGGCAACGAAGAGGATTTGAAAGCAAGGCAGAATTGCAGGAAACAGATTTCAGGAGGTAGGTACGAATCGCCTTTAAAGCACATGAAAAGCGGCAAAACGTCGACAATGATGCCCTTGGCCAAAAAGGGCGTATGCGTTTTTTCCTGAATATATTCAGGAAAAAACGCATACGCCCTTTTTGGCCAACCAAGCAACCTGTAAAGGCAAATCAGCGCTACAAAGAAGTCTCGCTTCCCATCGGTGAAAAGGGCCATGCTGCAAAAAGTGTCAAAACCAGAAATGCAGGACAGGCCATGGAGAAATGGCAGCCTTGCTACACTGATTGGCGGGATGTAAATTGCCAACAGCCAATCTGGAGAAGTGCACGTTGTGTCCTGAAACATGGAAAAAAAACAGCTTAGGGAGCATAGGGCACGTCCACTCATGGGCGTATAAATTGGAAAAACTAAAAATCAGCAAAACACAGGCTCCGGAAAGTTTAGGGCTGCTCTGTTGACAAGAACCTCCACTTCATGACACCTTAAATATCCCAGGAAAGAGAAAAATGGATAAAGAAGTTGTGGTCCTTATGTACAATGGAATATCACTCAGACATGAAATCAATGTTATAAGGCTAGTAGAAGCAAGATGAGTGGAGTTAGGTACGACGATTCTAAGTGAAATAAGTCACACAGAAAAAGACACTTATCATAAGCTATCACTTATAGAGGGAATGTAAAAACCGCTACACTTGAACTGAATTACAAAACAGAACAGAGTCACACGTTTAGAAAACGCACTATATCTGCTTAACAGGAAAGGTGAAGTAGGGTGATGCATAAAACAAGGGTTTCAAATTCGCTCAGATACCGACCCATACACCCAATATGTAATAGACAAGACCTACTCCTTGCTCAGTGAACTGGACTCAACACCCCCTACTCACCACACAAGAATATATGTGACTAGTAAGAATCTTAAAACCTATGTATTGATATCTCTCTGGAAGTGAGTCAAGTGGGTGTAAAGCCGCATAAACACAGCCATGAAAAGCAGCTAAACCCCATTATAAAAATAAATTACTTTTAAAAACCCATAAAACAAAGACAGTGAAAGAGAGAGAAATTCTTTCAAAATTCGTTCAGAGGCTGTGATGCAACCTGGATTGACCATATCTAGACCCACAGCTGGATGAGACATAAGGGTGGACACTCTTGGGGCTGAGAGGTTGGGTGAGGTTGGGTGAGCAAACGCAGACCCTTTAAAGTAATACTGCGTGGTACCCATCCCATGGGTCCCAAATCTCCAGGTTCAAGGGCATCTTCCTACATCGAAAACATGCATGAGAAACCCAGAAGATGGTACACCGTGTGATTTTGAAAGGTTTCTAAAACGCACCTCATTTCTCATCTCCTTGTGCTCGGTTTCGCCATTCCAGCTACTTTACTAGCAATCTCCCTACTTGGAGAATCAGCACCTTTAACCTCCTGTTCCCTACAGGTTGCAATTTGTCCTGAGGATGAACGGGAAGAGGGGCAACCAATGAGAGACTAGATCTAGGTGTTGGGACAGGCACAGGTCACTCTATTTTCCCAACAGGAAGAAGAATTAACCACAGGCTCAGCCTGCCGCCCAGAAGCAGAATAGGGCCTGAGGCAATCCTGCGCTTTTGCGGCCAGCTCCCAAAAAAGACAGTTGAAAAATGGAGCTCAGGGAAACTGCAATTCACAAACCCGCAGAGTTATAAATGATAACTCTCATCCACAGATATATTGAGGGAAGGCAACGAAGAGGATTTGAAAGTAAGGCAGAATTGAAGGAAACAGATTTCAGGAGGTAGGTACGAATCGCCTTTAAAGCACATGAAATGCGGCAAAACGTCGACAATGATGCCCTTGGCCAAAAAGGGCGTATGCGTTTTTTCCTGAATATATTCAGGAAAAAACGCATACGCCCTTTTTGGCCAACCAAGCAACCTGGAAAGGCAAATCAGCGCTACAAAGAAGTCTCGCTTCCCATCGGTGAAAAGGGCCATGCTGCAAAAAGTGTCAAAACCAGAAATGCAGGACAGGCCATGGAGAAATGGCAGCCTTGCTACACTGATTGGCGGGATGTAAATTGCCAACAGCCACTCTGGAGAAGTGTACGTTGTGTCCTGAAACATGGAAAAAAAACAGCTTAGGGAGCATAGGGCACGTCCACTCATGGGCGTATAAATTGGAAAAACTAAAAATCAGCAAGACACAGGCACCGGAAAGTTTAGGGCTGCTCTGTTGACAAGAACCTCCACTTCATGACACCTTAAATATCCCAGGAAAGAGAAAAATGGATAAAGAAGTTGTGGTCCTTATGTACAATGGAATATCACTCAGACATGAAATCAATGTCATAAGGCTAGTAGAAGCAAGATGAGTGGAGTTAGATACGACGATTCTAAGTGAAATAAGTCACACAGAAAAAGACACTTATCATAAGCTATCACTTATAGAGGGAATGTAAAAACCGCTACACTTGAACTGAATTACAAAACAGAACAGAGTCACACGTTTAGAAAACACACTCTATCTGCTTAACGGGAAAGGTGAGGTGGGGAGATGCATAAAACAAGGGTTTCAAATTCGCTCAGATACCGTTCCATACACCCAATATGTAATAGACAAGACCTACTCCTTGCTCAGTGAACTGGACTCAACACCCCCTATTCCCCGCACAAGAATATATGTGACTAGTAAGAATCTTAAAACCTATGTATTGATATCTGTCTGGAAGTGAGACAAGTGGGTGTAAAGCCGCATAAACACAACCATGAAAAGCAGCTAAACCCCATTATAAAAATAAATTACTTTTAAAAACCCGTAAAACAAAGACAGTGAAAGAGAGAGAAATTCTTACAAAATTCGTTCAGAGGCTGTGATGCAACCTGGATTGACCATATCTAGACCCACACCTGGATGAGACATAAGGGTGGACACTCTTGGGGCTGAGAGGTTGGGTGAGGTTGGGTGAGCAAACGCAGACCCTTTAAAGTAATACTGCGTGGTACCCATCCCATGGGTCCCAAATCTCCAGGTTCAAGGGCATGTTCCTACATCGAAAACATGCATGAGAAACCCAGAAGATGGTACACCGTGTGATTTTGAAAGGTTTCTAAAACGCACCTCATTTCTCATCTCCTTGTGCTCGGTTTCGCCATTCCAGCTACTTTACTAGCAATCTCCCTACTTGGAGAATCAGCACCTTTAACCTCCTGTTCCCTACAGGTTGCAATTTGTCCTGAGGATGAACGGGAAGAGGGGCAACCAATGAGAGACTAGATCTAGGTGTTGGGACAGGCACAGGTCACTCTATTTTCCCAACAGGAAGAAGAATTAACCACAGGCTCAGCCTGCCGCCCAGAAGCAGAATAGGGCCTGAGGCAATCCCGCGCGTTTGCGGCCAGCTCCCAAAAAAGACAGTTGAAAAATGGAGCTCAGGGAAACTGCAATTCACAAACCCGCAGAGTTGTAAATGATAACTCTCGTCCACAGATATATTGAGGGAAGGCAACGAAGAGGATTTGAAAGCAAGGCAGAATTGCAGGAAACAGATTTCAGGAGGTAGATACGAATCGCCTTTAAAGCACATGACAAGCGGCAAAACGTCGACAATGATGCCCTTGGCCAAAAAGGGCGTATGCGTTTTTTCCTGAATATATTCAGGAAAAAACGCATACGCCCTTTTTGGCCAACCAAGCAACCTGGAAAGGCAAATCAGCGCTACAAAGAAGTCTCGCTTCCCATCGGTGAAAAGGGCCATGCTGCAAAAAGTGTCAAAACCAGAAATGCAGGACAGGCCATGGAGAAATGGCAGCCTTGCTACACTGATGGGCGGGATGTAAATTGCCAACAGCCACTCTGGAGAAGTGTACGTTGTGTCCTGAAACATGGAAAAAAAACAGCTTAGGGAGCATATGGCACGTCCACTCATGGGCGTATAAATTGGAAAAACTAAAAATCAGCAAGACACAGGCACCGGAAAGTTTAGGGCTGCTCTGTTGACAAGAACCTCCACTTCATGACACCTTAAATATCCCAGGAAAGAGAAAAATGGATAAAGAAGTTGTGGTCCTTATGTACAATGGAATATCACTCAGACATGAAATCAATGTCATAAGGCTAGTAGAAGCAAGATGAGTGGAGTTAGATACGACGATTCTAAGTGAAATAAGTCACACAGAAAAAGACACTTATCATAAGCTATCACTTATAGAGGGAATGTAAAAACCGCTACACTTGAACTGAATTACAAAACAGAACAGAGTCACACGTTTAGAAAACACACTCTATCTGCTTAACGGGAAAGGTGAGGTGGGGAGATGCATAAAACAAGGGTTTCAAATTCGCTCAGATACCGTTCCATACACCCAATATGTAATAGACAAGACCTACTCCTTGCTCAGTGAACTGGACTCAACACCCCCTATTCCCCGCACAAGAATATATGTGACTAGTAAGAATCTTAAAACCTATGTATTGATATCTGTCTGGAAGTGAGACAAGTGGGTGTAAAGCCGCATAAACACAACCATGAAAAGCAGATAAACCCCATTATAAAAATAAATTACTTTTAAAAACCCGTAAAACAAAGACAGTGAAAGAGAGAGAAATTCTTACAAAATTCGTTCAGAGGCTGTGATGCAACCTGGATTGACCATATCTAGACCCACACCTGGATGAGACATAAGGGTGGACACTCTTGGGGCTGAGAGGTTGGGTGAGGTTGGGTGAGCAAACGCAGAACCTTTAAAGTAATACTGCGTGGTACCCATCCCATGGGTCCCAAATCTCCAGGTTCAAGGGCATGTTCCTACATCGAAAACATGCATGAGAAACCCAGAAGATGGTACACCGTGTGATTTTGAAAGGTTTCTAAAACGCACCTCATTTCTCATCTCCTTGTGCTCGGTTTCGCCATTCCAGCTACTTTACTAGCAATCTCCCTACTTGGAGAATCAGCACCTTTAACCTCCTGTTCCCTACAGGTTGCAATTTGTCCTGAGGATGAACGGGAAGAGGGGCAACCAATGAGAGACTAGATCTAGGTGTTGGGACAGGCACAGGTCACTCTATTTTCCCAACAGGAAGAAGAATTAACCACAGGCTCAGCCTGCCGCCCAGAAGCAGAATAGGGCCTGAGGCAATCCCGCGCGTTTGCGGCCAGCTCCCAAAAAAGACAGTTGAAAAATGGAGCTCAGGGAAACTGCAATTCACAAACCCGCAGAGTTGTAAATGATAACTCTCGTCCACAGATATATTGAGGGAAGGCAACGAAGAGGATTTGAAAGCAAGGCAGAATTGCAGGAAACAGATTTCAGGAGGTAGATACGAATCGCCTTTAAAGCACATGACAAGCGGCAAAACGTCGACAATGATGCCCTTGGCCAAAAAGGGCGTATGCGTTTTTTCCTGAATATATTCAGGAAAAAACGCATACGCCCTTTTTGGCCAACCAAGCAACCTGGAAAGGCAAATCAGCGCTACAAAGAAGTCTCGCTTCCCATCGGTCAAAAGGGCCATGCTGCAAAAAGTGTCAAAACCAGAAATGCAGGACAGGCCATGGAGAAATGGCAGCCTTGCTACACTGATGGGCGGGATGTGAATTGCCAACAGCCACTCTGGAGAAGTGTACGTTGTGTCCTGAAACATGGAAAAAAAACAGCTTAGGGAGCATAGGGCACGTCCACTCATGGGCGTATAAATTGGAAAAACTAAAAATCAGCAAGACACAGGCACCGGAAAGTTTAGGGCTGCTCTGTTGACAAGAACCTCCACTTCATGACACCTTAAATATCCCAGGAAAGAGAAAAATGGATAAAGAAGTTGTGGTCCTTATGTACAATGGAATATCACTCAGACATGAAATCAATGTCATAAGGCTAGTAGAAGCAAGATGAGTGGAGTTAGATACGACGATTCTAAGTGAAATAAGTCACACAGAAAAAGACACTTATCATAAGCTATCACTTATAGAGGGAATGTAAAAACCGCTACACTTGAACTGAATTACAAAACAGAACAGAGTCACACGTTTAGAAAACACACTCTATCTGCTTAACGGGAAAGGTGAGGTGGGGAGATGCATAAAACAAGGGTTTCAAATTCGCTCAGATACCGTTCCATACACCCAATATGTAATAGACAAGACCTACTCCTTGCTCAGTGAACTGGACTCAACACCCCCTATTCCCCGCACAAGAATATATGTGACTAGTAAGAATCTTAAAACCTATGTATTGATATCTGTCTGGAAGTGAGACAAGTGGGTGTAAAGCCGCATAAACACAACCATGAAAAGCAGCTAAACCCCATTATAAAAATAAATTACTTTTAAAAACCCGTAAAACAAAGACAGTGAAAGAGAGAGAAATTCTTACAAAATTCGTTCAGAGGCTGTGATGCAACCTGGATTGACCATATCTAGACCCACACCTGGATGAGACATAAGGGTGGACACTCTTGGGGCTGAGAGGTTGGGTGAGGTTGGGTGAGCAAACGCAGACCCTTTAAAGTAATACTGCGTGGTACCCATCCCATGGGTCCCAAATCTCCAGGTTCAAGGGCATGTTCCTACATCGAAAACATGCATGAGAAACCCAGAAGATGGTACACCGTGTGATTTTGAAAGGTTTCTAAAACGCACCTCATTTCTCATCTCCTTGTGCTCGGTTTCGCCATTCCAGCTACTTTACTAGCAATCTCCCTACTTGGAGAATCAGCACCTTTAACCTCCTGTTCCCTACAGGTTGCAATTTGTCCTGAGGATGAACGGGAAGAGGGGCAACCAATGAGAGACTAGATCTAGGTGTTGGGACAGGCACAGGTCACTCTATTTTCCCAACAGGAAGAAGAATTAACCACAGGCTCAGCCTGCCGCCCAGAAGCAGAATAGGGCCTGAGGCAATCCCGCGCGTTTGCGGCCAGCTCCCAAAAAAGACAGTTGAAAAATGGAGCTCAGGGAAACTGCAATTCACAAACCCGCAGAGTTGTAAATGATAACTCTCGTCCACAGATATATTGAGGGAAGGCAACGAAGAGGATTTGAAAGCAAGGCAGAATTGCAGGAAACAGATTTCAGGAGGTAGATACGAATCGCCTTTAAAGCACATGACAAGCGGCAAAACGTCGACAATGATGCCCTTGGCCAAAAAGGGCGTATGCGTTTTTTCCTGAATATATTCAGGAAAAAACGCATACGCCCTTTTTGGCCAACCAAGCAACCTGGAAAGGCAAATCAGCGCTACAAAGAAGTCTCGCTTCCCATCGGTGAAAAGGGCCATGCTGCAAAAAGTGTCAAAACCAGAAATGCAGGACAGGCCATGGAGAAATGGCAGCCTTGCTACACTGATGGGCGGGATGTAAATTGCCAACAGCCACTCTGGAGAAGTGTACGTTGTGTCCTGAAACATGGAAAAAAAACAGCTTAGGGAGCATATGGCACGTCCACTCATGGGCGTATAAATTGGAAAAACTAAAAATCAGCAAGACACAGGCACCGGAAAGTTTAGGGCTGCTCTGTTGACAAGAACCTCCACTTCATGACACCTTAAATATCCCAGGAAAGAGAAAAATGGATAAAGAAGTTGTGGTCCTTATGTACAATGGAATATCACTCAGACATGAAATCAATGTCATAAGGCTAGTAGAAGCAAGATGAGTGGAGTTAGATACGACGATTCTAAGTGAAATAAGTCACACAGAAAAAGACACTTATCATAAGCTATCACTTATAGAGGGAATGTAAAAACCGCTACACTTGAACTGAATTACAAAACAGAACAGAGTCACACGTTTAGAAAACACACTATGGCTGCTTAACGGGAAAGGTGAGGTGGGGAGATGCATAAAACAAGGGTTTCAAATTCGCTCAGATACCGTTCCATACACCCAATATGTAATAGACAAGACCTACTCCTTGCTCAGTGAACTGGACTCAACACCCCCTATTCACCACACAAGAATATATGTGACTAGTAAGAATCATAAAACCTATGTATTGATATCTGTCTGGAAGTGAGACAAGTGGGTGTAAAGCCGCATAAACACAACCATGAAAAGCAGCTAAACCCCATTATAAAAATAAATTACTTTTAAAAACCCGTAAAACAAAGACAGTGAAAGAGAGAGAAATTCTTACAAAATTCGTTCAGAGGCTGTGATGCAACCTGGATTGACCATATCTAGACCCACACCTGGATGAGACATAAGGGTGGACACTCTTGGGGCTGAGAGGTTGGGTGAGGTTGGGTGAGCAAACGCAGACCCTTTAAAGTAATACTGCGTGGTACCCATCCCATGGGTCCCAAATCTCCAGGTTCAAGGGCATCTTCCTACATCGAAAACATGCATGAGAAACCCAGAAGATGGTACACCGTGTGATTTTGAAAGGTTTCTAAAACGCACCTCATTTCTCATCTCCTTGTGCTCGGTTTCGCCATTCCAGCTACTTTACTAGCAATCTCCCTACTTGGAGAATCAGCACCTTTAACCTCCTGTTCCCTACAGGTTGCAATTTGTCCTGAGGATGAACGGGAAGAGGGGCAACCAATGAGAGACTAGATCTAGGTGTTGGGACAGGCACAGGTCACTCTATTTTCCCAACAGGAAGAAGAATTAACCACAGGCTCAGCCTGCCGCCCAGAAGCAGAATAGGGCCTGAGGCAATCCCGCGCTTTTGCGGCCAGCTCCCAAAAAAGACAGTTGAAAAATGGAGCTCAGGGAAACTGCAATTCACAAACCCGCAGAGTTATAAATGATAACTCTCATCCACAGATATATTGAGGGAAGGCAACGAAGAGGATTTGAAAGCAAGGCAGAATTGCAGGAAACAGATTTCAGGAGGTAGATACGAATCGCCTTTAAAGCACATGAAAAGCGGCAAAACGTCGACAATGATGCCCTTGGCCAAAAAGGGCGTATGCGTTTTTTCCTGAATATATTCAGGAAAAAACGCATACGCCCTTTTTGGCCAACCAAGCAACCTGGAAAGGCAAATCAGCGCTACAAAGAAGTCTCGCTTCCCATCGGTGAAAAGGGCCATGCTGCATAAATTGTCAAAACGAGAAATGCAGGACAGGCCATGGAGATATGGCAGCCTTGCTACACTGATGGGCGGGATGTAAATTGCCAACAGCCACTCTGGAGATGTGTACGTTGTGTCCTGAAACATCGAAAAAAAACAGCTTAGGGAGCATAGGGCACGTCCACTCATAGGCGTATAAATTGGGAAAACTAAAAATCAGCAAGACACAGGCACCCCAAAGTTTAGGGCTGCTCTGTTGACAAGAACCTCCACTTCATGACACCTTAAATATCCCAGGAAAGAGAAAAATGGATAAAATAGTTGTTGTCCATAAGTACAATGGAATATCACTCAGACATGAAATCAATGTCATAAGGCTAGTAGAAGCAAGATGAGTGGATTTAGGTATGACGATTCTAAGTGAAATAAGTCACACAGAAAAAGACACTTATCATAAGCTATCACTTATAGACGGAATGTAAAAAACGCTACACTTGAACTGAATTACAAAAGAGAACAGAGTCACACGTTTAGAAAACACACTATGGCTGCTTAACGGGAAAGTTGAGGTGGGGTGATGCGTAAAACAAGGGTTCCAAATTCGCTCAGATACCGTTCCATACACCCAATATGTAATAGACAAGACCTACTCCTTGCTCAGTGAACTGGACTCAACACCCCCTATTCCCCGCACAAGAATATACGTGACTACTAAGAATCTTAAAACCTATGTACTGATATCTGTCTGGAAGTGAGTCAAGTGGGTGTAAAGCCGCATAAACACAACCATGAAAAGCAGCTAAACCCCATTATAAAAAATAAATTACTTTTAAAAACCCGTAAAACAAAGACAGTGAAAGAGAGAGAAATTCTTACAAAATTCGTTCAGAGGCTGTGATGCAACCTGGATTGACCATATCCAGACCCACACCTGGATGAGACATAAGGGTGGACACGCTTGGGGCTGAGAGGTTGGGTGAGGTTGGGTGAGCAAACGCAGACCCTTTAAAGTAATACTGCGAGGTACCCATCCCATGGGTCCCAAATCTCCAGGTTCAAGGGCATCTTCCTACATCGAAAACATGCATGAGAAACCCAGAAGATGGTACACCGTGTGATTTTGAAAGGTTTCTAAAACGCACCTCATTTCTCATCTCCTTGTGCTCGGTTTCGCCATTCCAGCTACTTTACTAGCAATCTCCCTACTTGGAGAATCAGCACCTTATCCTCCTGTTCCCTACAGGTTGCAATTTGTCCTGAGGTTGAACGGGAAGAGGGGCAACCAATGAGAGACTAGATCTAGGTGTTGGGACAGGCACAAGTCACTCTATTTTCCCAACAGGAAGAAGAATTAACCACAGGCTCAGCCTGCTGCCCAGAAGCAGAATAGGGCCTGAGGCAATCCCGCGCTTTTGCGGCCAGCTCCCAGAAAAGACAGTTGAAAAATGGAGCTCAGGGAAACTGCAATTCACAAACCCGCAGAGTTATAAATGATAACTCTCATCCACAGATATATTGAGGGAAGGCAACGAAGAGGATTTGAAAGCAAGTCAGAATTGCAGGAAACAGATTTCAGGAGATAGATACGAATCGCCTTTAAAGCACATGAAAAGCGGCAAAACGTCGACAATGATGCCCTTGGCCAAAAAGGGCGTATGCGTTTTTTCCTGAATATATTCAGGAAAAAACGCATACGCCCTTTTTGGCCAACCAAGCAACCTGGAAAGGCAAATCAGCGCTACAAAGAAGTCTCGCTTCCCATCGGTCAAAAGGGCCATGCTGCAAAAAGTGTCAAAACCAGAAATGCAGGACAGGCCATGGAGAAATGGCAGCCTTGCTACACTGATGGGCGGGATGTAAATTGCCAACAGCCACTCTGGAGAAGTGTACGTTGTGTCCTGAAACATGGAAAAAAAACAGCTTAGGGAGCATAGGGCACGTCCACTCATGGGCGTATAAATTGGAAAAACTAAAAATCAGCAAGACACAGGCACCAGAAAGTTTAGGGCTGCTCTGTTGACAAGAACCTCCACTTCATGACACCTTAAATATCCCAGGAAAGAGAAAAATGGATAAAGAAGGTGTGGTCCTTATGTACAATGGAATATCACTCAGAGATGAAATCAATGTCATAAGGCTAGTAGAAGCAAGATGAGTGGAGTTAGGTACGACGATTCTAAGTGAAATAAGTCACACAGAAAAAGACACTTATCATAAGCTATCACTTATAGAGGGAATGTAAAAACCGCTACACTTGAACTGAATTACAAAACAGAACAGAGTCACACGTTTAGAAAACACACTATGGCTGCTTAAAGGGAAAGGTGAGGTGGGGTGATGCATAAAACAAGGGTTTCAAATTCGCTCAGATACCGTTCCATACACCCAATATGTAATAGACAAGACCTACTCCTTGCTCACTGAACTGGACTCAACACCCCCTATTCCCCGCACAAGAATATATGTGACTAGTAAGAATCTTAAAACCTATGTATTGATATCTGTCTGGAAGTGAGACAAGTGGGTGTAAAGCCGCATAAACACAACCATGAAAAGCAGCTAAACCCCATTATAAAAATAAATTACTTTTAAAAACCCGTAAAACAAAGACAGTGAAAGAGAGAGAAATTCTTACAAAATTCGTTCAGAGGCTGTGATGCAACCTGGATTGACCATATCTAGACCCACACCTGGATGAGACATAAGGGTGGACACTCTTGGGGCTGAGAGGTTGGGTGAGGTTGGGTGAGCAAACGCAGAACCTTTAAAGTAATACTGCGTGGTACCCATCCCATGGGTCCCAAATCTCCAGGTTCAAGGGCATGTTCCTACATCGAAAACATGCATGAGAAACCCAGAAGATGGTACACCGTGTGATTTTGAAAGGTTTCTAAAACGCACCTCATTTCTCATCTCCTTGTGCTCGGTTTCGCCATTCCAGCTACTTTACTAGCAATCTCCCTACTTGGAGAATCAGCACCTTTAACCTCCTGTTCCCTACAGGTTGCAATTTGTCCTGAGGATGAACGGGAAGAGGGGCAACCAATGAGAGACTAGATCTAGGTGTTGGGACAGGCACAGGTCACTCTATTTTCCCAACAGGAAGAAGAATTAACCACAGGCTCAGCCTGCCGCCCAGAAGCAGAATAGGGCCTGAGGCAATCCCGCGCGTTTGCGGCCAGCTCCCAAAAAAGACAGTTGAAAAATGGAGCTCAGGGAAACTGCAATTCACAAACCCGCAGAGTTGTAAATGATAACTCTCGTCCACAGATATATTGAGGGAAGGCAACGAAGAGGATTTGAAAGCAAGGCAGAATTGCAGGAAACAGATTTCAGGAGGTAGATACGAATCGCCTTTAAAGCACATGACAAGCGGCAAAACGTCGACAATTATGCCCTTGGCCAAAAAGGGCGTATGCGTTTTTTCCTGAATATATTCAGGAAAAAACGCATA
This sequence comes from Eschrichtius robustus, assembly GCF_028021215.1. Lineage (NCBI taxonomy): Eukaryota > Metazoa > Chordata > Mammalia > Artiodactyla > Eschrichtiidae > Eschrichtius > Eschrichtius robustus. Next base: position 1,179,582 of record NW_027175668.1, read on the forward strand.
CGCCCTTTTTGGCCAACCAAGCAACCTGGAAAGGCAAATCAGCGCTACAAAGAAGTCTCGCTTCCCATCGGTCAAAAGGGCCATGCTGCAAAAAGTGTCAAAACCAGAAATGCAGGACAGGCCATGGAGAAATGGCAGCCTTGCTACACTGATGGGCGGGATGTAAATTGCCAACAGCCACTCTGGAGAAGTGTACGTTGTGTCCTGAAACATGGAAAAAAAACAGCTTAGGGAGCATAGGGCACGTCCACTCATGGGCGTATAAATTGGAAAAACTAAAAATCAGCAAGACACAGGCACCGGAAAGTTTAGGGCTGCTCTGTTGACAAGAACCTCCACTTCATGACACCTTAAATATCCCAGGAAAGAGAAAAATGGATAAAGAAGTTGTGGTCCTTATGTACAATGGAATATCACTCAGACATGAAATCAATGTCATAAGGCTAGTAGAAGCAAGATGAGTGGAGTTAGGTACGACGATTCTAAGTGAAATAAGTCACACAGGAAAAGACACTTATCATAAGCTATCACTTATAGAGGGAATGTAAAAACCGCTACACTTGAACTGAATTACAAAACAGAACAGAGTCACACGTTTAGAAAACACACTCTATCTGCTTAACGGGAAAGGTGAGGTGGGGAGATGCATAAAACAAGGGTTTCAAATTCGCTCAGATACCGTTCCATACACCCAATATGTAATAGACAAGACCTACTCCTTGATCAGTGAACTGGACTCAACACCCCCTATTCCCCGCACAAGAATATATGTGACTAGTAAGAATCTTAAAACCTATGTATTGATATCTGTCTGGAAGTGAGACAAGTGGGTGTAAAGCCGCATAAACACAACCATGAAAAGCAGCTAAACCCCATTATAAAAATAAATTACTTTTAAAAACCCGTAAAACAAAGACAGTGAAAGAGAGAGAAATTCTTACAAAATTCGTTCAGAGGCTGTGATGCAACCTGGATTGACCATATCTAGACCCACACCTGGATGAGACATAAGGGTGGACACTCTTGGGGCTGAGAGGTTGGGTGAGGTTGGGTGAGCAAACGCAGACCCTTTAAAGTAATACTGCGTGGTACCCATCCCATGGGTCCCAAATCTCCAGGTTCAAGGGCATCTTCCTACATCGAAAACATGCATGAGAAACCCAGAAGATGGTACACCGTGTGATTTTGAAAGGTTTCTAAAACGCACCTCATTTCTCATCTCCTTGTGCTCGGTTTCGCCATTCCAGCTACTTTACTAGCAATCTCCCTACTTGGAGAATCAGCACCTTTAACCTCCTGTTCCCTACAGGTTGCAATTTGTCCTGAGGATGAACGGGAAGAGGGGCAACCAATGAGAGACTAGATCTAGGTGTTGGGACAGGCACAGGTCACTCTATTTTCCCAACAGGAAGAAGAATTAACCACAGGCTCAGCCTGCCGCCCAGAAGCAGAATAGGGCCTGAGGCAATCCCGCGCTTTTGCGGCCAGCTCCCAAAAAAGACAGTTGAAAAATGGAGCTCAGGGAAACTGCAATTCACAAACCCGCAGAGTTATAAATGATAACTCTCATCCACAGATATATTGAGGGAAGGCAACGAAGAGGATTTGAAAGCAAGGCAGAATTGCAGGAAACAGATTTCAGGAGGTAGATACGAATCGCCTTTAAAGCACATGAAAAGCGGCAAAACGTCGACAATGATGCCCTTGGCCAAAAAGGGCGTATGCGTTTTTTCCTGAATATATTCAGGAAAAAACGCATACGCCCTTTTTGGCCAACCAAGCAACCTGGAAAGGCAAATCAGCGCTACAAAGAAGTCTCGCTTCCCATCGGTGAAAAGGGCCATGCTGCATAAATTGTCAAAACGAGAAATGCAGGACAGGCCATGGAGAAATGGCAGCCTTGCTACACTGATGGGCGGGATGTAAATTGCCAACAGCCACTCTGGAGATGTGTACGTTGTGTCCTGAAACATCGAAAAAAAACAGCTTAGGGAGCATAGGGCACGTCCACTCATAGGCGTATAAATTGGGAAAACTAAAAATCAGCAAGACACAGGCACCCCAAAGTTTAGGGCTGCTCTGTTGACAAGAACCTCCACTTCATGACACCTTAAATATCCCAGGAAAGAGAAAAATGGATAAAATAGTTGTTGTCCATAAGTACAATGGAATATCACTCAGACATGAAATCAATGTCATAAGGCTAGTAGAAGCAAGATGAGTGGATTTAGGTATGACGATTCTAAGTGAAATAAGTCACACAGAAAAAGACACTTATCATAAGCTATCACTTATAGACGGAATGTAAAAAACGCTACACTTGAACTGAATTACAAAAGAGAACAGAGTCACACGTTTAGAAAACACACTATGGCTGCTTAACGGGAAAGTTGAGGTGGGGTGATGCGTAAAACAAGGGTTCCAAATTCGCTCAGATACCGTTCCATACACCCAATATGTAATAGACAAGACCTACTCCTTGCTCAGTGAACTGGACTCAACACCCCCTATTCCCCGCACAAGAATATACGTGACTACTAAGAATCTTAAAACCTATGTATTGATATCTGTCTGGAAGTGAGTCAAGTGGGTGTAAAGCCGCATAAACACAACCATGAAAAGCAGCTAAACCCCATTATAAAAAATAAATTACTTTTAAAAACCCGTAAAACAAAGACAGTGAAAGAGAGAGAAATTCTTACAAAATTCGTTCAGAGGCTGTGATGCAACCTGGATTGACCATATCCAGACCCACACCTGGATGAGACATAAGGGTGGACACGCTTGGGGCTGAGAGGTTGGGTGAGGTTGGGTGAGCAAACGCAGACCCTTTAAAGTAATACTGCGAGGTACCCATCCCATGGGTCCCAAATCTCCAGGTTCAAGGGCATCTTCCTACATCGAAAACATGCATGAGAAACCCAGAAGATGGTACACCGTGTGATTTTGAAAGGTTTCTAAAACGCACCTCATTTCTCATCTCCTTGTGCTCGGTTTCGCCATTCCAGCTACTTTACTAGCAATCTCCCTACTTGGAGAATCAGCACCTTATCCTCCTGTTCCCTACAGGTTGCAATTTGTCCTGAGGTTGAACGGGAAGAGGGGCAACCAATGAGAGACTAGATCTAGGTGTTGGGACAGGCACAAGTCACTCTATTTTCCCAACAGGAAGAAGAATTAACCACAGGCTCAGCCTGCTGCCCAGAAGCAGAATAGGGCCTGAGGCAATCCCGCGCTTTTGCGGCCAGCTCCCAGAAAAGACAGTTGAAAAATGGAGCTCAGGGAAACTGCAATTCACAAACCCGCAGAGTTATAAATGATAACTCTCATCCACAGATATATTGAGGGAAGGCAACGAAGAGGATTTGAAAGCAAGTCAGAATTGCAGGAAACAGATTTCAGGAGGTAGATACGAATCGCCTTTAAAGCACATGAAAAGCGGCAAAACGTCGACAATGATGCCCTTGGCCAAAAAGGGCGTATGCGTTTTTTCCTGAATATATTCAGGAAAAAACGCATACGCCCTTTTTGGCCAACCAAGCAACCTGGAAAGGCAAATCAGCGCTACAAAGAAGTCTCGCTTCCCATCGGTCAAAAGGGCCATGCTGCAAAAAGTGTCAAAACCAGAAATGCAGGACAGGCCATGGAGAAATGGCAGCCTTGCTACACTGATGGGCGGGATGTAAATTGCCAACAGCCACTCTGGAGAAGTGTACGTTGTGTCCTGAAACATGGAAAAAAAACAGCTTAGGGAGCATAGGGCACGTCCACTCATGGGCGTATAAATTGGAAAAACTAAAAATCAGCAAGACACAGGCACCGGAAAGTTTAGGGCTGCTCTGTTGACAAGAACCTCCACTTCATGACACCTTAAATATCCCAGGAAAGAGAAAAATGGATAAAGAAGGTGTGGTCCTTATGTACAATGGAATATCACTCAGAGATGAAATCAATGTCATAAGGCTAGTAGAAGCAAGATGAGTGGAGTTAGGTACGACGATTCTAAGTGAAATAAGTCACACAGAAAAAGACACTTATCATAAGCTATCACTTATAGAGGGAATGTAAAAACCGCTACACTTGAACTGAATTACAAAACAGAACAGAGTCACACGTTTAGAAAACACACTCTATCTGCTTATCGGGAAAGGTGAGGTGGGGAGATGCATAAAACAAGGGTTTCAAATTCGCTCAGATACCGTTCCATACACCCAATATGTAATAGACAAGACCTACTCCTTGCTCAGTGAACTGGACTCAACACCCCCTATTCCCCGCACAAGAATATATGTGACTAGTAAGAATCTTAAAACCTATGTATTGATATCTGTCTGGAAGTGAGACAAGTGGGTGTAAAGCCGCATAAACACAACCATGAAAAGCAGCTAAACCCCATTATAAAAATAAATTACTTTTAAAAACCCGTAAAACAAAGACAGTGAAAGAGAGAGAAATTCTTACAAAATTCGTTCAGAGGCTGTGATGCAACCTGGATTGACCATATCTAGACCCACACCTGGATGAGACATAAGGGTGGACACTCTTGGGGCTGAGAGGTTGGGTGAGGTTGGGTGAGCAAACGCAGACCCTTTAAAGTAATACTGCGTGGTACCCATCCCATGGGTCCCAAATCTCCAGGTTCAAGGGCATGTTCCTACATCGAAAACATGCATGAGAAACCCAGAAGATGGTACACCGTGTGATTTTGAAAGGTTTCTAAAACGCACCTCATTTCTCATCTCCTTGTGCTCGGTTTCGCCATTCCAGCTACTTTACTAGCAATCTCCCTACTTGGAGAATCAGCACCTTTAACCTCCTGTTCCCTACAGGTTGCAATTTGTCCTGAGGATGAACGGGAAGAGGGGCAACCAATGAGAGACTAGATCTAGGTGTTGGGACAGGCACAGGTCACTCTATTTTCCCAACAGGAAGAAGAATTAACCACAGGCTCAGCCTGCCGCCCAGAAGCAGAATAGGGCCTGAGGCAATCCCGCGCGTTTGCGGCCAGCTCCCAAAAAAGACAGTTGAAAAATGGAGCTCAGGGAAACTGCAATTCACAAACCCGCAGAGTTGTAAATGATAACTCTCGTCCACAGATATATTGAGGGAAGGCAACGAAGAGGATTTGAAAGCAAGGCAGAATTGCAGGAAACAGATTTCAGGAGGTAGATACGAATCGCCTTTAAAGCACATGACAAGCGGCAAAACGTCGACAATGATGCCCTTGGCCAAAAAGGGCGTATGCGTTTTTTCCTGAATATATTCAGGAAAAAACGCATACGCCCTTTTTGGCCAACCAAGCAACCTGGAAAGGCAAATCAGCGCTACAAAGAAGTCTCGCTTCCCATCGGTGAAAAGGGCCATGCTGCAAAAAGTGTCAAAACCAGAAATGCAGGACAGGCCATGGAGAAATGGCAGCCTTGCTACACTGATGGGCGGGATGTAAATTGCCAACAGCCACTCTGGAGAAGTGTACGTTGTGTCCTGAAACATGGAAAAAAAACAGCTTAGGGAGCATAGGGCACGTCCACTCATGGGCGTATAAATTGGAAAAACTAAAAATCAGCAAGACACAGGCACCGGAAAGTTTAGGGCTGCTCTGTTGACAAGAACCTCCACTTCATGACACCTTAAATATCCCAGGAAAGAGAAAAATGGATAAAGAAGTTGTGGTCCTTATGTACAATGGAATATCACTCAGACATGAAATCAATGTCATAAGGCTTGTAGAAGCAAGATGAGTGGAGTTAGATACGACGATTCTAAGTGAAATAAGTCACACAGAAAAAGACACTTATCATAAGCTATCACTTATAGAGGGAATGTAAAAACCGCTACACTTGAACTGAATTACAAAACAGAACAGAGTCACACGTTTAGAAAACACACTCTATCTGCTTAACGGGAAAGGTGAGGTGGGGAGATGCATAAAACAAGGGTTTCAAATTCGCTCAGATACCGTTCCATACACCCAATATGTAATAGACAAGACCTACTCCTTGCTCAGTGAACTGGACTCAACACCCCCTATTCCCCGCACAAGAATATATGTGACTAGTAAGAATCTTAAAACCTATGTATTGATATCTGTCTGGAAGTGAGACAAGTGGGTGTAAAGCCGCATAAACACAACCATGAAAAGCAGCTAAACCCCATTATAAAAATAAATTACTTTTAAAAACCCGTAAAACAAAGACAGTGAAAGAGAGAGAAATTCTTACAAAATTCGTTCAGAGGCTGTGATGCAACCTGGATTGACCATATCTAGACCCACACCTGGATGAGACATAAGGGTGGACACTCTTGGGGCTGAGAGGTTGGGTGAGGTTGGGTGAGCAAACGCAGAACCTTTAAAGTAATACTGCGTGGTACCCATCCCATGGGTCCCAAATCTCCAGGTTCAAGGGCATGTTCCTACATCGAAAACATGCATGAGAAACCCAGAGATGGTACACCGTGTGATTTTGAAAGGTTTCTAAAACGCACCTCATTTCTCATCTCCTTGTGCTCGGTTTCGCCATTCCAGCTACTTTACTAGCAATCTCCCTACTTGGAGAATCAGCACCTTTAACCTCCTGTTCCCTACAGGTTGCAATTTGTCCTGAGGATGAACGGGAAGAGGGGCAACCAATGAGAGACTAGATCTAGGTGTTGGGACAGGCACAGGTCACTCTATTTTCCCAACAGGAAGAAGAATTAACCACAGGCTCAGCCTGCCGCCCAGAAGCAGAATAGGGCCTGAGGCAATCCCGCGCGTTTGCGGCCAGCTCCCAAAAAAGACAGTTGAAAAATGGAGCTCAGGGAAACTGCAATTCACAAACCCGCAGAGTTGTAAATGATAACTCTCGTCCACAGATATATTGAGGGAAGGCAACGAAGAGGATTTGAAAGCAAGGCAGAATTGCAGGAAACAGATTTCAGGAGGTAGATACGAATCGCCTTTAAAGCACATGACAAGCGGCAAAACGTCGACAATGATGCCCTTGGCCAAAAAGGGCGTATGCGTTTTTTCCTGAATATATTCAGGAAAAAACGCATACGCCCTTTTTGGCCAACCAAGCAACCTGGAAAGGCAAATCAGCGCTACAAAGAAGTCTCGCTTCCCATCGGTCAAAAGGGCCATGCTGCAAAAAGTGTCAAAACCAGAAATGCAGGACAGGCCATGGAGAAATGGCAGCCTTGCTACACTGATGGGCGGGATGTAAATTGCCAACAGCCACTCTGGAGAAGTGTACGTTGTGTCCTGAAACATCGAAAAAAAACAGCTTAGGGAGCATAGGGCACGTCCACTCATGGGCGTATAAATTGGAAAAACTAAAAATCAGCAAGACACAGGCACCGGAAAGTTTAGGGCTGCTCTGTTGACAAGAACCTCCACTTCATGACACCTTAAATATCCCAGGAAAGAGAAAAATGGATAAAGAAGTTGTGGTCCTTATGTACAATGGAATATCACTCAGACATGAAATCAATTTCATAAGGCTAGTAGAAGCAAGATGAGTGGAGTTAGGTACGACGATTCTAAGTGAAATAAGTCACACAGGAAAAGACACTTATCATAAGCTATCACTTATAGAGGGAATGTAAAAACCGCTACACTTGAACTGAATTACAAAACAGAACAGAGTCACACGTTTAGAAAACACACTCTATCTGCTTAACGGGAAAGGTGAGGTGGGGAGATGCATAAAACAAGGGTTTCAAATTCGCTCAGATACCGTTCCATACACCCAATATGTAATAGACAAGACCTACTCCTTGCTCAGTGAACTGGACTCAACACCCCCTATTCCCCGCACAAGAATATATGTGACTAGTAAGAATCTTAAAACCTATGTATTGATATCTGTCTGGAAGTGAGACAAGTGGGTGTAAAGCCGCATAAACACAACCATGAAAAGCAGCTAAACCCCATTATAAAAATAAATTACTTTTAAAAACCCGTAAAACAAAGACAGTGAAAGAGAGAGAAATTCTTACAAAATTCGTTCAGAGGCTGTGATGCAACCTGGATTGACCATATCTAGACCCACACCTGGATGAGACATAAGGGTGGACACTCTTGGGGCTGAGAGGTTGGGTGAGGTTGGGTGAGCAAACGCAGACCCTTTAAAGTAATACTGCGTGGTACCCATCCCATGGGTCCCAAATCTCCAGGTTCAAGGGCATGTTCCTACATCGAAAACATGCATGAGAAACCCAGAAGATGGTACACCGTGTGATTTTGAAAGGTTTCTAAAACGCACCTCATTTCTCATCTCCTTGTGCTCGGTTTCGCCATTCCAGCTACTTTACTAGCAATCTCCCTATTGGAGAATCAGCACCTTTAACCTCCTGTTCCCTACAGGTTGCAATTTGTCCTGAGAATGAACGGGAAGAGGGGCAACCAATGAGAGACTAGATCTAGGTGTTGGGACAGGCACAGGTCACTCTATTTTCCCAACAGGAAGAAGAATTAACCACAGGCTCAGCCTGCCGCCCAGAAGCAGAATAGGGCCTGAGGCAATCCCGCGCGTTTGCGGCCAGCTCCCAAAAAAGACAGTTGAAAAATGGAGCTCAGGGAAACTGCAATTCACAAACCCGCAGAGTTATAAATGATAACTCTCATCCACAGATATATTGAGGGAAGGCAACGAAGAGGATTTGAAAGCAAGGCAGAATTGCAGGAAACAGATTTCAGGAGGTAGATACGAATCGCCTTTAAAGCACATGAAAAGCGGCAAAACGTCGACAATGATGCCCTTGGCCAAAAAGGGCGTATGCGTTTTTTCCTGAATATATTCAGGAAAAAACGCATACGCCCTTTTTGGCCAACCAAGCAACCTGGAAAGGCAAATCAGCGCTACAAAGAAGTCTCGCTTCCCATCGGTGAAAAGGGCCATGCTGCAAAAAGTGTCAAAACCAGAAATGCAGGACAGGCCATGGAGAAATGGCAGCCTTGCTACACTGATGGGCGGGATGTAAATTGCCAACAGCCACTCTGGAGAAGTGTACGTTGTGTCCTGAAACATCGAAAAAAAACAGCTTAGGGAGCATAGGGCACGTCCACTCATGGGCGTATAAATTGGAAAAACTAAAAATCAGCAAGACACAGGCACCGGAAAGTTTAGGGCTGCTCTGTTGACAAGAACCTCCACTTCATGACACCTTAAATATCCCAGGAAAGAGAAAAATGGATAAAGAAGTTGTGGTCCTTATGTACAATGGAATATCACTCAGACATGAAATCAATTTCATAAGGCTAGTAGAAGCAAGATGAGTGGAGTTAGGTACGACGATTCTAAGTGAAATAAGTCACACAGGAAAAGACACTTATCATAAGCTATCACTTATAGAGGGAATGTAAAAACCGCTACACTTGAACTGAATTACAAAACAGAACAGAGTCACACGTTTAGAAAACACACTCTATCTGCTTAACGGGAAAGGTGAGGTGGGGAGATGCATAAAACAAGGGTTTCAAATTCGCTCAGATACCGTTCCATACACCCAATATGTAATAGACAAGACCTACTCCTTGCTCAGTGAACTGGACTCAACACCCCCTATTCCCCGCACAAGAATATATGTGACTAGTAAGAATCTTAAAACCTATGTATTGATATCTGTCTGGAAGTGAGACAAGTGGGTGTAAAGCCGCATAAACACAACCATGAAAAGCAGCTAAACCCCATTATAAAAATAAATTACTTTTAAAAACCCGTAAAACAAAGACAGTGAAAGAGAGAGAAATTCTTACAAAATTCGTTCAGAGGCTGTGATGCAACCTGGATTGACCATATCTAGACCCACACCTGGATGAGACATAAGGGTGGACACTCTTGGGGCTGAGAGGTTGGGTGAGGTTGGGTGAGCAAACGCAGACCCTTTAAAGTAATACTGCGTGGTACCCATCCCATGGGTCCCAAATCTCCAGGTTCAAGGGCATCTTCCTACATCGAAAACATGCATGAGAAACCCAGAAGATGGTACACCGTGTGATTTTGAAAGGTTTCTAAAAAGCACCTCATTTCTCATCTCCTTGTGCTCGGTTTCGCCATTCCAGCTACTTTACTAGCAATCTCCCTACTTGGAGAATCAGCACCTTTAACCTCCTGTTCCCTACAGGTTGCAATTTGTCCTGAGGATGAACGGGAAGAGGGGCAACCAATGAGAGACTAGATCTAGGTGTTGGGACAGGCACAGGTCACTCTATTTTCCCATCAGGAAGAAGAATTAACCACAGGCTCAGCCTGCCGCCCAGAAGCAGAATAGGGCCTGAGGCAATCCCGCGCTTTTGCGGCCAGCTCCCAAAAAAGACAGTTGAAAAATGGAGCTCAGGGAAACTGCAATTCAAAAACCCTCAGAGTTGTAAATGATAACTCTCGTCCACAAATATATTGAGGGAAGGCAACGAAGAGGATTTGAAAGCAAGGCAGAATTGCAGGAAACAGATTTCAGGAGGTAGATACGAATCGCCTTTAAAGCACATGAAAAGCGGCAAAACGTCGACAATGATGCCCTTGGCCAAAAAGGGCGTATGCGTTTTTTCCTGAATATATTCAGGAAAAAACGCATACGCCCTTTTTGGCCAACCAAGCAACCTGGAAAGGCAAATCAGCGCTACAAAGAAGTCTCGCTTCCCATCGGTGAAAAGGGCCATGCTGCAAAAAGTGTCAAAACCAGAAATGCAGGAGAGGCCATGGAGAAATGGCAGCCTTGCTACACTGATGGGCGGGATGTAAATTGCCAACAGCCACTCTGGAGAAGTGTACGTTGTGTCCTGAAACATGGAAAAAATACAGCTTAGGGAGCATAGGGCACGTCCACTCATGGGCGTATAAATTGGAAAAACTAAAAATCAGCAAGACACAGGCACCGGAAAGTTTAGGGCTGCTCTGTTGACAAGAACCTCCACTTCATGACACCTTAAATATCCCAGGAAAGAGAAAAATGGATAAAGAAGTTGTGGTCCTTATGTACAATGGAATATCACTCAGACATGAAATCAATGTCATAAGGCTAGTAGAAGCAAGATGAGTGGAGTTAGGTACGACGATTCTAAGTGAAATAAGTCACACAGAAAAAGACACTTATCATAAGCTATCACTTATAGAGGGAATGTAAAAACCGCTACACTTGAACTGAATTACAAAACAGAACAGAGTCACACGTTTAGAAAACACACTCTATCTGCTTAACGGGAAAGGTGAGGTGGGGAGATGCATAAAACAAGGGTTTCAAATTCGCTCAGATACCGTTCCATACACCCAATATGTAATAGACAAGACCTACTCCTTGCTCAGTGAACTGGACTCAACACCCCCTATTCCCCGCACAAGAATATATGTGACTAGTAAGAATCTTAAAACCTATGTATTGATATCTGTCTGGAAGTGAGACAAGTGGGTGTAAAGCCGCATAAACACAACCATGAAAAGCAGCTAAACCCCATTATAAAAATAAATTACTTTTAAAAACCCGTAAAACAAAGACAGTGAAAGAGAGAGAAATTCTTACAAAATTCGTTCAGAGGCTGTGATGCAACCTGGATTGACCATATCTAGACCCACACCTGGATGAGACATAAGGGTGGACACTCTTGGGGCTGAGAGGTTGGGTGAGGTTGGGTGAGCAAACGCAGACCCTTTAAAGTAATACTGCTTGGTACCCATCCCATGGGTCCCAAATCTCCAGGTTCAAGGGCATGTTCCTACATCGAAAACATGCATGAGAAACCCAGAAGATGGTACACCGTGTGATTTTGAAAGGTTTCTAAAACGCACCTCATTTCTCATCTCCTTGTGCTCGGTTTCGCCATTCCAGCTACTTTACTAGCAATCTCCCTACTTGGAGAATCAGCACCTTTAACCTCCTGTTCCCTACAGGTTGCAATTTGTCCTGAGGATGAACGGGAAGAGGGGCAACCAATGAGAGACTAGATCTAGGTGTTGGGACAGGCACAGGTCACTCTATTTTCCCAACAGGAAGAAGAATTAACCACAGGCTCAGCCTGCCGCCCAGAAGCAGAATAGGGCCTGAGGCAATCCCGCGCTTTTGCGGCCAGCTCCCAAAAAAGACAGTTGAAAAATGGAGCTCAGGGAAACTGCAATTCACAAACCCGCAGAGTTATAAATGATAACTCTCATCCACAGATATATTGAGGGAAGGCAACGAAGAGGATTTGAAAGCAAGGCAGAATTGCAGGAAACAGATTTCAGGAGGTAGATACGAATCGCCTTTAAAGCACATGAAAAGCGGCAAAACGTCGACAATGATGCCCTTGGCCAAAAAGGGCGTATGCGTTTTTTCCTGAATATATTCAGGAAAAAACGCATACGCCCTTTTTGGCCAACCAAGCAACCTGGAAAGGCAAATCAGCGCTACAAAGAAGTCTCGCTTCCCATCGGTGAAAAGGGCCATGCTGCAAAAAGTGTCAAAACCAGAAATGCAGGACAGGCCATGGAGAAATGGCAGCCTTGCTACACTGATGGGCGGGATGTAAATTGCCAACAGCCACTCTGGAGAAGTGTACGTTGTGTCCTGAAACATGGAAAAAAAACAGCTTAGGGAGCATAGGGCACGTCCACTCATGGGCGTATAAATTGGAAAAACTAAAAATCAGCAAGACACAGGCACCGGAAAGTTTAGGGCTGCTCTGTTGACAAGAACCTCCACTTCATGACACCTTAAATATCCCAGGAAAGAGAAAAATGGATAAAGAAGTTGTGGTCCTTATGTACAATGGAATATCACTCAGACATGAAATCAATGTCATAAGGCTAGTAGAAGCAAGATGAGTGGAGTTAGGTACGACGATTCTAAGTGAAATAAGTCACACAGAAAAAGACACTTATCATAAGCTATCACTTATAGAGGGAATGTAAAAACCGCTACACTTGAACTGAATTACAAAACAGAACAGAGTCACACGTTTAGAAAACACACTCTATCTGCTTAACGGGAAAGGTGAGGTGGGGAGATGCATAAAACAAGGGTTTCAAATTCGCTCAGATACCGTTCCATACACCCAATATGTAATAGACAAGACCTACTCCTTGCTCAGTGAACTGGACTCAACACCCCCTATTCCCCGCACAAGAATATATGTGACTAGTAAGAATCTTAAAACCTATGTATTGATATCTGTCTGGAAGTGAGACAAGTGGGTGTAAAGCCGCATAAACACAACCATGAAAAGCAGCTAAACCCCATTATAAAAATAAATTACTTTTAAAAACCCGTAAAACAAAGACAGTGAAAGAGAGAGAAATTCTTACAAAATTCGTTCAGAGGCTGTGATGCAACCTGGATTGACCATATCTAGACCCACACCTGGATGAGACATAAGGGTGGACACTCTTGGGGTTGAGAGGTTGGGTGAGGTTGGGTGAGCAAACGCAGACCCTTTAAAGTAATACTGCGTGGTACCCATCCCATGGGTCCCAAATCTCCAGGTTCAAGGGCATGTTCCTACATCGAAAACATGCATGAGAAACCCAGAAGATGGTACACCGTGTGATTTTGAAAGGTTTCTAAAACGCACCTCATTTCTCATCTCCTTGTGCTCGGTTACGCCATTCCAGCTACTTTACTAGCAATCTCCCTACTTGGAGAATCAGCACCTTTAACCTCCTGTTCCCTACAGGTTGCAATTTGTCCTGAGGATGAACGGGAAGAGGGGCAACCAATGAGAGACTAGATCTAGGTGTTGGGACAGGCACAGGTCACTCTATTTTCCCAACAGGAAGAAGAATTAACCACAGGCTCAGCCTGCCGCCCAGAAGCAGAATAGGGCCTGAGGCAATCCCGCGCTTTTGCGGCCAGCTCCCAAAAAAGACAGTTGAAAAATGGAGCTCAGGGAAACTGCAATTCACAAACCCGCAGAGTTATAAATGATAACTCTCATCCACAGATATATTGAGGGAAGGCAACGAAGAGGATTTGAAAGCAAGGCAGAATTGCAGGAAACAGATTTCAGGAGGTAGATACGAATCGCCTTTAAAGCACATGAAAAGCGGCAAAACGTCGACAATGATGCCCTTGGCCAAAAAGGGCGTATGCGTTTTTTCCTGAATATATTCAGGAAAAACCGCATACGCCCTTTTTGGCCAACCAAGCAACCTGGAAAGGCAAATCAGCGCTACAAAGAAGTCTCGCTTCCCATCGGTGAAAAGGGCCATGCTGCAAAAAGTGTCAAAACCAGAAATGCAGGACAGGCCATGGAGAAATGGCAGCCTTGCTACACTGATGGGCGGGATGTAAATTTCCAACAGCCACTCTGGAGAAGTGTACGTTGTGTCCTGAAACATGGAAAAAAAACAGCTTAGGGAGCACAGGGCACGTCCACTCATGGGCGTATAAATTGGAAAAACTAAAAATCAGCAAGACACAGGCACCGGAAAGTTTAGGGCTGCTCTGTTGACAAGAACCTCCACTTCATGACACCTTAAATATCCCAGGAAAGAGAAAAATGGATAAAGAAGTTGTGGTCCTTATGTACAATGGAATATCACTCAGACATGAAATCAATGTTATAAGGCTAGTAGAAGCAAGATGAGTGGAGTTAGGTACAACGATTCTAAGTGAAATAAGTCACACAGAAAAAGACACTTACCATAAGCTATCACTTATAGAGGGAATGTAAAAACCGCTACACTTGAACTGAATTACAAAACAGAGCAGAGTCACACGTTTAGAAAACGCACTATATCTGCTTAACAGGAAAGGTGAAGTGGGGTGATGCATAAAACAAGGGTTTCAAATTCGCTCAGATACCGTTCCATACACCCAATATGTAATAGACAAGACCTACTCCTTGCTCAGTGAACTGAACTCAACACCCCCTATTCACCGCACAAGAATATATCTGACTAGTAAGAATCTTAAAACCTATGTAATGATATCTCTCTGGAAGTGAGTCAAGAAGGTGTAAACCGCATAAACACAGCCATGAAAAGCAGCTAAACCCCATTATAAAAATAAATTACTTTTAAAAACCCGTAAAACAAAGACAGTGAAAGAGAGAGAAATTCTTACAAAATTCGTTCAGAGGCTGTGATGCAACCTGGATTGACCATATCTACACCCACACCTGGATGAGACATAAGGGTGGACACTCTTGGGGCTGAGAGGTTGGGTGAGGTTGGGTGAGCAAACGCAGACCCTTTAAAGTAATACTGCGTGGTACCCATCCCATGGGTCCCAAATCTCCAGGTTCAAGGGCATCTTCCTACATCGAAAACATGCATGAGAAACCCAGAAGATGGTACACCGTGTGATTTTGAAAGGTTTCTAAAAAGCACCTCATTTCTCATCTCCTTGTGCTCGGTTTCGCCATTCCAGCTACTTTACTAGCAATCTCCCTACTTGGAGAATCAGCACCTTTAACCTCCTGTTCCCTACAGGTTGCAATTTGTCCTGAGGATGAACGGGAAGAGGGGCAACCAATGAGAGACTAGATCTAGGTGTTGGGACAGGCACAGGTCACTCTATTTTCCCATCAGGAAGAAGAATTAACCACAGGCTCAGCCTGCCGCCCAGAAGCAGAATAGGGCCTGAGGCAATCCCGCGCTTTTGCGGCCAGCTCCCAAAAAAGACAGTTGAAAAATGGAGCTCAGGGAAACTGCAATTCAAAAACCCTCAGAGTTGTAAATGATAACTCTCGTCCACAAATATATTGATGGAAGGCAACGAAGAGGATTTGAAAGCAAGGCAGAATTGCAGGAAACAGATTTCAGGAGGTAGATACGAATCGCCTTTAAAGCACATGAAAAGCGGCAAAACGTCGACAATGATGCCCTTGGCCAAAAAGGGCGTATGCGTTTTTTCCTGAATATATTCAGGAAAAAACGCATACGCCCTTTTTGGCCAACCAAGCAACCTGGAAAGGCAAATCAGCGTTACAAAGAAGTCTCGCTTCCCATCGGTGAAAAGGGCCATGCTGCAAAAAGTGTCAAAACCAGAAATGCAGGACAGGCCATGGAGAAATGGCAGCCTTGCTACACTGATGGGCGGGATGTAAATTGCCAACAGCCACTCTGGAGAAGTGTACGTTGTGTCCTGAAACATGGAAAAAAAACAGCTTAGGGAGCATAGGGCACGTCCACTCATGGGCGTATAAATTGGAAAAACTAAAAATCAGCAAGACACAGGCACCCGAAAGTTTAGGGCTGCTCTGTTGACAAGAACCTCCACTTCATGACACCTTAAATATCCCAGGAAAGAGAAAAATGGATAAAGAAGTTGTGGTCCTTATGTACAATGGAATATCACTCAGACATGAAATCAATGTCATAAGGCTAGTAGAAGCAAGATGAGTGGAGTTAGGTACGACGATTCTAAGTGAAATAAGTCACACAGAAAAAGACACTTATCATAAGCTATCACTTATAGAGGGAATGTAAAAACCGCTACACTTGAACTGAATTACAAAACAGAACAGAGTCACACGTTTAGAAAACACACTCTATCTGCTTAACGGGAAAGGTGAGGTGGGGAGATGCATAAAACAAGGGTTTCAAATTCGCTCAGATACCGTTCCATACACCCAATATGTAATAGACAAGACCTACTCCTTGCTCAGTGAACTGGACTCAACACCCCCTATTCCCCGCACAAGAATATATGTGACTAGTAAGAATCTTAAAACCTATGTATTGATATCTGTCTGGAAGTGAGACAAGTGGGTGTAAAGCCGCATAAACACAACCATGAAAAGCAGCTAAACCCCATTATAAAAATAAATTACTTTTAAAAACCCGTAAAACAAAGACAGTGAAAGAGAGAGAAATTCTTACAAAATTCGTTCAGAGGCTGTGATGCAACCTGGATTGACCATATCTAGACCCACACCTGGATGAGACATAAGGGTGGACACTCTTGGGGCTGAGAGGTTGGGTGAGGTTGGGTGAGCAAACGCAGACCCTTTAAAGTAATACTGCGTGGTACCCATCCCATGGGTCCCAAATCTCCAGGTTCAAGGGCATGTTCCTACATCGAAACATGCATGAGAAACCCAGAAGATGGTACACCGTGTGATTTTGAAAGGTTTCTAAAAAGCACCTCATTTCTCATCTCCTTGTGCTCGGTTTCGCCATTCCAGCTACTTTACTAGCAATCTCCCTACTTGGAGAATCAGCACCTTTAACCTCCTGTTCCCTACAGGTTGCAATTTGTCCTGAGGATCAACGGGAAGAGGGGCAACCAATGAGAGACTAGATCTAGGTGTTGGGACAGGCACAGGTCACTCTATTTTCCCAACAGGAAGAAGAATTAACCACAGGCTCAGCCTGCCGCCCAGAAGCAGAATAGGGCCTGAGGCAATCCCGCGCTTTTGCGGCCAGCTCCCAAAAAAGACAGTTGAAAAATGGAGCTCAGGGAAACTGCAATTCAAAAACACTCAGAGTTGTAAATGATAACTCTCGTCCACAAATATATTGAGGGAAGGCAACGAAGAGGATTTGAAAGCAAGGCAGAATTGCAGGAAACAGATTTCAGGAGGTAGATACGAATCGCCTTTAAAGCACATGAAAAGCGGCAAAACGTCGACAATGATGCCCTTGGCCAAAAAGGGCGTATGCGTTTTTTCCTGAATATATTCAGGAAAAAACGCATACGCCCTTTTTGGCCAACCAAGCAACCTGGAAAGGCAAATCAGCGCTACAAAGAAGTCTCGCTTCCCATCGGTGAAAAGGGCCATGCTGCAAAAAGTGTCAAAACCAGAAATGCAGGACAGGCCATGGAGAAATGGCAGCCTTGCTACACTGATGGGCGGGATGTAAATTGCCAACAGCCACTCTGGAGAAGTGTACGTTGTGTCCTGAAACATGGAAAAAAAACAGCTTAGGGAGCATAGGGCACGTCCACTCATGGGCGTATAAATTGGAAAAACTAAAAATCAGCAAGACACAGGCACCGGAAAGTTTAGGGCTGCTCTGTTGACAAGAACCTCCACTTCATGACACCTTAAATATCCCAGGAAAGAGAAAAATGGATAAAGAAGTTGTGGTCCTTATGTACAATGGAATATCACTCAGACATGAAATCAATGTCATAAGGCTAGTAGAAGCAAGATGAGTGGAGTTAGGTACGACGATTCTAAGTGAAATAAGTCACACAGAAAAAGACACTTATCATAAGCTATCACTTATAGAGGGAATGTAAAAACCGCTACACTTGAACTGAATTACAAAACAGAACAGAGTCACACGTTTAGAAAACACACTCTATCTGCTTAACGGGAAAGGTGAGGTGGGGAGATGCATAAAACAAGGGTTTCAAATTCGCTCAGATACCGTTCCATACACCCAATATGTAATAGACAAGACCTACTCCTTGCTCAGTGAACTGGACTCAACACCCCCTATTCCCCGCACAAGAATATATGTGACTAGTAAGAATCTTAAAACCTATGTATTGATATCTGTCTGGAAGTGAGACAAGTGGGTGTAAAGCCGCATAAACACAACCATGAAAAGCAGCTAAACCCCATTATAAAAATAAATTACTTTTAAAAACCCGTAAAACAAAGACAGTGAAAGAGAGAGAAATTCTTACAAAATTCGTTCAGAGGCTGTGATGCAACCTGGATTGACCATATCTAGACCCACACCTGGATGAGACATAAGGGTGGACACTCTTGGGGCTGAGAGGTTGGGTGAGGTTGGGTGAGCAAACGCAGACCCTTTAAAGTAATACTGCGTGGTACCCATCCCATGGGTCCCAAATCTCCAGGTTCAAGGGCATGTTCCTACATCGAAAACATGCATGAGAAACCCAGAAGATGGTACACCGTGTGATTTTGAAAGGTTTCTAAAACGCACCTCATTTCTCATCTCCTTGTGCTCGGTTACGCCATTCCAGCTACTTTACTAGCAATCTCCCTACTTGGAGAATCAGCACCTTTAACCTCCTGTTCCCTACAGGTTGCAATTTGTCCTGAGGATGAACGGGAAGAGGGGCAACCAATGAGAGACTAGATCTAGGTGTTGGGACAGGCACAGGTCACTCTATTTTCCCAACAGGAAGAAGAATTAACCACAGGCTCAGCCTGCCGCCCAGAAGCAGAATAGGGCCTGAGGCAATCCCGCGCTTTTGCGGCCAGCTCCCAAAAAAGACAGTTGAAAAATGGAGCTCAGGGAAACTGCAATTCACAAACCCGCAGAGTTATAAATGATAACTCTCATCCACAGATATATTGAGGGAAGGCAACGAAGAGGATTTGAAAGCAAGGCAGAATTGCAGGAAACAGATTTCAGGAGGTAGATACGAATCGCCTTTAAAGCACATGAAAAGCGGCAAAACGTCGACAATGATGCCCTTGGCCAAAAAGGGCGTATGCGTTTTTTCCTGAATATATTCAGGAAAAAACGCATACGCCCTTTTTGGCCAACCAAGCAACCTGGAAAGGCAAATCAGCGCTACAAAGAAGTCTCGCTTCCCATCGGTGAAAAGGGCCATGCTGCAAAAAGTGTCAAAACCAGAAATGCAGGACAGGCCATGGAGAAATGGCAGCCTTGCTACACTGATGGGCGGGATGTAAATTGCCAACAGCCACTCTGGAGAAGTGTACGTTGTGTCCTGAAACATGGAAAAAAAACAGCTTAGGGAGCACAGGGCACGTCCACTCATGGGCGTATAAATTGGAAAAACTAAAAATCAGCAAGACACAGGCACCGGAAAGTTTAGGGCTGCTCTGTTGACAAGAACCTCCACTTCATGACACCTTAAATATCCCAGGAAAGAGAAAAATGGATAAAGAAGTTGTGGTCCTTATGTACAATGGAATATCACTCAGACATGAAATCAATGTTATAAGGCTAGTAGAAGCAAGATGAGTGGAGTTAGGTACGACGATTCTAAGTGAAATAAGTCACACAGAAAAAGACACTTATCATAAGCTATCACTTATAGAGGGAATGTAAAAACCGCTACACTTGAACTGAATTACAAAACAGAGCAGAGTCACACGTTTAGAAAACGCACTATATCTGCTTAACAGGAAAGGTGAAGTGGGGTGATGCATAAAACAAGGGTTTCAAATTCGCTCAGATACCGTTCCATACACCCAATATGTAATAGACAAGACCTACTCCTTGCTCAGTGAACTGAACTCAACACCCCCTATTCACCGCACAAGAATATATCTGACTAGTAAGAATCTTAAAACCTATGTAATGATATCTCTCTGGAAGTGAGTCAAGAAGGTGTAAACCGCATAAACACAGCCATGAAAAGCAGCTAAACCCCATTATAAAAATAAATTACTTTTAAAAACCCGTAAAACAAAGACAGTGAAAGAGAGAGAAATTCTTACAAAATTCGTTCAGAGGCTGTGATGCAACCTGGATTGACCATATCTACACCCACACCTGGATGAGACATAAGGGTGGACACTCTTGGGGCTGAGAGGTTGGGTGAGGTTGGGTGAGCAAACGCAGACCCTTTAAAGTAATACTGCGTGGTACCCATCCCATGGGTCCCAAATCTCCAGGTTCAAGGGCATCTTCCTACATCGAAAACATGCATGAGAAACCCAGAAGATGGTACACCGTGTGATTTTGAAAGGTTTCTAAAAAGCACCTCATTTCTCATCTCCTTGTGCTCGGTTTCGCCATTCCAGCTACTTTACTAGCAATCTCCCTACTTGGAGAATCAGCACCTTTAACCTCCTGTTCCCTACAGGTTGCAATTTGTCCTGAGGATGAACGGGAAGAGGGGCAACCAATGAGAGACTAGATCTAGGTGTTGGGACAGGCACAGGTCACTCTATTTTCCCAACAGGAAGAAGAATTAACCACAGGCTCAGCCTGCCGCCCAGAAGCAGAATAGGGCCTGAGGCAATCCCGCGCTTTTGCGGCCAGCTCCCAAAAAAGACAGTTGAAAAATGGAGCTCAGGGAAACTGCAATTCACAAACCCGCAGAGTTATAAATGATAACTCTCATCCACAGATATATTGAGGGAAGGCAACGAAGAGGATTTGAAAGCAAGGCAGAATTGCAGGAAACAGATTTCAGGAGGTAGATACGAATCGCCTTTAAAGCACATGAAAAGCGGCAAAACGTCGACAATGATGCCCTTGGCCAAAAAGGGCGTATGCGTTTTTTCCTGAATATATTCAGGAAAAAACGCATACGCCCTTTTTGGCCAACCAAGCAACCTGGAAAGGCAAATCAGCGCTACAAAGAAGTCTCGCTTCCCATCGGTGAAAAGGGCCATGCTGCAAAAAGTGTCAAAACCAGAAATGCAGGACAGGCCATGGAGAAATGGCAGCCTTGCTACACTGATGGGCGGGATGTAAATTGCCAACAGCCACTCTGGAGAAGTGTACGTTGTGTCCTGAAACATGGAAAAAAAACAGCTTAGGGAGCACAGGGCACGTCCACTCATGGGCGTATAAATTGGAAAAACTAAAAATCAGCAAGACACAGGCACCGGAAAGTTTAGGGCTGCTCTGTTGACAAGAACCTCCACTTCATGACACCTTAAATATCCCAGGAAAGAGAAAAATGGATAAAGAAGTTGTGGTCCTTATGTACAATGGAATATCACTCAGACATGAAATCAATGTTATAAGGCTAGTAGAAGCAAGATGAGTGGAGTTAGGTACGACGATTCTAAGTGAAATAAGTCACACAGAAAAAGACACTTATCATAAGCTATCACTTATAGAGGGAATGTAAAAACCGCTACACTTGAACTGAATTACAAAACAGAGCAGAGTCACACGTTTAGAAAACGCACTATATCTGCTTAACAGGAAAGGTGAAGTGGGGTGATGCATAAAACAAGGGTTTCAAATTCGCTCAGATACCGTTCCATACACCCAATATGTAATAGACAAGACCTACTCCTTGCTCAGTGAACTGAACTCAACACCCCCTATTCACCGCACAAGAATATATCTGACTAGTAAGAATCTTAAAACCTATGTAATGATATCTCTCTGGAAGTGAGTCAAGAAGGTGTAAACCGCATAAACACAGCCATGAAAAGCAGCTAAACCCCATTATAAAAATAAATTACTTTTAAAAACCCGTAAAACAAAGACAGTGAAAGAGAGAGAAATTCTTACAAAATTCGTTCAGAGGCTGTGATGCAACCTGGATTGACCATATCTACACCCACACCTGGATGAGACATAAGGGTGGACACTCTTGGGGCTGAGAGGTTGGGTGAGGTTGGGTGAGCAAACGCAGACCCTTTAAAGTAATACTGCGTGGTACCCATCCCATGGGTCCCAAATCTCCAGGTTCAAGGGCATCTTCCTACATCGAAAACATGCATGAGAAACCCAGAAGATGGTACACCGTGTGATTTTGAAAGGTTTCTAAAAAGCACCTCATTTCTCATCTCCTTGTGCTCGGTTTCGCCATTCCAGCTACTTTACTAGCAATCTCCCTACTTGGAGAATCAGCACCTTTAACCTCCTGTTCCCTACAGGTTGCAATTTGTCCTGAGGATGAACGGGAAGAGGGGCAACCAATGAGAGACTAGATCTAGGTGTTGGGACAGGCACAGGTCACTCTATTTTCCCATCAGGAAGAAGAATTAACCACAGGCTCAGCCTGCCGCCCAGAAGCAGAATAGGGCCTGAGGCAATCCCGCGCTTTTGCGGCCAGCTCCCAAAAAAGACAGTTGAAAAATGGAGCTCAGGGAAACTGCAATTCAAAAACCCTCAGAGTTGTAAATGATAACTCTCGTCCACAAATATATTGATGGAAGGCAACGAAGAGGATTTGAAAGCAAGGCAGAATTGCAGGAAACAGATTTCAGGAGGTAGATACGAATCGCCTTTAAAGCACATGAAAAGCGGCAAAACGTCGACAATGATGCCCTTGGCCAAAAAGGGCGTATGCGTTTTTTCCTGAATATATTCAGGAAAAAACGCATACGCCCTTTTTGGCCAACCAAGCAACCTGGAAAGGCAAATCAGCGCTACAAAGAAGTCTCGCTTCCCATCGGTGAAAAGGGCCATGCTGCAAAAAGTGTCAAAACCAGAAATGCAGGACAGGCCATGGAGAAATGGCAGCCTTGCTACACTGATGGGCGGGATGTAAATTGCCAACAGCCACTCTGGAGAAGTGTACGTTGTGTCCTGAAACATGGAAAAAAAACAGCTTAGGGAGCATAGGGCACGTCCACTCATGGGCGTATAAATTGGAAAAACTAAAAATCAGCAAGACACAGGCACCCGAAAGTTTAGGGCTGCTCTGTTGACAAGAACCTCCACTTCATGACACCTTAAATATCCCAGGAAAGAGAAAAATGGATAAAGAAGTTGTGGTCCTTATGTACAATGGAATATCACTCAGACATGAAATCAATGTCATAAGGCTAGTAGAAGCAAGATGAGTGGAGTTAGGTACGACGATTCTAAGTGAAATAAGTCACACAGAAAAAGACACTTATCATAAGCTATCACTTATAGAGGGAATGTAAAAACCGCTACACTTGAACTGAATTACAAAACAGAACAGAGTCACACGTTTAGAAAACACACTCTATCTGCTTAACGGGAAAGGTGAGGTGGGGAGATGCATAAAACAAGGGTTTCAAATTCGCTCAGATACCGTTCCATACACCCAATATGTAATAGACAAGACCTACTCCTTGCTCAGTGAACTGGACTCAACACCCCCTATTCCCCGCACAAGAATATATGTGACTAGTAAGAATCTTAAAACCTATGTATTGATATCTGTCTGGAAGTGAGACAAGTGGGTGTAAAGCCGCATAAACACAACCATGAAAAGCAGCTAAACCCCATTATAAAAATAAATTACTTTTAAAAACCCGTAAAACAAAGACAGTGAAAGAGAGAGAAATTCTTACAAAATTCGTTCAGAGGCTGTGATGCAACCTGGATTGACCATATCTAGACCCACACCTGGATGAGACATAAGGGTGGACACTCTTGGGGCTGAGAGGTTGGGTGAGGTTGGGTGAGCAAACGCAGACCCTTTAAAGTAATACTGCGTGGTACCCATCCCATGGGTCCCAAATCTCCAGGTTCAAGGGCATGTTCCTACATCAAAACATGCATGAGAAACCCAGAAGATGGTACACCGTGTGATTTTGAAAGGTTTCTAAAAAGCACCTCATTTCTCATCTCCTTGTGCTCGGTTTCGCCATTCCAGCTACTTTACTAGCAATCTCCCTACTTGGAGAATCAGCACCTTTAACCTCCTGTTCCCTACAGGTTGCAATTTGTCCTGAGGATGAACGGGAAGAGGGGCAACCAATGAGAGACTAGATCTAGGTGTTGGGACAGGCACAGGTCACTCTATTTTCCCAACAGGAAGAAGAATTAACCACAGGCTCAGCCTGCCGCCCAGAAGCAGAATAGGGCCTGAGGCAATCCCGCGCTTTTGCGGCCAGCTCCCAAAAAAGACAGTTGAAAAATGGAGCTCAGGGAAACTGCAATTCAAAAACACTCAGAGTTGTAAATGATAACTCTCGTCCACAAATATATTGAGGGAAGGCAACGAAGAGGATTTGAAAGCAAGGCAGAATTGCAGGAAACAGATTTCAGGAGGTAGATACGAATCGCCTTTAAAGCACATGAAAAGCGGCAAAACGTCGACAATGATGCCCTTGGCCAAAAAGGGCGTATGCGTTTTTTCCTGAATATATTCAGGAAAAAACGCATACGCCCTTTTTGGCCAACCAAGCAACCTGGAAAGGCAAATCAGCGCTACAAAGAAGTCTCGCTTCCCATCGGTCAAAAGGGCCATGCTGCAAAAAGTGTCAAAACCAGAAATGCAGGACAGGCCATGGAGAAATGGCAGCCTTGCTACACTGATGGGCGGGATGTAAATTGCCAACAGCCACTCTGGAGAAGTGTACGTTGTGTCCTGAAACATGGAAAAAAAACAGCTTAGGGAGCATAGGGCACGTCCACTCATGGGCGTATAAATTGGAAAAACTAAAAATCAGCAAGACACAGGCACCGGAAAGTTTAGGGCTGCTCTGTTGACAAGAACCTCCACTTCATGACACCTTAAATATCCCAGGAAAGAGAAAAATGGATAAAGAAGTTGTGGTCCTTATGTACAATGGAATATCACTCAGACATGAAATCAATGTCATAAGGCTAGTAGAAGCAAGATGAGTGGAGTTAGGTACGACGATTCTAAGTGAAATAAGTCACACAGAAAAAGACACTTATCATAAGCTATCACTTATAGAGGGAATGTAAAAACCGCTACACTTGAACTGAATTACAAAACAGAGCAGAGTCACACGTTTAGAAAACGCACTATATCTGCTTAACAGGAAAGGTGAAGTGGGGTGATGCATAAAACAAGGGTTTCAAATTCGCTCAGATACCGTTCCATACACCCAATATGTAATAGACAAGACCTACTCCTTGCTCAGTGAACTGAACTCAACACCCCCTATTCACCGCACAAGAATATATCTGACTAGTAAGAATCTTAAAACCTATGTAATGATATCTCTCTGGAAGTGAGTCAAGAAGGTGTAAACCGCATAAACACAGCCATGAAAAGCAGCTAAACCCCATTATAAAAATAAATTACTTTTAAAAACCCGTAAAACAAAGACAGTGAAAGAGAGAGAAATTCTTACAAAATTCGTTCAGAGGCTGTGATGAAACCTGGATTGACCATATCTAGACCCACAGCTGGATGAGACATAAGGGTGGACACTCTTGGGGCTGAGAGGTTGGGTGAGGTTGGGTGAGCAAACGCAGACCCTTTAAAATAATACTGCGTGGTACCCATCCCATGGGTCCCAAATCTCCAGGTTCAAGGGCATCTTCCTACATCGAAAACATGCATGAGAAACCCAGAAGATGGTACACCGTGTGATTTTGAAAGGTTTCTAAAAAGCACCTCATTTCTCATCTCCTTGTGCTCGGTTTCGCCATTCCAGCTACTTTACTAGCAATCTCCCTACTTGGAGAATCAGCACCTTTAACCTCCTGTTCCCTACAGGTTGCAATTTGTCCTGAGGATGAACGGGAAGAGGGGCAACCAATGAGAGACTAGATCTAGGTGTTGGGACAGGCACAGGTCACTCTATTTTCCCATCAGGAAGAAGAATTAACCACAGGCTCAGCCTGCCGCCCAGAAGCAGAATAGGGCCTGAGGCAATCCCGCGCTTTTACGTCCAGCTCCCAAAAAAGACAGTTGAAAAATGGAGCTCAGGGAAACTGCAATTCAAAAACCCTCAGAGTTGTAAATGATAACTCTCGTCCACAAATATATTGATGGAAGGCAACGAAGAGGATTTGAAAGCAAGGCAGAATTGCAGGAAACAGATTTCAGGAGGTAGATACGAATCGCCTTTAAAGCACATGAAAAGCGGCAAAACGTCGACAATGATGCCCTTGGCCAAAAAGGGCGTATGCGTTTTTTCCTGAATATATTCAGGAAAAAACGCATACGCCCTTTTTGGCCAACCAAGCAACCTGGAAAGGCAAATCAGCGCTACAAAGAAGTCTCGCTTCCCATCGGTGAAAAGGGCCATGCTGCAAAAAGTGTCAAAACCAGAAATGCAGGACAGGCCATGGAGAAATGGCAGCCTTGCTACACTGATGGGCAGGATGTAAATTGCCAACAGCCACTCTGGAGAAGTGTACGTTGTGTCCTGAAACATGGAAAAAAAACAGCTTAGGGAGCATAGGGCACGTCCACTCATGGGCGTATAAATTGGAAAAACTAAAAATCAGCAAGACACAGGCACCGGAAAGTTTAGGGCTGCTCTGTTGACAAGAACCTCCACTTCATGACACCTTAAATATCCCAGGAAAGAGAAAAATGGATAAAGAAGTTGTGGTCCTTATGTACAATGGAATATCACTCAGACATGAAATCAATGTCATAAGGCTAGTAGAAGCAAGATGAGTGGAGTTAGTTACGACGATTCTAAGTGAAATAAGTCACACAGAAAAAGACACTTATCATAAGCTATCACTTATAGAGGGAATGTAAAAACCGCTACACTTGAACTGAATTACAAAACAGAACAGAGTCACACGTTTAGAAAACACACTCTATCTGCTTAACGGGAAAGGTGAGGTGGGGAGATGCATAAAACAAGGGTTTCAAATTCGCTCAGATACCGTTCCATACACCCAATATGTAATAGACAAGACCTACTCCTTGCTCAGTGAACTGGACTCAACACCCCCTATTCCCCGCACAAGAATATATGTGACTAGTAAGAATCTTAAAACCTATGTATTGATATCTGTCTGGAAGTGAGACAAGTGGGTGTAAAGCCGCATAAACACAACCATGAAAAGCAGCTAAACCCCATTATAAAAATAAATTACTTTTAAAAACCCGTAAAACAAAGACAGTGAAAGAGAGATAAATTCTTACAAAATTCGTTCAGAGGCTGTGATGCAACCTGGATTGACCATATCTAGACCCACACCTGGATGAGACATAAGGGTGGACACTCTTGGGGCTGAGAGGTTGGGTGAGGTTGGGTGAGCAAACGCAGACCCTTTAAAGTAATACTGCGTGGTACCCATCCCATGGGTCCCAAATCTCCAGGTTCAAGGGCATGTTCCTACATCGAAAACATGCATGAGAAACCCAGAAGATGGTACACCGTGTGATTTTGAAAGGTTTCTAAAACGCACCTCATTTCTCATCTCCTTGTGCTCGGTTTCGCCATTCCAGCTACTTTACTAGCAATCTCCCTACTTGGAGAATCAGCACCTTTAACCTCCTGTTCCCTACAGGTTGCAATTTGTCCTGAGGATCAACGGGAAGAGGGGCAACCAATGAGAGACTAGATCTAGGTGTTGGGACAGGCACAGGTCACTCTATTTTCCCAACAGGAAGAAGAATTAACCACAGGCTCAGCCTGCCGCCCAGAAGCAGAATAGGGCCTGAGGCAATCCCGCGCTTTTGAGGCCAGCTCCCAAAAAAGACAGTTGAAAAATGGAGCTCAGGGAAACTGCAATTCAAAAACCCTCAGAGTTGTAAATGATAACTCTCGTCCACAAATATATTGAGGGAAGGCAACGAAGAGGATTTGAAAGCAAGGCAGAATTGCAGGAAACAGATTTCAGGAGGTAGATACGAATCGCCTTTAAAGCACATGAAAAGCGGCAAAACGTCGACAATGATGCCCTTGGCCAAAAAGGGCGTATGCGTTTTTTCCTGAATATATTCAGGAAAAAACGCATACGCCCTTTTTGGCCAACCAAGCAACCTGGAAAGGCAAATCAGCGCTACAAAGAAGTCTCGCTTCCCATCGGTCAAAAGGGCCATGCTGCAAAAAGTGTCAAAACCAGAAATGCAGGACAGGCCATGGAGAAATGGCAGCCTTGCTACACTGATGGGCGGGATGTAAATTGCCAACAGCCACTCTGGAGAAGTGTACGTTGTGTCCTGAAACATGGAAAAAAAACAGCTTAGGGAGCATAGGGCACGTCCACTCATGGGCGTATAAATTGGAAAAACTAAAAATCAGCAAGACACAGGCACCGGAAAGTTTAGGGCTGCTCTGTTGACAAGAACCTCCACTTCATGACACCTTAAATATCCCAGGAAAGAGAAAAATGGATAAAGAAGTTGTGGTCCTTATGTACAATGGAATATCACTCAGACATGAAATCAATGTCATAAGGCTAGTAGAAGCAAGATGAGTGGAGTTAGGTACGACGATTCTAAGTGAAATAAGTCACACAGAAAAAGACACTTATCATAAGCTATCACTTATAGAGGGAATGTAAAAACCGCTACACTTGAACTGAATTACAAAACAGAGCAGAGTCACACGTTTAGAAAACGCACTATATCTGCTTAACAGGAAAGGTGAAGTGGGGTGATGCATAAAACAAGGGTTTCAAATTCGCTCAGATACCGTTCCATACACCCAATATGTAATAGACAAGACCTACTCCTTGCTCAGTGAACTGAACTCAACACCCCCTATTCACCGCACAAGAATATATCTGACTAGTAAGAATCTTAAAACCTATGTAATGATATCTCTCTGGAAGTGAGTCAAGAAGGTGTAAACCGCATAAACACAGCCATGAAAAGCAGCTAAACCCCATTATAAAAATAAATTACTTTTAAAAACCCGTAAAACAAAGACAGTGAAAGAGAGAGAAATTCTTACAAAATTCGTTCAGAGGCTGTGATGAAACCTGGATTGACCATATCTAGACACACAGCTGGATGAGACATAAGGGTGGACACTCTTGGGGCTGAGAGGTTGGGTGAGGTTGGGTGAGCAAACGCAGACCCTTTAAAATAATACTGCGTGGTACCCATCCCATGGGTCCCAAATCTCCAGGTTCAAGGGCATCTTCCTACATCGAAAACATGCATGAGAAACCCAGAAGATGGTACACCGTGTGATTTTGAAAGGTTTCTAAAAAGCACCTCATTTCTCATCTCCTTGTGCTCGGTTTCGCCATTCCAGCTACTTTACTAGCAATCTCCCTACTTGGAGAATCAGCACCTTTAACCTCCTGTTCCCTACAGGTTGCAATTTGTCCTGAGGATGAACGGGAAGAGGGGCAACCAATGAGAGACTAGATCTAGGTGTTGGGACAGGCACAGGTCACTCTATTTTCCCATCAGGAAGAAGAATTAACCACAGGCTCAGCCTGCCGCCCAGAAGCAGAATAGGGCCTGAGGCAATCCCGCGCTTTTACGTCCAGCTCCCAAAAAAGACAGTTGAAAAATGGAGCTCAGGGAAACTGCAATTCAAAAACCCTCAGAGTTGTAAATGATAACTCTCGTCCACAAATATATTGATGGAAGGCAACGAAGAGGATTTGAAAGCAAGGCAGAATTGCAGGAAACAGATTTCAGGAGGTAGATACGAATCGCCTTTAAAGCACATGAAAAGAGGCAAAACGTCGACAATGATGCCCTTGGCCAAAAAGGGCGTATGCGTTTTTTCCTGAATATATTCAGGAAAAAACGCATACGCCCTTTTTGGCCAACCAAGCAACCTGGAAAGGCAAATCAGCGCTACAAAGAAGTCTCGCTTCCCATCGGTGAAAAGGGCCATGCTGCAAAAAGTGTCAAAACCAGAAATGCAGGACAGGCCATGGAGAAATGGCAGCCTTGCTACACTGATGGGCGGGATGTAAATTGCCAACAGCCACTCTGGAGAAGTGTACGTTGTGTCCTGAAACATCGAAAAAAAACAGCTTAGGGAGCATAGGGCACGTCCACTCATGGGCGTATAAATTGGAAAAACTAAAAATCAGCAAGACACAGGCACCGGAAAGTTTAGGGCTGCTCTGTTGACAAGAACCTCCACTTCATGACACCTTAAATATCCCAGGAAAGAGAAAAATGGATAAAGAAGTTGTGGTCCTTATGTACAATGGAATATCACTCAGACATGAAATCAATGTCATAAGGCTAGTAGAAGCAAGATGAGTGGAGTTAGGTACGACGATTCTAAGTGAAATAAGTCACACAGAAAAAGACACTTATCATAAGCTATCACTTATAGAGGGAATGTAAAAACCGCTACACTTGAACTGAATTACAAAACAGAACAGAGTCACACGTTTAGAAAACACACTCTATCTGCTTAACGGGAAAGGTGAGGTGGGGAGATGCATAAAACAAGGGTTTCAAATTCGCTCAGATACCGTTCCATACACCCAATATGTAATAGACAAGACCTACTCCTTGCTCAGTGAACTGGACTCAACACCCCCTATTCCCCGCACAAGAATATATGTGACTAGTAAGAATCTTAAAACCTATGTATTGATATCTGTCTGGAAGTGAGACAAGTGGGTGTAAAGCCGCATAAACACAACCATGAAAAGCAGCTAAACCCCATTATAAAAATAAATTACTTTTAAAAACCCGTAAAACAAAGACAGTGAAAGAGAGAGAAATTCTTACAAAATTCGTTCAGAGGCTGTGATGCAACCTGGATTGACCATATCTAGACCCACACCTGGATGAGACATAAGGGTGGACACTCTTGGGGCTGAGAGGTTGGGTGAGGTTGGGTGAGCAAACGCAGACCCTTTAAAGTAATACTGCGTGGTACCCATCCCATGGGTCCCAAATCTCCAGGTTCAAGGGCATGTTCCTACATCGAAAACATGCATGAGAAACCCAGAAGATGGTACACCGTGTGATTTTGAAAGGTTTCTAAAACGCACCTCATTTCTCATCTCCTTGTGCTCGGTTTCGCCATTCCAGCTACTTTA
The DNA here is from genome assembly GCF_028021215.1 of Eschrichtius robustus. Classification (NCBI taxonomy): domain Eukaryota; kingdom Metazoa; phylum Chordata; class Mammalia; order Artiodactyla; family Eschrichtiidae; genus Eschrichtius; species Eschrichtius robustus. The sequence goes on from NW_027175668.1 coordinate 1,210,748, forward strand.
CTAGCAATCTCCCTACTTGGAGAATCAGCACCTTTAACCTCCTGTTCCCTACAGGTTGCAATTTGTCCTGAGGATCAACGGGAAGAGGGGCAACCAATGAGAGACTAGATCTAGGTGTTGGGACAGGCACAGGTCACTCTATTTTCCCAACAGGAAGAAGAATTAACCACAGGCTCAGCCTGCCGCCCAGAAGCAGAATAGGGCCTGAGGCAATCCCGCGCTTTTGCGGCCAGCTCCCAAAAAAGACAGTTGAAAAATGGAGCTCAGGGAAACTGCAATTCAAAAACCCTCAGAGTTGTAAATGATAACTCTCGTCCACAAATATATTGAGGGAAGGCAACGAAGAGGATTTGAAAGCAAGGCAGAATTGCAGGAAACAGATTTCAGGAGGTAGATACGAATCGCCTTTAAAGCACATGAAAAGCGGCAAAACGTCGACAATGATGCCCTTGGCCAAAAAGGGCGTATGCGTTTTTTCCTGAATATATTCAGGAAAAAACGCATACGCCCTTTTTGGCCAACCAAGCAACCTGGAAAGGCAAATCAGCGCTACAAAGAAGTCTCGCTTCCCATCGGTCAAAAGGGCCATGCTGCAAAAAGTGTCAAAACCAGAAATGCAGGACAGGCCATGGAGAAATGGCAGCCTTGCTACACTGATGGGCGGGATGTAAATTGCCAACAGCCACTCTGGAGAAGTGTACGTTGTGTCCTGAAACATGGAAAAAAAACAGCTTAGGGAGCATAGGGCACGTCCACTCATGGGCGTATAAATTGGAAAAACTAAAAATCAGCAAGACACAGGCACCGGAAAGTTTAGGGCTGCTCTGTTGACAAGAACCTCCACTTCATGACACCTTAAATATCCCAGGAAAGAGAAAAATGGATAAAGAAGTTGTGGTCCTTATGTACAATGGAATATCACTCAGACATGAAATCAATGTCATAAGGCTAGTAGAAGCAAGATGAGTGGAGTTAGGTACGACGATTCTAAGTGAAATAAGTCACACAGAAAAAGACACTTATCATAAGCTATCACTTATAGAGGGAATGTAAAAACCGCTACACTTGAACTGAATTACAAAACAGAGCAGAGTCACACGTTTAGAAAACGCACTATATCTGCTTAACAGGAAAGGTGAAGTGGGGTGATGCATAAAACAAGGGTTTCAAATTCGCTCAGATACCGTTCCATACACCCAATATGTAATAGACAAGACCTACTCCTTGCTCAGTGAACTGAACTCAACACCCCCTATTCACCGCACAAGAATATATCTGACTAGTAAGAATCTTAAAACCTATGTAATGATATCTCTCTGGAAGTGAGTCAAGAAGGTGTAAACCGCATAAACACAGCCATGAAAAGCAGCTAAACCCCATTATAAAAATAAATTACTTTTAAAAACCCGTAAAACAAAGACAGTGAAAGAGAGAGAAATTCTTACAAAATTCGTTCAGAGGCTGTGATGAAACCTGGATTGACCATATCTAGACCCACAGCTGGATGAGACATAAGGGTGGACACTCTTGGGGCTGAGAGGTTGGGTGAGGTTGGGTGAGCAAACGCAGACCCTTTAAAATAATACTGCGTGGTACCCATCCCATGGGTCCCAAATCTCCAGGTTCAAGGGCATCTTCCTACATCGAAAACATGCATGAGAAACCCAGAAGATGGTACACCGTGTGATTTTGAAAGGTTTCTAAAAAGCACCTCATTTCTCATCTCCTTGTGCTCGGTTTCGCCATTCCAGCTACTTTACTAGCAATCTCCCTACTTGGAGAATCAGCACCTTTAACCTCCTGTTCCCTACAGGTTGCAATTTGTCCTGAGGATGAACGGGAAGAGGGGCAACCAATGAGAGACTAGATCTAGGTGTTGGGACAGGCACAGGTCACTCTATTTTCCCATCAGGAAGAAGAATTAACCACAGGCTCAGCCTGCCGCCCAGAAGCAGAATAGGGCCTGAGGCAATCCCGCGCTTTTACGTCCAGCTCCCAAAAAAGACAGTTGAAAAATGGAGCTCAGGGAAACTGCAATTCAAAAACCGTCAGAGTTGTAAATGATAACTCTCGTCCACAAATATATTGATGGAAGGCAACGAAGAGGATTTGAAAGCAAGGCAGAATTGCAGGAAACAGATTTCAGGAGGTAGATACGAATCGCCTTTAAAGCACATGAAAAGCGGCAAAACGTCGACAATGATGCCCTTGGCCAAAAAGGGCGTATGCGTTTTTTCCTGAATATATTCAAGAAAAAACGCATACGCCCTTTTTGGCCAACCAAGCAACCTGGAAAGGCAAATCAGCGCTACAAAGAAGTCTCGCTTCCCATCGGTGAAAAGGGCCATGCTGCAAAAAGTGTCAAAACCAGAAATGCAGGACAGGCCATGGAGAAATGGCAGCCTTGCTACACTGATGGGCGGGATGTAAATTGCCAACAGCCACTCTGGAGAAGTGTACGTTGTGTCCTGAAACATCGAAAAAAAACAGCTTAGGGAGCATAGGGCACGTCCACTCATGGGCGTATAAATTGGAAAAACTAAAAATCAGCAAGACACAGGCACCGGAAAGTTTAGGGCTGCTCTGTTGACAAGAACCTCCACTTCATGACACCTTAAATATCCCAGGAAAGAGAAAAATGGATAAAGAAGTTGTGGTCCTTATGTACAATGGAATATCACTCAGACATGAAATCAATGTCATAAGGCTAGTAGAAGCAAGATGAGTGGAGTTAGGTACGACGATTCTAAGTGAAATAAGTCACACAGAAAAAGACACTTATCATAAGCTATCACTTATAGAGGGAATGTAAAAACCGCTACACTTGAACTGAATTACAAAACAGAACAGAGTCACACGTTTAGAAAACACACTCTATCTGCTTAACGGGAAAGGTGAGGTGGGGAGATGCATAAAACAAGGGTTTCAAATTCGCTCAGATACCGTTCCATACACCCAATATGTAATAGACAAGACCTACTCCTTGCTCAGTGAACTGGACTCAACACCCCCTATTCCCCGCACAAGAATATATGTGACTAGTAAGAATCTTAAAACCTATGTATTGATATCTGTCTGGAAGTGAGACAAGTGGGTGTAAAGCCGCATAAACACAACCATGAAAAGCAGCTAAACCCCATTATAAAAATAAATTACTTTTAAAAACCCGTAAAACAAAGACAGTGAAAGAGAGAGAAATTCTTACAAAATTCGTTCAGAGGCTGTGATGCAACCTGGATTGACCATATCTAGACCCACACCTGGATGAGACATAAGGGTGGACACTCTTGGGGCTGAGAGGTTGGGTGAGGTTGGGTGAGCAAACGCAGACCCTTTAAAGTAATACTGCGTGGTACCCATCCCATGGGTCCCAAATCTCCAGGTTCAAGGGCATGTTCCTACATCGAAAACATGCATGAGAAACCCAGAAGATGGTACACCGTGTGATTTTGAAAGGTTTCTAAAACGCACCTCATTTCTCATCTCCTTGTGCTCGGTTTCGCCATTCCAGCTACTTTACTAGCAATCTCCCTACTTGGAGAATCAGCACCTTTAACCTCCTGTTCCCTACAGGTTGCAATTTGTCCTGAGGATGAACGGGAAGAGGGGCAACCAATGAGAGACTAGATCTAGGTGTTGGGACAGGCACAGGTCACTCTATTTTCCCAACAGGAAGAAGAATTAACCACAGGCTCAGCCTGCCGCCCAGAAGCAGAATAGAGCCTGAGGCAATCCCGCGCGTTTGCGGCCAGCTCCCAAAAAAGACAGTTGAAAAATGGAGCTCAGGGAAACTGCAATTCACAAACCCGCAGAGTTATAAATGATAACTCTCATCCACAGATATATTGAGGGAAGGCAACGAAGAGGATTTGAAAGCAAGGCAGAATTGCAGGAAACAGATTTCAGGAGGTAGATACGAATCGCCTTTAAAGCACATGACAAGCGGCAAAACGTCGACAATGATGCCCTTGGCCAAAAAGGGCGTATGCGTTTTTTCCTGAATATATTCAGGAAAAAACGCATACGCCCTTTTTGGCCAACCAAGCAACCTGGAAAGGCAAATCAGCGCTACAAAGAAGTCTCGCTTCCCATCGGTGAAAAGGGCCATGCTGCAAAAAGTGTCAAAACCAGAAATGCAGGACAGGCCATGGAGAAATGGCAGCCTTGCTACACTGATGGGCGGGATGTAAATTACCAACAGCCACTCTGGAGAAGTGTACGTTGTGTCCTGAAACATGGAAAAAAAACAGCTTAGGGAGCATAGGGCACGTCCACTCATGGGCGTATAAATTGGAAAAACTAAAAATCAGCAAGACACAGGCACCGGAAAGTTTAGGGCTGCTCTGTTGACAAGAACCTCCACTTCATGACACCTTAAATATCCCAGGAAAGAGAAAAATGGATAAAGAAGTTGTGGTCCTTATGTACAATGGAATATCACTCAGACATGAAATCAATGTCATAAGGCTAGTAGAAGCAAGATGAGTGGAGTTAGGTACGACGATTCTAAGTGAAATAAGTCACACAGGAAAAGACACTTATCATAAGCTATCACTTATAGAGGGAATGTAAAAACCGCTACACTTGAACTGAATTACAAAACAGAACAGAGTCACACGTTTAGAAAACACACTCTATCTGCTTAACGGGAAAGGTGAGGTGGGGAGATGCATAAAACAAGGGTTTCAAATTCGCTCAGATACCGTTCCATACACCCAATATGTAATAGACAAGACCTACTCCTTGCTCAGTGAACTGGACTCAACACCCCCTATTCCCCGCACAAGAATGTATGTGACTAGTAAGAATCTTAAAACCTATGTATTGATATCTGTCTGGAAGTGAGACAAGTGGGTGTAAAGCCGCATAAACACAACCATGAAAAGCAGCTAAACCCCATTATAAAAATAAATTACTTTTAAAAACCCGTAAAACAAAGACAGTGAAAGAGAGAGAAATTCTTACAAAATTCGTTCAGAGGCTGTGATGCAACCTGGATTGACCATATCTAGACCCACACCTGGATGAGACATAAGGGTGGACACTCTTGGGGCTGAGAGGTTGGGTGAGGTTGGGTGAGCAAACGCAGACCCTTTAAAGTAATACTGCGTGGTACCCATCCCATGGGTCCCAAATCTCCAGGTTCAAGGGCATGTTCCTACATCGAAAACATGCATGAGAAACCCAGAAGACGGTACACCGTGTGATTTTGAAAGGTTTCTAAAACGCACCTCATTTCTCATCTCCTTGTGCTCGGTTTCGCCATTCCAGCTACTTTACTAGCAATCTCCCTACTTGGAGAATCAGCACCTTTAACCTCCTGTTCCCTACAGGTTGCAATTTGTCCTGAGGATGAACGGGAAGAGGGGCAACCAATGAGAGACTAGATCTAGGTGTTGGGACAGGCACAGGTCACTCTATTTTCCCAACAGGAAGAAGAATTAACCACAGGCTCAGCCTGCCGCCCAGAAGCAGAATAGGGCCTGAGGCAATCCCGCGCTTTTGCGGCCAGCTCCCAAAAAAGACAGTTGAAAAATGGAGCTCAGGGAAACTGCAATTCACAAACCCGCAGAGTTATAAATGATAACTCTCATCCACAGATATATTGAGGGAAGGCAACGAAGAGGATTTGAAAGCAAGGCAGAATTGCAGGAAACAGATTTCAGGAGGTAGATACGAATCGCCTTTAAAGCACATGACAAGCGGCAAAACGTCGACAATGATGCCCTTGGCCAAAAAGGGCGTATGCGTTTTTTCCTGAATATATTCAGGAAAAAACGCATACGCCCTTTTTGGCCAACCAAGCAACCTGGAAAGGCAAATCAGCGCTACAAAGAAGTCTCGCTTCCCATCGGTGAAAAGGGCCATGCCGCAAAAAGTGTCAAAACCAGAAATGCAGGACAGGCCATGGAGAAATGGCAGCCTTGCTACACTGATGGGCGGGATGTAAATTGCCAACAGCCACTCTGGAGAAGTGTACGTTGTGTCCTGAAACATGGAAAAAAAACAGCTTAGGGAACATAGGGCACGTCCACTCATGGGCGTATAAATTGGAAAAACTAAAAATCAGCAAGACACAGGCACCGGAAAGTTTAGGGCTGCTCTGTTGACAAGAACCTCCACTTCATGACACCTTAAATATCCCAGGAAAGAGAAAAATGGATAAAGAAGTTGTGGTCCTTATGTACAATGGAATATCACTCAGACATGAAATCAATGTCATAAGGCTAGTAGAAGCAAGATGAGTGGAGTTAGGTACGACGATTCTAAGTGAAATAAGTCACACAGAAAAAGACACTTATCATAAGCTATCACTTATAGAGGGAATGTAAAAACCGCTACACTTGAACTGAATTACAAAACAGAACAGAGTCACACGTTTAGAAAACACACTCTATCTGCTTAACGGGAAAGGTGAGGTGGGGAGATGCATAAAACAAGGGTTTCAAATTCGCTCAGATACCGTTCCATACACCCAATATGTAATAGACAAGACCTACTCCTTGCTCAGTGAACTGGACTCAACACCCCCTATTCCCCGCACAAGAATATATGTGACTAGTAAGAATCTTAAAACCTATGTATTGATATCTGTCTGGAAGTGAGACAAGTGGGTGTAAAGCCGCATAAACACAACCATGAAAAGCAGCTAAACCCCATTATAAAAATAAATTACTTTTAAAAACCAGTAAAACAAAGACAGTGAAAGAGAGAGAAATTCTTACAAAATTCGTTCAGAGGCTGTGATGCAACCTGGATTGACCATATCTAGACCCACACCTGGATGAGACATAAGGGTGGACACTCTTGGGGCTGAGAGGTTGGGTGAGGTTGGGTGAGCAAACGCAGACCCTTTAAAGTAATACTGCGTGGTACCCATCCCATGGGTCCCAAATCTCCAGGTTCAAGGGCATGTTCCTACATCGAAAACATGCATGAGAAACCCAGAAGATGGTACACCGTGTGATTTTGAAAGGTTTCTAAAACGCACCTCATTTCTCATCTCCTTGTGCTCGGTTTCGCCATTCCAGCTACTTTACTAGCAATCTCCCTACTTGGAGAATCAGCACCTTTAACCTCCTGTTCCCTACAGGTTGCAATTTGTCCTGAGGATGAACGGGAAGAGGGGCAACCAATGAGAGACTAGATCTAGGTGTTGGGACAGGCACAGGTCACTCTATTTTCCCAACAGGAAGAAGAATTAACCACAGGCTCAGCCTGCTGCCCAGAAGCAGAATAGGGCCTGAGGCAATCCCGCGCTTTTGCGGCCAGCTCCCAAAAAAGACAGTTGAAAAATGGAGCTCAGGGAAACTGCAATTCACAAACCCGCAGAGTTGTAAATGATAACTCTCGTCCACAAATATATTGAGGGAAGGCAACGAAGAGGATTTGAAAGCAAGGCAGAATTGCAGGAAACAGATTTCAGGAGGTAGATACGAATCGCCTTTAAAGCACATGAAAAGCGGCAAAACGTCGACAATGATGCCCTTGGCCAAAAAGGGCGTATGCGTTTTTTCCTGAATATATTCAGGAAAAAACGCATACGCCCTTTTTGGCCAACCAAGCAACCTGGAAAGGTAAATCAGCGCTACAAAGAAGTCTCGCTTCCCATCGGTGAAAAGGGCCATGCTGCAAAAAGTGTCAAAACCAGAAATGCAGGACAGGCCATGGAGAAATGGCAGCCTTGCTACACTGATGGGCGGGATGTAAATTGCCAACAGCCACTCTGGAGAAGTGTACGTTGTGTCCTGAAACATGGAAAAAAAAACAGCTTAGGGAGCATAGGGCACGTCCACTCATGGGCGTATAAATTGGAAAAACTAAAAATCAGCAAGACACAGGCACCGGAAAGTTTAGGGCTGCTCTGTTGACAAGAACCTCCACTTCATGACACCTTAAATATCCCAGGAAAGAGAAAAATGGATAAAGAAGTTGTGGTCCTTATGTACAATGGAATATCACTCAGACATGAAATCAATGTCATAAGGCTAGTAGAAGCAAGATGAGTGGAGTTAGGTACGACGATTCTAAGTGAAATAAGTCACACAGAAAAAGACACTTATCATAAGCTATCACTTATAGAGGGAATGTAAAAACCGCTACACTTGAACTGAATTACAAAACAGAGCAGAGTCACACGTTTAGAAAACGCACTATATCTGCTTAACAGGAAAGGTGAAGTGGGGTGATGCATAAAACAAGGGTTTCAAATTCGCTCAGATACCGTTCCATACACCCAATATGTAATAGACAAGACCTACTCCTTGCTCAGTGAACTGAACTCAACACCCCCTATTCACCGCACAAGAATATATCTGACTAGTAAGAATCTTAAAACCTATGTAATGATATCTCTCTGGAAGTGAGTCAAGAAGGTGTAAACCGCATAAACACAGCCATGAAAAGCAGCTAAACCCCATTATAAAAATAAATTACTTTTAAAAACCCGTAAAACAAAGACAGTGAAAGAGAGAGAAATTCTTACAAAATTCGTTCAGAGGCTGTGATGCAACCTGGATTGACCATATCTAGACCCACAGCTGGATGAGACATAAGGGTGGACACTCTTGGGGCTGAGAGGTTGGGTGAGGTTGGGTGAGCAAACGCAGACCCTTTAAAATAATACTGCGTGGTACCCATCCCATGGGTCCCAAATCTCCAGGTTCAAGGGCATCTTCCTACATCGAAAACATGCATGAGAAACCCAGAAGATGGTACACCGTGTGATTTTGAAAGGTTTCTAAAAAGCACCTCATTTCTCATCTCCTTGTGCTCGGTTTCGCCATTCCAGCTACTTTACTAGCAATCTCCCTACTTGGAGAATCAGCACCTTTAACCTCCTGTTCCCTACAGGTTGCAATTTGTCCTGAGGATGAACGGGAAGAGGGGCAACCAATGAGAGACTAGATCTAGGTGTTGGGACAGGCACAGGTCACTCTATTTTCCCATCAGGAAGAAGAATGAACCACAGGCTCAGCCTGCCGCCCAGAAGCAGAATAGGGCCTGAGGCAATCCCGCGCTTTTGCGGACAGCTCCCAAAAAAGACAGTTGAAAAATGGAGCTCAGGGAAACTGCAATTCAAAAACCCTCAGAGTTGTAAATGATAACTCTCGTCCACAAATATATTGATGGAAGGCAACGAAGAGGATTTGAAAGCAAGGCAGAATTGCAGGAAACAGATTTCAGGAGGTAGATACGAATCGCCTTTAAAGCACATGAAAAGCGGCAAAACGTCGACAATGATGCCCTTGGCCAAAAAGGGCGTATGCGTTTTTTCCTGAATATATTCAGGAAAAAACGCATACGCACTTTTTGGCCAACCAAGCAACCTGGAAAGGCAAATCAGCGCTACAAAGAAGTCTCGCTTCCCATCGGTGAAAAGGGCCATGCTGCAAAAAGTGTCAAAACCAGAAATGCAGGACAGGCCATGGAGAAATGGCAGCCTTGCTACACTGATGGGCGGGATGTAAATTGCCAACAGCCACTCTGGAGAAGTGTACGTTGTGTCCTGAAACATCGAAAAAAAACAGCTTAGGGAGCATAGGGCACGTCCACTCATGGGCGTATAAATTGGAAAAACTAAAAATCAGCAAGACACAGGCACCGGAAAGTTTAGGGCTGCTCTGTTGACAAGAACCTCCACTTCATGACACCTTAAATATCCCAGGAAAGAGAAAAATGGATAAAGAAGTTGTGTTCCTTATGTACAATGGAATATCACTCAGACATGAAATCAATGTCATAAGGCTAGTAGAAGCAAGATGAGTGGAGTTAGGTACGACGATTCTAAGTGAAATAAGTCACACAGGAAAAGACATTTATCATAAGCTATCACTTATAGAGGGAATGTAAAAACCGCTACACTTGAACTGAATTACAAAACAGAACAGAGTCACACGTTTAGAAAACACACTCTATCTGCTTAACGGGAAAGGTGAGGTGGGGAGATGCATAAAACAAGGGTTTCAAATTCGCTCAGATACCGTTCCATACACCCAATATGTAATAGACAAGACCTACTCCTTGCTCAGTGAACTGGACTCAACACCCCCTATTCCCCGCACAAGAATATATGTGACTAGTAAGAATCTTAAAACCTATGTATTGATATCTGTCTGGAAGTGAGACAAGTGGGTGTAAAGCCGCATAAACACAACCATGAAAAGCAGCTAAACCCCATTATAAAAATAAATTACTTTTAAAAACCCGTAAAACAAAGACAGTGAAAGAGAGAGAAATTCTTACAAAATTCGTTCAGAGGCTGTGATGCAACCTGGATTGACCATATCTAGACCCACACCTGGATGAGACATAAGGGTGGACACTCTTGGGGCTGAGAGGTTGGGTGAGGTTGGGTGAGCAAACGCAGACCCTTTAAAGTAATACTGCGTGGTACCCATCCCATGGGTCCCAAATCTCCAGGTTCAAGGGCATGTTCCTACATCGAAAACATGCATGAGAAACCCAGAAGATGGTACACCGTGTGATTTTGAAAGGTTTCTAAAACGCACCTCATTTCTCATCTCCTTGGGCTCGGTTTCGCCATTCCAGCTACTTTACTAGCAATCTCCCTACTTGGAGAATCAGCACCTTTAACCTCCTGTTCCCTACAGGTTGCAATTTGTCCTGAGGATGAACGGGAAGAGGGGCAACCAATGAGAGACTAGATCTAGGTGTTGGGACAGGCACAGGTCACTCTATTTTCCCATCAGGAAGAAGAATTAACCACAGGCTCAGCCTGCCGCCCAGAAGCAGAATAGGGCCTGAGGCAATCCCGCGCTTTTACGTCCAGCTCCCAAAAAAGACAGTTGAAAAATGGAGCTCAGGGAAACTGCAATTCAAAAACCCTCAGAGTTGTAAATGATAACTCTCGTCCACAAATATATTGAGGGAAGGCAACGAAGAGGATTTGAAAGCAAGGCAGAATTGCAGGAAACAGATTTCAGGAGGTAGATACGAATCGCCTTTAAAGCACATGAAAAGCGGCAAAACGTCGACAATGATGCCCTTGGCCAAAAAGGGCGTATGCGTTTTTTCCTGAATATATTCAGGAAAAAACGCATACGCCCTTTTTGGCCAACCAAGCAACCTGGAAAGGTAAATCAGCGCTACAAAGAAGTCTCGCTTCCCATCGGTGAAAAGGGCCATGCTGCAAAAAGTGTCAAAACCAGAAATGCAGGACAGGCCATGGAGAAATGGCAGCCTTGCTACACTGATGGGCGGGATGTAAATTGCCAACAGCCACTCTGGAGAAGTGTACGTTGTGTCCTGAAACATGGAAAAAAAACAGCTTAGGGAGCATAGGGCACGTCCACTCATGGGCGTATAAATTGGAAAAACTAAAAATCAGCAAGACACAGGCACCGGAAAGTTTAGGGCTGCTCTGTTGACAAGAACCTCCACTTCATGACACCTTAAATATCCCAGGAAAGAGAAAAATGGATAAGGAAGTTGTGGTCCTTATGTACAATGGAATATCACTCAGACATGAAATCAATGTCATAAGGCTAGTAGAAGCAAGATGAGTGGAGTTAGGTACGACGATTCTAAGTGAAATAAGTCACACAGAAAAAGACACTTATCATAAGCTATCACTTATAGAGGGAATGTAAAAACCGCTACACTTGAACTGAATTACAAAACAGAGCAGAGTCACACGTTTAGAAAACGCACTATATCTGCTTAACAGGAAAGGTGAAGTGGGGTGATGCATAAAACAAGGGTTTCAAATTCGCTCAGATACCGTTCCATACACCCAATATGTAATAGACAAGACCTACTCCTTGCTCAGTGAACTGAACTCAACACCCCCTATTCACCGCACAAGAATATATCTGACTAGTAAGAATCTTAAAACCTATGTAATGATATCTCTCTGGAAGTGAGTCAAGAAGGTGTAAACCGCATAAACACAGCCATGAAAAGCAGCTAAACCCCATTATAAAAATAAATTACTTTTAAAAACCCGTAAAACAAAGACAGTGAAAGAGAGAGAAATTCTTACAAAATTCGTTCAGAGGCTGTGATGCAACCTGGATTGACCATATCTAGACCCACAGCTGGATGAGACATAAGGGTGGACACTCTTGGGGCTGAGAGGTTGGGTGAGGTTGGGTGAGCAAACGCAGACCCTTTAAAATAATACTGCGTGGTACCCATCCCATGGGTCCCAAATCTCCAGGTTCAAGGGCATCTTCCTACATCGAAAACATGCATGAGAAACCCAGAAGATGGTACACCGTGTGATTTTGAAAGGTTTCTAAAAAGCACCTCATTTCTCATCTCCTTGTGCTCGGTTTCGCCATTCCAGCTACTTTACTAGCAATCTCCCTACTTGGAGAATCAGCACCTTTAACCTCCTGTTCCCTACAGGTTGCAATTTGTCCTGAGGATGAACGGGAAGAGGGGCAACCAATGAGAGACTAGATCTAGGTGTTGGGACAGGCACAGGTCACTCTATTTTCCCATCAGGAAGAAGAATTAACCACAGGCTCAGCCTGCCGCCCAGAAGCAGAATAGGGCCTGAGGCAATCCCGCGCTTTTGCGGCCAGCTCCCAAAAAAGACAGTTGAAAAATGGAGCTCAGGGAAACTGCAATTCAAAAACCCTCAGAGTTGTAAATGATAACTCTCGTCCACAAATATATTGATGGAAGGCAACGAAGAGGATTTGAAAGCAAGGCAGAATTGCAGGAAACAGATTTCAGGAGGTAGATACGAATCGCCTTTAAAGCACATGAAAAGCGGCAAAACGTCGACAATGATGCCCTTGGCCAAAAAGGGCGTATGCGTTTTTTCCTGAATATATTCAGGAAAAAACGCATACGCCCTTTTTGGCCAACCAAGCAACCTGGAAAGGTAAATCAGCGCTACAAAGAAGTCTCGCTTCCCATCGGTGAAAAGGGCCATGCTGCAAAAAGTGTCAAAACCAGAAATGCAGGACAGGCCATGGAGAAATGGCAGCCTTGCTACACTGATGGGCGGGATGTAAATTGCCAACAGCCACTCTGGAGAAGTGTACGTTGTGTCCTGAAACATGGAAAAAAAAACAGCTTAGGGAGCATAGGGCACGTCCACTCATGGGCGTATAAATTGGAAAAACTAAAAATCAGCAAGACACAGGCACCGGAAAGTTTAGGGCTGCTCTGTTGACAAGAACCTCCACTTCATGACACCTTAAATATCCCAGGAAAGAGAAAAATGGATAAAGAAGTTGTGGTCCTTATGTACAATGGAATATCACTCAGACATGAAATCAATGTCATAAGGCTAGTAGAAGCAAGATGAGTGGAGTTAGGTACGACGATTCTAAGTGAAATAAGTCACACAGAAAAAGACACTTATCATAAGCTATCACTTATAGAGGGAATGTAAAAACCGCTACACTTGAACTGAATTACAAAACAGAGCAGAGTCACACGTTTAGAAAACGCACTATATCTGCTTAACAGGAAAGGTGAAGTGGGGTGATGCATAAAACAAGGGTTTCAAATTCGCTCAGATACCGTTCCATACACCCAATATGTAATAGACAAGACCTACTCCTTGCTCAGTGAACTGAACTCAACACCCCCTATTCACCGCACAAGAATATATCTGACTAGTAAGAATCTTAAAACCTATGTAATGATATCTCTCTGGAAGTGAGTCAAGAAGGTGTAAACCGCATAAACACAGCCATGAAAAGCAGCTAAACCCCATTATAAAAATAAATTACTTTTAAAAACCCGTAAAACAAAGACAGTGAAAGAGAGAGAAATTCTTACAAAATTCGTTCAGAGGCTGTGATGCAACCTGGATTGACCATATCTAGACCCACAGCTGGATGAGACATAAGGGTGGACACTCTTGGGGCTGAGAGGTTGGGTGAGGTTGGGTGAGCAAACGCAGACCCTTTAAAATAATACTGCGTGGTACCCATCCCATGGGTCCCAAATCTCCAGGTTCAAGGGCATCTTCCTACATCGAAAACATGCATGAGAAACCCAGAAGATGGTACACCGTGTGATTTTGAAAGGTTTCTAAAAAGCACCTCATTTCTCATCTCCTTGTGCTCGGTTTCGCCATTCCAGCTACTTTACTAGCAATCTCCCTACTTGGAGAATCAGCACCTTTAACCTCCTGTTCCCTACAGGTTGCAATTTGTCCTGAGGATGAACGGGAAGAGGGGCAACCAATGAGAGACTAGATCTAGGTGTTGGGACAGGCACAGGTCACTCTATTTTCCCATCAGGAAGAAGAATGAACCACAGGCTCAGCCTGCCGCCCAGAAGCAGAATAGGGCCTGAGGCAATCCCGCGCTTTTGCGGACAGCTCCCAAAAAAGACAGTTGAAAAATGGAGCTCAGGGAAACTGCAATTCAAAAACCCTCAGAGTTGTAAATGATAACTCTCGTCCACAAATATATTGATGGAAGGCAACGAAGAGGATTTGAAAGCAAGGCAGAATTGCAGGAAACAGATTTCAGGAGGTAGATACGAATCGCCTTTAAAGCACATGAAAAGCGGCAAAACGTCGACAATGATGCCCTTGGCCAAAAAGGGCGTATGCGTTTTTTCCTGAATATATTCAGGAAAAAACGCATACGCACTTTTTGGCCAACCAAGCAACCTGGAAAGGCAAATCAGCGCTACAAAGAAGTCTCGCTTCCCATCGGTGAAAAGGGCCATGCTGCAAAAAGTGTCAAAACCAGAAATGCAGGACAGGCCATGGAGAAATGGCAGCCTTGCTACACTGATGGGCGGGATGTAAATTGCCAACAGCCACTCTGGAGAAGTGTACGTTGTGTCCTGAAACATCGAAAAAAAACAGCTTAGGGAGCATAGGGCACGTCCACTCATGGGCGTATAAATTGGAAAAACTAAAAATCAGCAAGACACAGGCACCGGAAAGTTTAGGGCTGCTCTGTTGACAAGAACCTCCACTTCATGACACCTTAAATATCCCAGGAAAGAGAAAAATGGATAAAGAAGTTGTGGTCCTTATGTACAATGGAATATCACTCAGACATGAAATCAATGTCATAAGGCTAGTAGAAGCAAGATGAGTGGAGTTAGGTACGACGATTCTAAGTGAAATAAGTCACACAGGAAAAGACATTTATCATAAGCTATCACTTATAGAGGGAATGTAAAAACCGCTACACTTGAACTGAATTACAAAACAGAACAGAGTCACACGTTTAGAAAACACACTCTATCTGCTTAACGGGAAAGGTGAGGTGGGGAGATGCATAAAACAAGGGTTTCAAATTCGCTCAGATACCGTTCCATACACCCAATATGTAATAGACAAGACCTACTCCTTGCTCAGTGAACTGGACTCAACACCCCCTATTCCCCGCACAAGAATATATGTGACTAGTAAGAATCTTAAAACCTATGTATTGATATCTGTCTGGAAGTGAGACAAGTGGGTGTAAAGCCGCATAAACACAACCATGAAAAGCAGCTAAACCCCATTATAAAAATAAATTACTTTTAAAAACCCGTAAAACAAAGACAGTGAAAGAGAGAGAAATTCTTACAAAATTCGTTCAGAGGCTGTGATGCAACCTGGATTGACCATATCTAGACCCACACCTGGATGAGACATAAGGGTGGACACTCTTGGGGCTGAGAGGTTGGGTGAGGTTGGGTGAGCAAACGCAGACCCTTTAAAGTAATACTGCGTGGTACCCATCCCATGGGTCCCAAATCTCCAGGTTCAAGGGCATGTTCCTACATCGAAAACATGCATGAGAAACCCAGAAGATGGTACACCGTGTGATTTTGAAAGGTTTCTAAAACGCACCTCATTTCTCATCTCCTTGGGCTCGGTTTCGCCATTCCAGCTACTTTACTAGCAATCTCCCTACTTGGAGAATCAGCACCTTTAACCTCCTGTTCCCTACAGGTTGCAATTTGTCCTGAGGATGAACGGGAAGAGGGGCAACCAATGAGAGACTAGATCTAGGTGTTGGGACAGGCACAGGTCACTCTATTTTCCCATCAGGAAGAAGAATTAACCACAGGCTCAGCCTGCCGCCCAGAAGCAGAATAGGGCCTGAGGCAATCCCGCGCTTTTACGTCCAGCTCCCAAAAAAGACAGTTGAAAAATGGAGCTCAGGGAAACTGCAATTCAAAAACCCTCAGAGTTGTAAATGATAACTCTCGTCCACAAATATATTGAGGGAAGGCAACGAAGAGGATTTGAAAGCAAGGCAGAATTGCAGGAAACAGATTTCAGGAGGTAGATACGAATCGCCTTTAAAGCACATGAAAAGCGGCAAAACGTCGACAATGATGCCCTTGGCCAAAAAGGGCGTATGCGTTTTTTCCTGAATATATTCAGGAAAAAACGCATACGCCCTTTTTGGCCAACCAAGCAACCTGGAAAGGTAAATCAGCGCTACAAAGAAGTCTCGCTTCCCATCGGTGAAAAGGGCCATGCTGCAAAAAGTGTCAAAACCAGAAATGCAGGACAGGCCATGGAGAAATGGCAGCCTTGCTACACTGATGGGCGGGATGTAAATTGCCAACAGCCACTCTGGAGAAGTGTACGTTGTGTCCTGAAACATGGAAAAAAAACAGCTTAGGGAGCATAGGGCACGTCCACTCATGGGCGTATAAATTGGAAAAACTAAAAATCAGCAAGACACAGGCACCGGAAAGTTTAGGGCTGCTCTGTTGACAAGAACCTCCACTTCATGACACCTTAAATATCCCAGGAAAGAGAAAAATGGATAAGGAAGTTGTGGTCCTTATGTACAATGGAATATCACTCAGACATGAAATCAATGTCATAAGGCTAGTAGAAGCAAGATGAGTGGAGTTAGGTACGACGATTCTAAGTGAAATAAGTCACACAGAAAAAGACACTTATCATAAGCTATCACTTATAGAGGGAATGTAAAAACCGCTACACTTGAACTGAATTACAAAACAGAGCAGAGTCACACGTTTAGAAAACGCACTATATCTGCTTAACAGGAAAGGTGAAGTGGGGTGATGCATAAAACAAGGGTTTCAAATTCGCTCAGATACCGTTCCATACACCCAATATGTAATAGACAAGACCTACTCCTTGCTCAGTGAACTGAACTCAACACCCCCTATTCACCGCACAAGAATATATCTGACTAGTAAGAATCTTAAAACCTATGTAATGATATCTCTCTGGAAGTGAGTCAAGAAGGTGTAAACCGCATAAACACAGCCATGAAAAGCAGCTAAACCCCATTATAAAAATAAATTACTTTTAAAAACCCGTAAAACAAAGACAGTGAAAGAGAGAGAAATTCTTACAAAATTCGTTCAGAGGCTGTGATGCAACCTGGATTGACCATATCTAGACCCACAGCTGGATGAGACATAAGGGTGGACACTCTTGGGGCTGAGAGGTTGGGTGAGGTTGGGTGAGCAAACGCAGACCCTTTAAAATAATACTGCGTGGTACCCATCCCATGGGTCCCAAATCTCCAGGTTCAAGGGCATCTTCCTACATCGAAAACATGCATGAGAAACCCAGAAGATGGTACACCGTGTGATTTTGAAAGGTTTCTAAAAAGCACCTCATTTCTCATCTCCTTGTGCTCGGTTTCGCCATTCCAGCTACTTTACTAGCAATCTCCCTACTTGGAGAATCAGCACCTTTAACCTCCTGTTCCCTACAGGTTGCAATTTGTCCTGAGGATGAACGGGAAGAGGGGCAACCAATGAGAGACTAGATCTAGGTGTTGGGACAGGCACAGGTCACTCTATTTTCCCATCAGGAAGAAGAATTAACCACAGGCTCAGCCTGCCGCCCAGAAGCAGAATAGGGCCTGAGGCAATCCCGCGCTTTTGCGGCCAGCTCCCAAAAAAGACAGTTGAAAAATGGAGCTCAGGGAAACTGCAATTCAAAAACCCTCAGAGTTGTAAATGATAACTCTCGTCCACAAATATATTGATGGAAGGCAACGAAGAGGATTTGAAAGCAAGGCAGAATTGCAGGAAACAGATTTCAGGAGGTAGATACGAATCGCCTTTAAAGCACATGAAAAGCGGCAAAACGTCGACAATGATGCCCTTGGCCAAAAAGGGCGTATGCGTTTTTTCCTGAATATATTCAGGAAAAAACGCATACGCCCTTTTTGGCCAACCAAGCAACCTGGAAAGGCAAATCAGCGCTACAAAGAAGTCTCGCTTCCCATCGGTGAAAAGGGCCATGCTGCAAAAAGTGTCAAAACCAGAAATGCAGGACAGGCCATGGAGAAATGGCAGCCTTGCTACACTGATGGGCGGGATGTAAATTGCCAACAGCCACTCTGGAGAAGTGTACGTTGTGTCCTGAAACATCGAAAAAAAACAGCTTAGGGAGCATAGGGCACGTCCACTCATGGGCGTATAAATTGGAAAAACTAAAAATCAGCAAGACACAGGCACCGGAAAGTTTAGGGCTGCTCTGTTGACAAGAACCTCCACTTCATGACACCTTAAATATCCCAGGAAAGAGAAAAATGGATAAAGAAGTTGTGGTCCTTATGTACAATGGAATATCACTCAGACATGAAATCAATGTCATAAGGCTAGTAGAAGCAAGATGAGTGGAGTTAGGTACGACGATTCTAAGTGAAATAAGTCACACAGGAAAAGACACTTATCATAAGCTATCACTTATAGAGGGAATGTAAAAACCGCTACACTTGAACTGAATTACAAAACAGAACAGAGTCACACGTTTAGAAAACACACTCTATCTGCTTAACGGGAAAGGTGAGGTGGGGAGATGCATAAAACAAGGGTTTCAAATTCGCTCAGATACCGTTCCATACACCCAATATGTAATAGACAAGACCTACTCCTTGCTCAGTGAACTGGACTCAACACCCCCTATTCCCCGCACAAGAATATATGTGACTAGTAAGAATCTTAAAACCTATGTATTGATATCTGTCTGGAAGTGAGACAAGTGGGTGTAAAGCCGCATAAACACAACCATGAAAAGCAGCTAAACCCCATTATAAAAATAAATTACTTTTAAAAACCCGTAAAACAAAGACAGTGAAAGAGAGAGAAATTCTTACAAAATTCGTTCAGAGGCTGTGATGCAACCTGGATTGACCATATCTAGACCCACACCTGGATGAGACATAAGGGTGGACACTCTTGGGGCTGAGAGGTTGGGTGAGGTTGGGTGAGCAAACGCAGACCCTTTAAAGTAATACTGCGTGGTACCCATCCCATGGGTCCCAAATCTCCAGGTTCAAGGGCATCTTCCTACATCGAAAACATGCATGAGAAACCCAGAAGATGGTACACCGTGTGATTTTGAAAGGTTTCTAAAACGCACCTCATTTCTCATCTCCTTGTGCTCGGTTTCGCCATTCCAGCTACTTTACTAGCAATCTCCCTACTTGGAGAATCAGCACCTTATCCTCCTGTTCCCTACAGGTTGCAATTTGTCCTGAGGATGAACGGGAAGAGGGGCAACCAATGAGAGACTAGATCTAGGTGTTGGGACAGGCACAAGTCACTCTATTTTCCCAACAGGAAGAAGAATTAACCACAGACTCAACCTGCTGCCCAGAAGCAGAATAGGGCCTGAGGCAATCCCGCGCTTTTGCGGCCAGCTCCCAAAAAAGACAGTTGAAAAATGGAGCTCAGGGAAACTGCAATTCACAAACCCGCAGAGTTATAAATGATAACTCTCATCCACAGATATATTGAGGGAAGGCAACGAAGAGGATTTGAAAGCAAGGCAGAATTGCAGGAAACAGATTTCAGGAGGTAGATACGAATCGCCTTTAAAGCACATGAAAAGCGGCAAAACGTCGACAATGATGCCCTTGGCCAAAAAGGGCGTATGCGTTTTTTCCTGAATATATTCAGGAAAAAACGCATACGCCCTTTTTGGCCAACCAAGCAACCTGGAAAGGCAAATCAGCGCTACAAAGAAGTCTCGCTTCCCATCGGTCAAAAGGGCCATGCTGCAAAAAGTGTCAAAACCAGAAATGCAGGACAGGCCATGGAGAAATGGCAGCCTTGCTACACTGATGGGCGGGATGTAAATTGCCAACAGCCACTCTGGAGAAGTGTACGTTGTGTCCTGAAACATGGAAAAAAAACAGCTTAGGGAGCATAGGGCACGTCCACTCATGGGCGTATAAATTGGAAAAACTAAAAATCAGCAAGACACAGGCACCGGAAAGTTTAGGGCTGCTCTGTTGACAAGAACCTCCACTTCATGACACCTTAAATATCCCAGGAAAGAGAAAAATGGATAAAGAAGTTGTGGTCCTTATGTACAATGGAATATCACTCAGACATGAAATCAATGTTATAAGGCTAGTAGAAGCAAGATGAGTGGATTTAGGTACGACGATTCTAAGTGAAATAAGTCACACAGAAAAAGACACTTATCATAAGCTATCACTTATAGAGGGAATGTAAAAACCGCTACACTTGAACTGAATTACAAAACAGAGCAGAGTCACACGTTTAGAAAACGCACTATATCTGCTTAACAGGAAAGGTGAAGTGGGGTGATGCATAAAACAAGGGTTTCAAATTCGCTCAGATACCGTTCCATACACCCAATATGTAATAGACAAGACCTACTCCTTGCTCAGTGAACTGAACTCAACACCCCCTATTCACCGCACAAGAATATATCTGACTAGTAAGAATCTTAAAACCTATGTAATGATATCTCTCTGGAAGTGAGTCAAGAAGGTGTAAACCGCATAAACACAGCCATGAAAAGCAGCTAAACCCCATTATAAAAATAAATTACTTTTAAAAACCCGTAAAACAAAGACAGTGAAAGAGAGAGAAATTCTTACAAAATTCGTTCAGAGGCTGTGATGCAACCTGGATTGACCATATCTAGACCCACAGCTGGATGAGACATAAGGGTGGACACTCTTGGGGCTGAGAGGTTGGGTGAGGTTGGGTGAGCAAACGCAGACCCTTTAAAATAATACTGCGTGGTACCCATCCCATGGGTCCCAAATCTCCAGGTTCAAGGGCATCTTCCTACATCGAAAACATGCATGAGAAACCCAGAAGATGGTACACCGTGTGATTTTGAAAGGTTTCTAAAAAGCACCTCATTTCTCATCTCCTTGTGCTCGGTTTCGCCATTCCAGCTACTTTACTAGCAATCTCCCTACTTGGAGAATCAGCACCTTTAACCTCCTGTTCCCTACAGGTTGCAATTTGTCCTGAGGATGAACGGGAAGAGGGGCAACCAATGAGAGACTAGATCTAGGTGTTGGGACAGGCACAGGTCACTCTATTTTCCCATCAGGAAGAAGAATTAACCACAGGCTCAGCCTGCCGCCCAGAAGCAGAATAGGGCCTGAGGCAATCCCGCGCTTTTGCGGCCAGCTCCCAAAAAAGACAGTTGAAAAATGGAGCTCAGGGAAACTGCAATTCAAAAACCCTCAGAGTTGTAAATGATAACTCTCGTCCACAAATATATTGAGGGAAGGCAACGAAGAGGATTTGAAAGCAAGGCAGAATTGCAGGAAACAGATTTCAGGAGGTAGATACGAATCGCCTTTAAAGCACATGAAAAGCGGCAAAACGTCGACAATGATGCCCTTGGCCAAAAAGGGCGTATGCGTTTTTTCCTGAATATATTCAGGAAAAAACGCATACGCCCTTTTTGGCCAACCAAGCAACCTGGAAAGGCAAATCAGCGCTACAAAGAAGTCTCGCTTCCCATCGGTGAAAAGGGCCATGCTGCAAAAAGTGTCAAAACCAGAAATGCAGGACAGGCCATGGAGAAATGGCAGCCTTGCTACACTGATGGGCGGGATGTAAATTGCCAACAGCCACTCTGGAGAAGTGTACGTTGTGTCCTGAAACATCGAAAAAAAACAGCTTAGGGAGCATAGGGCACGTCCACTCATGGGCGTATAAATTGGAAAAACTAAAAATCAGCAAGACACAGGCACCGGAAAGTTTAGGGCTGCTCTGTTGACAAGAACCTCCACTTCATGACACCTTAAATATCCCAGGAAAGAGAAAAATGGATAAAGAAGTTGTGGTCCTTATGTACAATGGAATATCACTCAGACATGAAATCAATGTCATAAGGCTAGTAGAAGCAAGATGAGTGGAGTTAGGTACGACGATTCTAAGTGAAATAAGTCACACAGAAAAAGACACTTATCATAAGCTATCACTTATAGAGGGAATGTAAAAACCGCTACACTTGAACTGAATTACAAAACAGAACAGAGTCACACGTTTAGAAAACACACTCTATCTGCTTAACGGGAAAGGTGAGGTGGGGAGATGCATAAAACAAGGGTTTCAAATTCGCTCAGATACCGTTCCATACACCCAATATGTAATAGACAAGACCTACTCCTTGCTCAGTGAACTGGACTCAACACCCCCTATTCCCCGCACAAGAATATATGTGACTAGTAAGAATCTTAAAACCTATGTATTGATATCTGTCTGGAAGTGAGACAAGTGGGTGTAAAGCCGCATAAACACAACCATGAAAAGCAGCTAAACCCCATTATAAAAATAAATTACTTTTAAAAACCCGTAAAACAAAGACAGTGAAAGAGAGAGAAATTCTTACAAAATTCGTTCAGAGGCTGTGATGCAACCTGGATTGACCATATCTAGACCCACACCTGGATGAGACATAAGGGTGGACACTCTTGGGGCTGAGAGGTTGGGTGAGGTTGGGTGAGCAAACGCAGACCCTTTAAAGTAATACTGCGTGGTACCCATCCCATGGGTCCCAAATCTCCAGGTTCAAGGGCATCTTCCTACATCGAAAACATGCATGAGAAACCCAGAAGATGGTACACCGTGTGATTTTGAAAGGTTTCTAAAACGCACCTCATTTCTCATCTCCTTGTGCTCGGTTTCGCCATTCCAGCTACTTTACTAGCAATCTCCCTACTTGGAGAATCAGCACCTTATCCTCCTGTTCCCTACAGGTTGCAATTTGTCCTGAGGATGAACGGGAAGAGGGGCAACCAATGAGAGACTAGATCTAGGTGTTGGGACAGGCACAAGTCACTCTATTTTCCCAACAGGAAGAAGAATTAACCACAGACTCAACCTGCTGCCCAGAAGCAGAATAGGGCCTGAGGCAATCCCGCGCTTTTGCGGCCAGCTCCCAAAAAAGACAGTTGAAAAATGGAGCTCAGGGAAACTGCAATTCACAAACCCGCAGAGTTATAAATGATAACTCTCATCCACAGATATATTGAGGGAAGGCAACGAAGAGGATTTGAAAGCAAGGCAGAATTGCAGGAAACAGATTTCAGGAGGTAGATACGAATCGCCTTTAAAGCACATGAAAAGCGGCAAAACGTCGACAATGATGCCCTTGGCCAAAAAGGGCGTATGCGTTTTTTCCTGAATATATTCAGGAAAAAACGCATACGCCCTTTTTGGCCAACCAAGCAACCTGGAAAGGCAAATCAGCGCTACAAAGAAGTCTCGCTTCCCATCGGTCAAAAGGGCCATGCTGCAAAAAGTGTCAAAACCAGAAATGCAGGACAGGCCATGGAGAAATGGCAGCCTTGCTACACTGATGGGCGGGATGTAAATTGCCAACAGCCACTCTGGAGAAGTGTACGTTGTGTCCTGAAACATGGAAAAAAAACAGCTTAGGGAGCATAGGGCACGTCCACTCATGGGCGTATAAATTGGAAAAACTAAAAATCAGCAAGACACAGGCACCGGAAAGTTTAGGGCTGCTCTGTTGACAAGAACCTCCACTTCATGACACCTTAAATATCCCAGGAAAGAGAAAAATGGATAAAGAAGTTGTGGTCCTTATGTACAATGGAATATCACTCAGACATGAAATCAATGTTATAAGGCTAGTAGAAGCAAGATGAGTGGATTTAGGTACGACGATTCTAAGTGAAATAAGTCACACAGAAAAAGACACTTATCATAAGCTATCACTTATAGAGGGAATGTAAAAACCGCTACACTTGAACTGAATTACAAAACAGAGCAGAGTCACACGTTTAGAAAACGCACTATATCTGCTTAACAGGAAAGGTGAAGTGGGGTGATGCATAAAACAAGGGTTTCAAATTCGCTCAGATACCGTTCCATACACCCAATATGTAATAGACAAGACCTACTCCTTGCTCAGTGAACTGAACTCAACACCCCCTATTCACCGCACAAGAATATATCTGACTAGTAAGAATCTTAAAACCTATGTAATGATATCTCTCTGGAAGTGAGTCAAGAAGGTGTAAACCGCATAAACACAGCCATGAAAAGCAGCTAAACCCCATTATAAAAATAAATTACTTTTAAAAACCCGTAAAACAAAGACAGTGAAAGAGAGAGAAATTCTTACAAAATTCGTTCAGAGGCTGTGATGCAACCTGGATTGACCATATCTAGACCCACAGCTGGATGAGACATAAGGGTGGACACTCTTGGGGCTGAGAGGTTGGGTGAGGTTGGGTGAGCAAACGCAGACCCTTTAAAATAATACTGCGTGGTACCCATCCCATGGGTCCCAAATCTCCAGGTTCAAGGGCATCTTCCTACATCGAAAACATGCATGAGAAACCCAGAAGATGGTACACCGTGTGATTTTGAAAGGTTTCTAAAAAGCACCTCATTTCTCATCTCCTTGTGCTCGGTTTCGCCATTCCAGCTACTTTACTAGCAATCTCCCTACTTGGAGAATCAGCACCTTTAACCTCCTGTTCCCTACAGGTTGCAATTTGTCCTGAGGATGAACGGGAAGAGGGGCAACCAATGAGAGACTAGATCTAGGTGTTGGGACAGGCACAGGTCACTCTATTTTCCCATCAGGAAGAAGAATTAACCACAGGCTCAGCCTGCCGCCCAGAAGCAGAATAGGGCCTGAGGCAATCCCGCGCTTTTGCGGCCAGCTCCCAAAAAAGACAGTTGAAAAATGGAGCTCAGGGAAACTGCAATTCAAAAACCCTCAGAGTTGTAAATGATAACTCTCGTCCACAAATATATTGAGGGAAGGCAACGAAGAGGATTTGAAAGCAAGGCAGAATTGCAGGAAACAGATTTCAGGAGGTAGATACGAATCGCCTTTAAAGCACATGAAAAGCGGCAAAACGTCGACAATGATGCCCTTGGCCAAAAAGGGCGTATGCGTTTTTTCCTGAATATATTCAGGAAAAAACGCATACGCCCTTTTTGGCCAACCAAGCAACCTGGAAAGGCAAATCAGCGCTACAAAGAAGTCTCGCTTCCCATCGGTTAAAAGGGCCATGCTGCAAAAAGTGTCAAAACCAGAAATGCAGGACAGGCCATGGAGAAATGGCAGCCTTGCTACACTGATGGGCGGGATGTAAATTGCCAACAGCCACTCTGGAGAAGTGTACGTTGTGTCCTGAAACATGGAAAAAAAACAGCTTAGGGAGCATAGGGCACGTCCACTCATGGGCGTATAAATTGGAAAAACTAAAAATCAGCAAGACACAGGCACCGGAAAGTTTAGGGCTGCTCTGTTGACAAGAACCTCCACTTCATGACACCTTAAATATCCCAGGAAAGAGAAAAATGGATAAAGAAGTTGTGGTCCTTATGTACAATGGAATATCACTCAGACATGAAATCAATGTCATAAGGCTAGTAGAAGCAAGATGAGTGGAGTT
The DNA here is from genome assembly GCF_028021215.1 of Eschrichtius robustus. Lineage (NCBI taxonomy): Eukaryota > Metazoa > Chordata > Mammalia > Artiodactyla > Eschrichtiidae > Eschrichtius > Eschrichtius robustus. Next base: position 1,236,355 of record NW_027175668.1, read on the forward strand.
AGGTACGACGATTCTAAGTGAAATAAGTCACACAGAAAAAGACACTTATCATAAGCTATCACTTATAGAGGGAATGTAAAAACCGCTACACTTGAACTGAATTACAAAACAGAACAGAGTCACACGTTTAGAAAACACACTCTATCTGCTTAACGGGAAAGGTGAGGTGGGGAGATGCATAAAACAAGGGTTTCAAATTCGCTCAGATACCGTTCCATACACCCAATATGTAATAGACAAGACCTACTCCTTGCTCAGTGAACTGGACTCAACACCCCCTATTCCCCGCACAAGAATATATGTGACTAGTAAGAATCTTAAAACCTATGTATTGATATCTGTCTGGAAGTGAGACAAGTGGGTGTAAAGCCGCATAAACACAACCATGAAAAGCAGCTAAACCCCATTATAAAAATAAATTACTTTTAAAAACCAGTAAAACAAAGACAGTGAAAGAGAGAGAAATTCTTACAAAATTCGTTCAGAGGCTGTGATGCAACCTGGATTGACCATATCTAGACCCACACCTGGATGAGACATAAGGGTGGACACTCTTGGGGCTGAGAGGTTGGGTGAGGTTGGGTGAGCAAACGCAGACCCTTTAAAGTAATACTGCGTGGTACCCATCCCATGGGTCCCAAATCTCCAGGTTCAAGGGCATGTTCCTACATCGAAAACATGCATGAGAAACCCAGAAGATGGTACACCGTGTGATTTTGAAAGGTTTCTAAAACGCACATCATTTCTCATCTCCTTGTGCTCGGTTTCGCCATTCCAGCTACTTTACTAGCAATCTCCCTACTTGGAGAATCAGCACCTTTAACCTCCTGTTCCCTACAGGTTGCAATTTGTCCTGAGGATGAACGGGAAGAGGGGCAACCAATGAGAGACTAGATCTAGGTGTTGGGACAGGCACAGGTCACTCTATTTTCCCAACAGGAAGAAGAATTAACCACAGGCTCAGCCTGCCGCCCAGAAGCAGAATAGGGCCTGAGGCAATCCCGCGCTTTTGCGGCCAGCTCCCAAAAAAGACAGTTGAAAAATGGAGCTCAGGGAAACTGCAATTCACAAACCCGCAGAGTTATAAATGATAACTCTCATCCACAGATATATTGAGGGAAGGCAACGAAGAGGATTTGAAAGCAAGGCAGAATTGCAGGAAACAGATTTCAGGAGGTAGATACGAATCGCCTTTAAAGCACATGAAAAGCGGCAAAACGTCGACAATGATGCCCTTGGCCAAAAAGGGCGTATGCGTTTTTTCCTGAATATATTCAGGAAAAAACGCATACGCCCTTTTTGGCCAACCAAGCAACCTGGAAAGGCAAATCAGCGCTACAAAGAAGTCTCGCTTCCCATCGGTGAAAAGGGCCATGCTGCAAAAAGTGTCAAAACCAGAAATGCAGGACAGGCCATGGAGAAATGGCAGCCTTGCTACACTGATGGGCGGGATGTAAATTGCCAACAGCCACTCTGGAGAAGTGTACGTTGTGTCCTGAAACATGGAAAAAAAACAGCTTAGGGAGCACAGGGCACGTCCACTCATGGGCGTATAAATTGGAAAAACTAAAAATCAGCAAGACACAGGCACCGGAAAGTTTAGGGCTGCTCTGTTGACAAGAACCTCCACTTCATGACACCTTAAATATCCCAGGAAAGAGAAAAATGGATAAAGAAGTTGTGGTCCTTATGTACAATGGAATATCACTCAGACATGAAATCAATGTCATAAGGCTAGTAGAAGCAAGATGAGTGGAGTTAGGTACGACGATTCTAAGTGAAATAAGTCACACAGAAAAAGACACTTATCATAAGCTATCACTTATAGAGGGAATGTAAAAACCGCTACACTTGAACTGAATTACAAAACAGAGCAGAGTCACACGTTTAGAAAACGCACTATATCTGCTTAACAGGAAAGGTGAAGTGGGGTGATGCATAAAACAAGGGTTTCAAATTCGCTCAGATACCGTTCCATACACCCAATATGTAATAGACAAGACCTACTCCTTGCTCAGTGAACTGAACTCAACACCCCCTATTCACCGCACAAGAATATATCTGACTAGTAAGAATCTTAAAACCTATGTAATGATATCTCTCTGGAAGTGAGTCAAGAAGGTGTAAACCGCATAAACACAGCCATGAAAAGCAGCTAAACCCCATTATAAAAATAAATTACTTTTAAAAACCCGTAAAACAAAGACAGTGAAAGAGAGAGAAATTCTTACAAAATTCGTTCAGAGGCTGTGATGAAACCTGGATTGACCATATCTAGACCCACAGCTGGATGAGACATAAGGGTGGACACTCTTGGGGCTGAGAGGTTGGGTGAGGTTGGGTGAGCAAACGCAGACCCTTTAAAATAATACTGCGTGGTACCCATCCCATGGGTCCCAAATCTCCAGGTTCAAGGGCATCTTCCTACATCAAAAACATGCATGAGAAACCCAGAAGATGGTACACCGTGTGATTTTGAAAGGTTTCTAAAAAGCACCTCATTTCTCATCTCCTTGTGCTCGGTTTCGCCATTCCAGCTACTTTACTAGCAATCTCCCTACTTGGAGAATCAGCACCTTTAACCTCCTGTTCCCTACAGGTTGCAATTTGTCCTGAGGATGAACGGGAAGAGGGGCAACCAATGAGAGACTAGATCTAGGTGTTGGGACAGGCACAGGTCACTCTATTTTCCCATCAGGAAGAAGAATTAACCACAGGCTCAGCCTGCCGCCCAGAAGCAGAATAGGGCCTGAGGCAATCCCGCGCTTTTGCGGCCAGCTCCCAAAAAAGACAGTTGAAAAATGGAGCTCAGGGAAACTGCAATTCAAAAACCCTCAGAGTTGTAAATGATAACTCTCGTCCACAAATATATTGAGGGAAGGCAACGAAGAGGATTTGAAAGCAAGGCAGAATTGCAGGAAACAGATTTCAGGAGGTAGATACGAATCGCCTTTAAAGCACATGAAAAGCGGCAAAACGTCGACAATGATGCCCTTGGCCAAAAAGGGCGTATGCGTTTTTTCCTGAATATATTCAGGAAAAAACGCATACGCCCTTTTTGGCCAACCAAGCAACCTGGAAAGGCAAATCAGCGCTACAAAGAAGTCTCGCTTCCTATAGGTGAAAAGGGCCATGCTGCAAAAAGTGTCAAAACCAGAAATGCAGGACAGGGCATGGAGAAATGGCAGCCTTGCTACACTGATGGGCGGGATGTAAATTGCCAACAGCCACTCTGGAGAAGTGTACGTTGTGTCCTGAAACATGGAAAAAAAACAGCTTAGGGAGCATAGGGCACGTCCACTCATGGGCGTATAAATTGGAAAAACTAAAAATCAGCAAGACACAGGCACCGGAAAGTTTAGGGCTGCTCTGTTGACAAGAACCTCCACTTCATGACACCTTAAATATCCCAGGAAAGAGAAAAATGGATAAAGAAGTTGTGGTCCTTATGTACAATGGAATATCTCTCAGACATGAAATCAATGTCATAAGGCTAGTAGAAGCAAGATGAGTGGAGTTAGGTACGACGATTCTAAGTGAAATAAGTCACACAGAAAAAGACACTTATCATAAGCTATCACTTATAGAGGGAATGTAAAAACCGCTACACTTGAACTGAATTACAAAACAGAACAGAGTCACACGTTTAGAAAACACACTCTATCTGCTTAACGGGAAAGGTGAGGTGGGGAGATGCATAAAACAAGGGTTTCAAATTCGCTCAGATACCGTTCCATACACCCAATATGTAATAGACAAGACCTACTCCTTGCTCAGTGAACTGGACTCAACACCCCCTATTCCCCGCACAAGAATATATGTGACTAGTAAGAATCTTAAAACCTATGTATTGATATCTGTCTGGAAGTGAGACAAGTGGGTGTAAAGCCGCATAAACACAACCATGAAAAGCAGCTAAACCCCATTATAAAAATAAATTACTTTTAAAAACCCGTAAAACAAAGACAGTGAAAGAGAGAGAAATTCTTACAAAATTCATTCAGGGGCTGTGATGCAACCTGGATTGACCATATCTAGACCCACAGCTGGATGAGACATAAGGGTGGACACTCTTGGGGCTGAGAGGTTGGGTGAGGTTGGGTGAGCAAACGCAGACCCTTTAAAGTAATACTGCGTGGTACCCATCCCATGGGTCCCAAATCTCCAGGTTCAAGGGCATGTTCCTACATCGAAAACATGCATGAGAAACCCAGAAGATGGTACACCGTGTGATTTTGAAAGGTTTCTAAAACGCACCTCATTTCTCATCTCCTTGTGCTCGGTTTCGCCATTCCAGCTACTTTACTAGCAATCTCCCTACTTGGAGAATCAGCACCTTTAACCTCCTGTTCCCTACAGGTTGCAATTTGTCCTGAGGATGAACGGGAAGAGGGGCAACCAATGAGAGACTAGATCTAGGTGTTGGGACAGGCACAGGTCACTCTATTTTCCCAACAGGAAGAAGAATTAACCACAGGCTCAGCCTGCCGCCCAGAAGCAGAATAGGGCCTGAGGCAATCCCGCGCTTTTGCGGCCAGCTCCCAAAAAAGACAGTTGAAAAATGGAGCTCAGGGAAACTGCAATTCACAAACCCGCAGAGTTATAAATGATAACTCTCATCCACAGATATATTGAGGGAAGGCAACGAAGAGGATTTGAAAGCAAGGCAGAATTGCAGGAAACAGATTTCAGGAGGTAGATACGAATCGCCTTTAAAGCACATGAAAAGCGGCAAAACGTCGACAATGATGCCCTTGGCCAAAAAGGGCGTATGCGTTTTTTCCTGAATATATTCAGGAAAAACCGCATACGCCCTTTTTGGCCAACCAAGCAACCTGGAAAGGCAAATCAGCGCTACAAAGAAGTCTCGCTTCCCATCGGTGAAAAGGGCCATGCTGCAAAAAGTGTCAAAACCAGAAATGCAGGACAGGCCATGGAGAAATGGCAGCCTTGCTACACTGATGGGCGGGATGTAAATTGCCAACAGCCACTCTGGAGAAGTGTACGTTGTGTCCTGAAACATGGAAAAAAAACAGCTTAGGGAGCATAGGGCACGTCCACTCATGGGCGTATAAATTGGAAAAACTAAAAATCAGCAAGACACAGGCACCGGAAAGTTTAGGGCTGCTCTGTTGACAAGAACCTCCACTTCATGACACCTTAAATATCCCAGGAAAGAGAAAAATGGATAAAGAAGTTGTGGTCCTTATGTACAATGGAATATCACTCAGACATGAAATCAATGTTATAAGGCTAGTAGAAGCAAGATGAGTGGAGTTAGGTACGACGATTCTAAGTGAAATAAGTCACACAGAAAAAGACACTTATCATAAGCTATCACTTATAGAGGGAATGTAAAAACCGCTACACTTGAACTGAATTACAAAACAGAGCAGAGTCACACGTTTAGAAAACGCACTATATCTGCTTAACAGGAAAGGTGAAGTGGGGTGATGCATAAAACAAGGGTTTCAAATTCGCTCAGATACCGTTCCATACACCCAATATGTAATAGACAAGACCTACTCCTTGCTCAGTGAACTGAACTCAACACCCCCTATTCACCGCACAAGAATATATCTGACTAGTAAGAATCTTAAAACCTATGTAATGATATCTCTCTGGAAGTGAGTCAAGAAGGTGTAAACCGCATAAACACAGCCATGAAAAGCAGCTAAACCCCATTATAAAAATAAATTACTTTTAAAAACCCGTTAAAGAAAGACAGTGAAAGAGAGAGAAATTCTTACAAAATTCGTTCAGAGGCTGTGATGCAACCTGGATTGACCATATCTAGACCCACACCTGGATGAGACATAAGGGTGGACACTCTTGGGGCTGAGAGGTTGGGTGAGGTTGGGTGAGCAAACGCAGACCCTTTAAAATAATACTGCGTGGTACCCATCCCATGGGTCCCAAATCTCCAGGTTCAAGGGCATCTTCCTACATCGAAAACATGCATGAGAAACCCAGAAGATGGTACACCGTGTGATTTTGAAAGGTTTCTAAAACGCACGTCATTTCTCATCTCCTTGTGCTCGGTTTCGCCATTCCAGCTACTTTACTAGCAATCTCCCTACTTGGAGAATCAGCACCTTTAACCTCCTGTTCCCTACAGGTTGCAATTTGTCCTGAGGATGAACGGGAAGAGGGGCAACCAATGAGAGAATAGATCTAGGTGTTGGGACAGGCACAAGTCACTCTATTTTCTCAACAGGAAGAAGAATTAACCACAGGCTCAGCCTGCCGCCGAGAAGCAGAATAGGGCCTGAGGCAATCCCGCGCTTTTGCGGCCAGCTCCCAAAAAAGACAGTTGAAAAATGGAGCTCAGGGAAACTGCAATTCACAAACCCGCAGAGTTATAAATGATAACTCTCATCCACAGATATATTGAGGGAAGGCAACGAAGAGGATTTGAAAGCAAGGCAGAATTGCAGGAAACAGATTTTAGGAGGTAGATACGAATCGCCTTTAAAGCACATGAAAAGCGGCAAAACGTCGACAATGATGCCCTTGGCCAAAAAGGGCGTATGCGTTTTTTCCTGAATATATTCAGGAAAAAACGCATACGCCCTTTTTGGCCAACCAAGCAACCTGGAAAGGTAAATCAGCGCTACAAAGAAGTCTCGCTTCCCATCGGTCAAAAGGGCCATGCTGCAAAAAGTGTCAAAACCAGAAATGCAGGACAGGCCATGGAGAAATGGCAGCCTTGCTACACTGATGGGCGGGATGTAAATTGCCAACAGCCACTCTGGAGAAGTGTACGTTGTGTCCTGAAACATGGGAAAAAAACAGCTTAGGGAGCATAGGGCACGTCCACTCATGGGCGTATAAATTGGAAAAACTAAAAATCAGCAAGACACAGGCACCGGAAAGTTTAGGGCTGCTCTGTTGACAAGAACCTCCACTTCATGACACCTTAAATATCCCAGGAAAGAGAAAAATGGATAAAGAAGTTGTGGTCCTTATGTACAATGGAATATCACTCAGACATGAAATCAATGTTATAAGGCTAGTAGAAGCAAGATGAGTGGAGTTAGGTACGACGATTCTAAGTGAAATAAGTCACACAGAAAAAGACACTTATCATAAGCTATCACTTATAGAGGGAATGTAAAAACGGCTACACTTGAACTGAATTACAAAACAGAACAGAGTCACACGTTTAGAAAACACACTATATCTGCTTAACAGTAAAGGTGAGGTGGGGAGATGCATAAAACAAGGGTTTCAAATTCGCTCAGATACCGTTCCATACACCCAATATGTAATAGACAAGACCTACTCCTTGCTCAGTGAACTGGACTCAACACCCCCTATTCACGACACAAGAATATATGTGACTAGTAAGAATCTTAAAACCTATGTATTGATATCTCTCTGGAAGTGAGTCAAGTGGGTATAAAGCCGCATAAACACAGCCATGAAAAGCAGCTAAACCCCATTATAAAAATAAATTACTTTTAAAAACCCGTAAAACAAAGACAGTGAAAGAGAGAGAAATTCTTACAAAATTCGTTCAGAGGCTGTGATGCAACCTGGATTGACCATATCTAGACCCACACCTGGATGAGACATAAGGGTGGACATTCTTGGGGCTGAGAGGTTGGGTGAGGTTGGGTGAGCAAACGCAGACCCTTTAAAGTAATACTGCGTGGTACCCATCCCATGGGTCCCAAATCTCCAGGTTCAAGGGCATCTTCCTACATCGAAAACATGCATGAGAAACCCAGAAGATGGTACACCGTGTGATTTTGAAAGGTTTCTAAAACGCACCTCATTTCTCATCTCCTTGTGCTGGGTTACGCCATTCCAGCTACTTTACTAGCAATCTCCCTACTTGGAGAATCAGCACCTTTAACCTCCTGTTCCCTACAGGTTGCAATTTGTCCTGAGGATGAACGGGAAGAGGGGCAACCAATGAGAGACTAGATCTAGGTGTTGGGACAGGCACAGGTCACTCTATTTTCCCAACAGGAAGAAGAATTAACCACAGGCTCAGCCTGCCGCCCAGAAGCAGAATAGGGCCTGAGGCAATCCCGCGCTTTTGCGGCCAGCTCCCAAAAAAGACAGTTGAAAAATGGAGCTCAGGGAAACTGCAGTTCACAAACCCGCAGAGTTATAAATGATAACTCTCATCCACAGATATATTGAGGGAAGGCAACGAAGAGGATTTGAAAGCAAGGCAGAATTGCAGGAAACAGATTTCAGGAGGTAGGTACGAATCGCCTTTAAAGCACATGAAAAGCGGCAAAACGTCGACAATGATGCCCTTGGCCAAAAAGGGCGTATGCGTTTTTTCCTGAATATATTCAGGAAAAAACGCATACGCACTTTTTGGCCAACCAAGCAACCTGGAAAGGCAAATCAGCGCTACAAAGAAGTCTCGCTTCCCATCGGTCAAAAGGGCCATGCTGCAAAAAGCGTCAAAACCAGAAATGCAGGACAGGCCATGGAGAAATGGCAGCCTTGCTACACTGATGGGCGGGATGTAAATTGCCAACAGCCACTCTGGAGAAGTGTACGTTGTGTCCTGAAACATGGAAAAAAAACAGCTTAGGGAGCATAGGGCACGTCCACTCATGGGCGTATAAATTGGAAAAACTAAAAATCAGCAAGACACAGGCACCGGAAAGTTTAGGGCTGCTCTGTTGACAAGAACCTCCACTTCATGACACCTTAAATATCCCAGGAAAGAGAAAAATGGATAAAGAAGTTGTGGTCCTTATGTACAATGGAATATCACTCAGACATGAAATCAATGTTATAAGGCTAGTAGAAGCAAGATGAGTGGAGTTAGGTACGACGATTCTAAGTGAAATAAGTCACACAGAAAAAGACACTTATCATAAGCTATCACTTATAGAGGGAATGTAAAAACCGCTACACTTGAACTGAATTACAAAACAGAGCAGAGTCACACGTTTAGAAAACGCACTATATCTGCTTAACAGGAAAGGTGAAGTGGGGTGATGCATAAAACAAGGGTTTCAAATTCGCTCAGATACCGTTCCATACACCCAATATGTAATAGACAAGACCTACTCCTTGCTCAGTGAACTGAACTCAACACCCCCTATTCACCGCACAAGAATATATCTGACTAGTAAGAATCTTAAAACCTATGTAATGATATCTCTCTGGAAGTGAGTCAGGAAGGTGTAAACCGCATAAACACAGCCATGAAAAGCAGCTAAACCCCATTATAAAAATAAATTACTTTTAAAAACCCGTAAAACAAAGACAGTGAAAGAGAGAGAAATTCTTACAAAATTCGTTCAGAGGCTGTGATGCAACCTGGATTGACCATATCTAGACCCACAGCTGGATGAGACATAAGGGTGGACACTCTTGGGGCTGAGAGGTCGGGTGAGGTTGGGTGAGCAAACGCAGACCCTTTAAAATAATACTGCGTGGTACCCATCCCATGGGTCCCAAATCTCCAGGTTCAAGGGCATCTTCCTACATCGAAAACATGCATGAGAAACCCAGAAGATGGTACACAGTGTGATTTTGAAGGGTTTCTAAAAAGCACCTCATTTCTCATCTCCTTGTGCTCGGTTTCGCCATTCCAGCTACTTTACTAGCAATCTCCCTACTTGGAGAATCAGCACCTTTAACCTCCTGTTCCCTACAGGTTGCAATTTGTCCTGAGGATGAACAGGAAGAGGGGCAACCAATGAGAGACTAGATCTAGGTGTTGGGACAGGCACAGGTCACTCTATTTTCCCATCAGGAAGAAGAATTAACCACAGGCTCAGCCTGCCGCCCAGAAGCAGAATAGGGCCTGAGGCAATCCCGCGCTTTTGCGGCCATCTCCCAAAAAAGACAGTTGAAAAATGGAGCTCAGGGAAACTGCAATTCAAAAACCCTCAGAGTTGTAAATGATAACTCTCGTCCACAAATATATTGAGGGAAGGCAACGAAGAGGATTTGAAAGCAAGGCAGAATTGCAGGAAACAGATTTCAGGAGGTAGATACGAATCGCCTTTAAAGCACATGAAAAGCGGCAAAACGTCGACAATGATGCCCTTGGCCAAAAAGGGCGTATGCGTTTTTTCCTGAATATATTCAGGAAAAAACGCATACGCACTTTTTGGCCAACCAAGCAACCTGGAAAGGCAAATCAGTGCTACAAAGAAGTCTCGCTTCCCATCGGTGAAAAGGGCCATGCTGCAAAAAGTGTCAAAACCAGAAATGCAGGACAGGCCATGGAGAAATGGCAGCCTTGCTACACTGATGGGCGGGATGTAAATTGCCAACAGCCACTCTGGAGAAGTGTACGTTGTGTCCTGAAACATGGAAAAAAAACAGCTTAGGGAGCATAGGGCACGTCCACTCATGGGCGTATAAATTGGAAAAACTAAAAATCAGCAAGACACAGGCACCGGAAAGTTTAGGGCTGCTCTGTTGACAAGAACCTCCACTTCATGACACCTTAAATATCCCAGGAAAGAGAAAAATGGATAAAGAAGTTGTGGTCCTTATGTACAATGGAATATCACTCAGACATGAAATCAATGTCATAAGGCTAGTAGAAGCAAGATGAGTGGAGTTAGGTACGACGATTCTAAGTGAAATAAGTCACACAGAAAAAGACACTTATCATAAGCTATCACTTATAGAGGGAATGTAAAAACCGCTACACTTGAACTGAATTACAAAACAGAACAGAGTCATACGTTTAGAAAACACACTATGGCTGCTTAACGGGAATGGTGAGGTGGGGTGATGCATAAAACAAGGGTTTCAAATTCGCTCAGATACCGTTCCATACACCCAATATGTAATAGACAAGACCTACTCCTTGCTCAGTGAACTGGACTCAACACCCCCTATTCACCACACAAGAATATATGTGACTAGTAAGAATCTTAAAACCTATGTATTGATATCTGTCTGGAAGTGAGTCAAGTGGGTGTAAAGCCGCATAAACACAGCCATGAAAGGCAGCTAAACCCCATTATAAAAATAAATTACTTTTAAAAACCCGTAAAACAAAGACAGTGAAAGAGAGAGAAATTCTTACAAAATTCGTTCAGAGGCTGTGATGCAACCTGGATTGACCATATCTAGACCCACACCTGGATGAGACATAAGGGTGGACACTCTTGGGGCTGAGAGGTTGGGTGAGGTTGGGTGAGCAAACGCAGACCCTTTAAAGTAATACTGCGTGGTACCCATCCCATGGGTCCCAAATCTCCAGGTTCAAGGGCATCTTCCTACGTCGAAAACATGCATGAGAAACCCAGAAGATGGTACACCGTGTGATTTTGAAAGGTTTCTAAAACGCACCTCATTTCTCATCTCCTTGTGCTGGGTTACGCCATTCCAGCTACTTTACTAGCAATCTCCCTACTTGGAGAATCAGCACCTTTAACCTCCTGTTCCCTACAGGTTGCAATTTGTCCTGAGGATGAACGGGAAGAGGGGCAACCAATGAGAGACTAGATCTAGGTGTTGGGACAGGCACAGGTCACTCTATTTTCCCAACAGGAAGAAGAATTAACCACAGGCTCAGCCTGCCACCCAGAAGCAGAATAGGGCCTGAGGCAATCCCGCGCTTTTGCGGCCAGCTCCCAAAAAAGACAGTTGAAAAATGGAGCTCAGGGAAACTGCAATTCACAAACCCGCAGAGTTATAAATGATAACTCTCATCCACAGATATATTGAGGGAAGGCAACGAAGAGGATTTGAAAGCAAGGCAGAATTGCAGGACACAGATTTCAGGAGGTAGGTACGAATCGCCTTTAAAGCACATGAAAAGCGGCAAAACATCGACAATGATGCCCTTGGCCAAAAAGGGCGTATGCGTTTTTTCCTGAATATATTCAGGAAAAAACGCATACGCCCTTTTTGGCCAACCAAGGAACCTGGAAAGGCAAATCAGCGCTATAAAGAAGTCTCGCTTCCCATCGGTGAAAAGGGCCATGCTGCAAAAAGTGTCAAAACCAGAAATGCAGGACAGGCCATGGAGAAATGGCAGCCTTGCTACACTGATGGGCGTGATGTAAATTGCCAACAGCCACTCTGGAGAAGTGCACGTTGTGTCCTGAAACATGGAAAAAAAACAGCTTAGGGAGCATAGGGCACGTCCACTCATGGGCGTATAAATTGGAAAAACTAAAAATCAGCAAGACACAGGCACCGGAAAGTTTAGGGCTGCTCTGTTGACAAGAACCTCCACTTCATGACACCTTAAATATCCCAGGAAAGAGAAAAATGGATAAAGAAGTTGTGGTCCTTATGTACAATGGAATATCACTCAGACATGAAATCAATGTTATAAGGCTAGTAGAAGCAAGATGAGTGGAGTTAGGTACGACGATTCTAAGTGAAATAAGTCACACAGAAAAAGACACTTATCATAAGCTATCACTTATAGAGGGAATGTAAAAACCGCTACACTTGAACTGAATTACAAAACAGAACAGAGTCACACGTTTAGAAAACGCACTATATCTGCTTAACAGGAAAGGTGAAGTGGGGTGATGCATAAAACAAGGGTTTCAAATTCGCTCAGATACCGTTCCATACACCCAATATGTAATAGACAAGACCTACTCCTTGCTCAGTGAACTGGACTCAACACCCCCTATTCCCCGCACAAGAATATATGTGACTAGTAAGAATCTTAAAACCTATGTATTGATATCTGTCTGGAAGTGAGTCAAGTGGGTGTAAAGCCGCATAAACACAACCATGAAAAGCAGCTAAACCCCATTATAAAAATAAATTACTTTTAAAAACCCGTAAAACAAAGACAGTGAAAGAGAGAGAAATTCTTACAAAATTCGTTCAGAGGCTGTGATGCAACCTGGATTGACCATATCCAGACCCAAACCTGGATGAGACATAAGGGTGGACACTCTTGGGGCTGAGAGGTTGGGTGAGGTTGGGTGAGCAAACGCAGACCCTTTAAAGTAATACTGCGTGGTACCCATCCCATGGGTCCCAAATCTCCAGGTTCAAGGGCATCTTCCTACATCGAAAACATGCATGAGAAACCCAGAAGATGGTACACCGTGTGATTTTGAAAGGTTTCTAAAACGCACCTCATTTCTCATCTCCTTGTGCTCGGTTTCGCCATTCCAGCTACTTTACTAGCAATCTCCCTACTTGGAGAATCAGCACCTTTAACCTCCTGTTCCCTACAGGTTGCAATTTGTCCTGAGGATGAACGGGAAGAGGGGCAACCAATGAGAGACTAGATCTAGGTGTTGGGACAGGCAGAGGTCACCCTATTTTCCCAACAGGAAGAAGAATTAACCACAGGCTCAGCCTGCCGCCCAGAAGCAGAATAGGGCCTGAGGCAATCCCGCGCTTTTGCGGCCAGCTCCCAAAAAAGACAGTTGAAAAATGGAGCTCAGGGAAACTGCAATTCACAAACCCGCAGAGTTATAAATGATAACTCTCATCCACAGATATATTGAGGGAAGGCAACGAAGAGGATTTGAAAGCAAGGCAGAATTGCAGGAAACAGATTTCAGGAGGTAGATACGAATCGCCTTTAAAGCACATGAAAAGCGGCAAAACGTCGACAATGATGCCCTTGGCCAAAAAGGGCGTATGCGTTTTTTCCTGAATATATTCAGGAAAAAACGCATACGCCCTTTTTGGCCAACCAAGCAACCTGGAAAGGCAAATCAGCGCTACAAAGAAGTCTCGCTTCCCATCGGTCAAAAGGGCCATGCTGCAAAAAGTGTCAAAACCAGAAATGCAGGACAGGCCATGGAGAAATGGCAGCCTTGCTACACTGATGGGCGGGATGTAAATTGCCAACAGCCACTCTGGAGAAGTGTACGTTGTGTCCTGAAACATGGGAAAAAAACAGCTTAGGGAGCATAGGGCACGTCCACTCATGGGTGTATAAATTGGAAAAACTAAAAATCAGCAAGACACAGGCACCGGAAAGTTTAGGGCTGCTCTGTTGACAAGAACCTCCACTTCATGACACCTTAAATATCCCAGGAAAGAGAAAAATGGATAAAGAAGTTGTGGTCCTTATGTACAATGGAATATCACTCAGACATGAAATCAATGTTATAAGGCTAGTAGAAGCAAGATGAGTGGAGTTAGGTACGACGATTCTAAGTGAAATAAGTCACACAGAAAAAGACACTTATCATAAGCTATCACTTATAGAGGGAATGTAAAAACCGCTACACTTGAACTGAATTACAAAACAGAACAGAGTCACACGTTTAGAAAACGCACTATATCTGCTTAACAGGAAAGGTGAAGTGGGGTGATGCATAAAACAAGGGTTTCAAATTCGCTCAGATACCGTTCCATACACCCAATATGTAATAGACAAGACCTACTCCTTGCTCAGTGAACTGGACTCAACACCCCCTATTCCCCGCACAAGAATATATGTGACTAGTAAGAATCTTAAAACCTATGTATTGATATCTGTCTGGAAGTGAGTCAAGTGGGTGTAAAGCCGCATAAACACAACCATGAAAAGCAGCTAAACCCCACTATAAAAATAAATTACTTTTAAAAACCCGTAAAACAAAGACAGTGAAAGAGAGAGAAATTCTTACAAAATTCGTTCAGAGTCTGTGACGCAACCTGGATTGACCATATCTAGACCCACAGCTGGATGAGATATAAGGGTGGACACCCTTGGGGCTGAGAGGTTGGGTGAGGTTGTGTGAGCAAACGCAGACCCTTTAAAGTAATACTGCGTGGTACCCATCCCATGGGTCCCAAATCTCCAGGTTCAAGGGCATCTTCCTACATCGAAAACATGCATGAGAAACCCAGAAGATGGTACACCGTGTGATTTTGAAAGGTTTCTAAAACGCACCTCATTTCTCATCTCCTTGAGCTCGGTTTCGCCATTCCAGCTACTTTACTAGCAATCTCCCTACTTGGAGAATCAGCACCTTTAACCTCCTGTTCCCTACAGGTTGCAATTTGTCCTGAGGATGAACGCGAAGAGGGGCAACCAATGAGAGACTAGATCTAGGTGTTGGGACAGGCACAGGTCACTCTATTTTCCCAACAGGAAGAAGAATTAACCACAGGCTCAGCCTGCCACCCAGAAGCAGAATAGGGCCTGAGGCAATCCCGCGCTTTTGCGGCCAGCTCCCAAAAAAGACAGTTGAAAAATGGAGCTCAGGGAAACTGCAATTCACAAACCCGCAGAGTTATAAATGATAACTCTCATCCACAGATATATTGAGGGAAGGCAACGAAGAGGATTTGAAAGCAAGGCAGAATTGCAGGACACAGATTTCAGGAGGTAGGTACGAATCGCCTTTAAAGCACATGAAAAGCGGCAAAACATCGACAATGATGCCCTTGGCCAAAAAGGGCGTATGCGTTTTTTCCTGAATATATTCAGGAAAAAACGCATACGCCCTTTTTGGCCAACCAAGGAACCTGGAAAGGCAAATCAGCGCTACAAAGAAGTCTCGCTTCCCATCGGTGAAAAGGGCCATGCTGCAAAAAGTGTCAAAACCAGAAATGCAGGACAGGCCATGGAGAAATGGCAGCCTTGCTACACTGATGGGCGTGATGTAAATTGCCAACAGCCACTCTGGAGAAGTGCACGTTGTGTCCTGAAACATGGAAAAAAAACAGCTTAGGGAGCATAGGGCACGTCCACTCATGGGCGTATAAATTGGAAAAACTAAAAATCAGCAAGACACAGGCACCGGAAAGTTTAGGGCTGCTCTGTTGACAAGAACCTCCACTTCATGACACCTTAAATATCCCAGGAAAGAGAAAAATGGATAAAGAAGTTGTGGTCCTTATGTACAATGGAATATCACTCAGACATGAAATCAATGTTATAAGGCTAGTAGAAGCAAGATGAGTGGAGTTAGGTACGACGATTCTAAGTGAAATAAGTCACACAGAAAAAGACACTTATCATAAGCTATCACTTATAGAGGGAATGTAAAAACCGCTACACTTGAACTGAATTACAAAACAGAACAGAGTCACACGTTTAGAAAACGCACTATATCTGCTTAACAGGAAAGGTGAAGTGGGGTGATGCATAAAACAAGGGTTTCAAATTCGCTCAGATACCGTTCCATACACCCAATATGTAATAGACAAGACCTACTCCTTGCTCAGTGAACTGGACTCAACACCCCCTATTCCCCGCACAAGAATATATGTGACTAGTAAGAATCTTAAAACCTATGTATTGATATCTGTCTGGAAGTGAGTCAAGTGGGTGTAAAGCCGCATAAACACAACCATGAAAAGCAGCTAAACCCCATTATAAAAATAAATTACTTTTAAAAACCCGTAAAACAAAGACAGTGAAAGAGAGAGAAATTCTTACAAAATTCGTTCAGAGGCTGTGATGCAACCTGGATTGACCATATCCAGACCCAAACCTGGATGAGACATAAGGGTGGACACTCTTGGGGCTGAGAGGTTGGGTGAGGTTGGGTGAGCAAACGCAGACCCTTTAAAGTAATACTGCGTGGTACCCATCCCATGGGTCCCAAATCTCCAGGTTCAAGGGCATCTTCCTACATCGAAAACATGCATGAGAAACCCAGAAGATGGTACACCGTGTGATTTTGAAAGGTTTCTAAAACGCACCTCATTTCTCATCTCCTTGTGCTCGGTTTCGCCATTCCAGCTACTTTACTAGCAATCTCCCTACTTGGAGAATCAGCACCTTTAACCTCCTGTTCCCTACAGGTTGCAATTTGTCCTGAGGATGAACGGGAAGAGGGGCAACCAATGAGAGACTAGATCTAGGTGTTGGGACAGGCAGAGGTCACCCTATTTTCCCAAAAGGAAGAAGAATTAACCACAGGCTCAGCCTGCCGCCCAGAAGCAGAATAGGGCCTGAGGCAATCCCGCGCTTTTGCGGCCAGCTCCCAAAAAAGACAGTTGAAAAATGGAGCTCAGGGAAACTGCAATTCACAAACCCGCAGAGTTATAAATGATAACTCTCATCCACAGATATATTGAGGGAAGGCAACGAAGAGGATTTGAAAGCAAGGCAGAATTGCAGGAAACAGATTTCAGGAGGTAGATACGAATCGCCTTTAAAGCACATGAAAAGCGGCAAAACGTCGACAATGATGCCCTTGGCCAAAAAGGGCGTATGCGTTTTTTCCTGAATATATTCAGGAAAAAACGCATACGCCCTTTTTGGCCAACCAAGCAACCTGGAAAGGCAAATCAGCGCTACAAAGAAGTCTCGCTTCCCATCGGTCAAAAGGGCCATGCTGCAAAAAGTGTCAAAACCAGAAATGCAGGACAGGCCATGGAGAAATGGCAGCCTTGCTACACTGATGGGCGGGATGTAAATTGCCAACAGCCACTCTGGAGAAGTGTACGTTGTGTCCTGAAACATGGGAAAAAAACAGCTTAGGGAGCATAGGGCACGTCCACTCATGGGTGTATAAATTGGAAAAACTAAAAATCAGCAAGACACAGGCACCGGAAAGTTTAGGGCTGCTCTGTTGACAAGAACCTCCACTTCATGACACCTTAAATATCCCAGGAAAGAGAAAAATGGATAAAGAAGTTGTGGTCCTTATGTACAATGGAATATCACTCAGACATGAAATCAATGTTATAAGGCTAGTAGAAGCAAGATGAGTGGAGTTAGGTACGACGATTCTAAGTGAAATAAGTCACACAGAAAAAGACACTTATCATAAGCTATCACTTATAGAGGGAATGTAAAAACCGCTACACTTGAACTGAATTACAAAACAGAACAGAGTCACACGTTTAGAAAACGCACTATATCTGCTTAACAGGAAAGGTGAAGTGGGGTGATGCATAAAACAAGGGTTTCAAATTCGCTCAGATACCGTTCCATACACCCAATATGTAATAGACAAGACCTACTCCTTGCTCAGTGAACTGGACTCAACACCCCCTATTCCCCGCACAAGAATATATGTGACTAGTAAGAATCTTAAAACGTATGTATTGATATCTGTCTGGAAGTGAGTCAAGTGGGTGTAAAGCCGCATAAACACAACCATGAAAAGCAGCTAAACCCCACTATAAAAATAAATTACTTTTAAAAACCCGTAAAACAAAGACAGTGAAAGAGAGAGAAATTCTTACAAAATTCGTTCAGAGTCTGTGACGCAACCTGGATTGACCATATCTAGACCCACAGCTGGATGAGATATAAGGGTGGACACCCTTGGGGCTGAGAGGTTGGGTGAGGTTGTGTGAGCAAACGCAGACCCTTTAAAGTAATACTGCGTGGTACCCATCCCATGGGTCCCAAATCTCCAGGTTCAAGGGCATCTTCCTACATCGAAAACATGCATGAGAAACCCAGAAGATGGTACACCGTGTGATTTTGAAAGGTTTCTAAAACGCACCTCATTTCTCATCTCCTTGAGCTCGGTTTCGCCATTCCAGCTACTTTACTAGCAATCTCCCTACTTGGAGAATCAGCACCTTTAACCTCCTGTTCCCTACAGGTTGCAATTTGTCCTGAGGATGAACGGGAAGAGGGGCAACCAATGAGAGACTAGGTCTAGGTGTTAGGACAGGCACAGGTCACTCTATTTTCCCATCAGGAAGAACAATTAACCACAGGCTCAGCCTGCCGCCCAGAAGCAGAATAGGGCCTGAGGCAATCCCGCGCTTTTGCGGCCAGCTCCCAAAAAAGCGAGTTGAAAAATGGAGCTCAGGGTCACTGCCATTCACAAACCTGCAGATTTATAAATGATAACTCTCGTCCACAAATATATTGAGGGAAGGCAACGAAGAGGATTTGAAAGCAAGTCAGAATTGCAGGAAACAGGTTTCAGGAGGTAGATTCGAATCGCCTTTAAAGCACATGAAAGGTGGCAAAACGTCGACAATGATGCCCTTGGCCAAAAAGGGCGTATGCGTTTTTTCCTGAATATATTCAGGAAAAAACGCATACGCCCTTTTTGGCCAACCAAGCAACCTGGAAAGGCAAATCAGCGCTACAAAGAAGTCTCGCTTCCCATCGGTCAAAAGGGCCATGCTGCAAAAAGTGTCAAAACCAGAAATGCAGGACAGGCCATGGAGAAATGGCAGCCTTGCTACGCTGATGGGCGGTATGTAAATAACCAATAGCCACTCTGGAGAAGTGTAAGGTGTGTCCTGAAACATCGAAAAAACACAGCTTAGGGAGCATAGGGCACGTCCACTCATGGGCGTATAAATAGGGAAAACAAAAAATCAGCAAGACACAGGCATCCCAAAGTTTAGGGCTGCTCTGTTGACAAGAACCTCCACTGCATGACACCTTAAATATCCCAGGAAAGAGAAAAATGGATAAAGAAGTTGTGGTCCTTATGTACAATGGAATATCACTCAGACATGAAATCAATGTCATAAGGCTAGGAGAAGCAAGAAGAGTGGATTTAGGTATGACGATTCTAAGTGAAATAAGTCACACAGAAAAAGACACTTATCATAACCTATCACTTATAGAGGGAATGTAAAAACCGCTACACTTGAACTGAATTACAAAACAGAACAGAGTCACACGTTTAGAAAACACACTATTGCTGCTTAACGGGAAAGGTGAGGTGCGGTGATCCATAAAACAAGGGTTTCAAATTCACTCAGATACCGTTGCATACACCCAATATGTAATAGACAAGACCTACTCCTTGCTCAGTGAACTGGATTCAACACCCCCTATTCACCGCACAAGAATATATGTGACTAGTAAGAATCTTAAAACCTATGTATTGATATCTGTCTGGAAGTGAGTCAAGTGGATGTAAAGCCGCATAAACACAGCCATGAAAAGCAGCTAAACCTTATTATAGAAATAAATTACTTTTAAAAACCCGTAAAACAAAGACAGTGAAAGAGAGAGAAATTCTTACAAAATTCGTTCAGAGGGTGTGATGCAACCTGGATTGACCATACCTAGACTCACAGCTGGATGAGACATAAGGGTGGACACTCTTGGGGCTGAGAAGTTGGGTGAGGTTGGGTGAGCAAACACAGACCCTTTAAAGTAATACTGCGTGGTACCCATCTCATGGGTCCCAAATCTCCAGGTTCAAGGGCATCTTCCTACGTCGAAAACATGCATGAGAAACCCAGAAGACGGTACACCGTGTGATTTTGAAAGTTTTCTAATACGCACCTCATTTCTCATCTCCTTGTGTTCGGGTTCGCCATTCCAGCTACTTTACTAGCAATCTCCCTACTTTGAGAATCAGCACCTTTAACCTCCTGTTCCCTACAGGTTGCAATTTGTCCTGAGGATGAACGGGAAGAGGGGCAACGAATGAGAGACTAGATCTAGGTGTTGGGACAGGCACAGGTCACTCTATTTTCCCATCAGGAAGAAGAATTAACCACAGGCTCAGCCTGCCGCCGAGAAGCAGAATAGGGCCTGAGGCAATCCCAAGCTTTGGCGGCCAGCTCCCAAAAAAGCGAGTTGAAAAATGGAGCCCAGACACACTGCCATTCACAAACCTGCAGAGTTATAAATGTTAACTCTCGTCCACAAATATATTGAGGGAAGGCAACGAAGAGGATTTGAAAGCAAGGAAGAATTGCAGGAAACAGGTTTCAGGAGGTAGATTCGAATCGCCTTTAAAGCACATGAAAAGCGGCAAAACGTCGACAATGATGCCCTTGGCCAAAAAGGGCGTATGCGTTTTTTCCTGAATATATTCAGGAAATATATTCAGGATATATATATTCAGGAATATTCAGGAATATATTCAGGAATATATTCAGGAAATATATTCTCCATAATATATTCAGGAAAAAACGCATACGCCCTTTTTGGCCAACCTAGCAACCTGGAAGGCAAATCAACGCTACAAAGAAGTCTCGCTTCCCATCGGTCAAAAGGGCCATGCTGCAAAAAGTGTCAAAACCAGAAATGTAGGACAGGCCATGGAGAAATGGCAGCCTTGCTACGCTGATGGGCGGGATGTAAATTGCCAACAGCCACTCTGGAGAAGTGTACGGTGTGTCCTGAAACATCGAAAAAACACAGCTTAGGGAGCATAGGGCACGTCCACTCATGGGCGTATAAATTGGGAAAACTAAAAAGCAGGAAGACACCGGCACCCCAAAGTTTAGGGCTGCTCTGTTGACAAGAACCTCCACTTCATGACACCTTAAATATCCCAGGAAAGAGAAAAATGGATAAAGAAATTGTGGTCCTTATGTACAATGGAATATCACTCAGACATGAAATCAAAGTCATAAGGCTAGTAGAAGCAAGATGAGTGGATTTAGGTACGACGATTCTAAGTGAAATAAGTCACACAGAAAAAGACTCTTATCATAAGCTATCACTTATAGAGGGAATGTAAAAACCGCTACACTTGAACTGAATTACAAAACAGAACAGAGTCACACATTTAGAAAACAAACTATGGCAGCTTAACGGGAAAGTTGAGGTGGGGTGATGCATAAAACAAGGGTTTCAAATTCGCTCAGATACCGTTCCATACACCCAATATGTAATAGACTAGACCTACTCCTTGCTCAGTGAAGTGGACTCAACACCCCCTATTCACCGCACAAGAATATATGTGACTAGTAAGAATCTTAAAACCTATGTATTGATATCTGTCTGGAAGTGAGTCAAGTGGATGTAAAGCCGCATAAACACAGCCATGAAAAGCAGCTAAACCCTATTATAGAAATAAATTACTTTTAAAAACCTGTAAAACAAAGAGAGTGAAAGAGAGAGAAATTCTTACAAAATTCGTTCAGAGGCTGTGATGGCAACCTGGATTGACCATATCTAGACTCACACCTGGATGAGACATAAGGGTGGACACTCTTGGGGCTGAGAAGTTGGGTGAGGTTGGGTGAGCAAACACAGACCCTTTAAAGTAATACTGCGTGGTACCCATCTCATGGGTCCCAAATCTCCAGGTTCAAGGGCATCTTCCTACGTCGAAAACATGCATGAGAAACCCAGAAGATGGTACACCGTGTGATTTTGAAAGGTTTCTAAAACGCACCTCATTTCTCATCTCCTTGTGTTCGGGTTCGCCATTCCAGCTACTTTACTAGCAATCTCCCTACTTTGAGAATCAGCACCTTTAACCTCCTGTTCCCTACAGGTTGCAATTTGTCCTGAGGATGAACGGGAAGAGGGGCAACGAATGAGAGACTAGATCTAGGTGTTGGGACAGGCACAGGTCACTCTATTTTCCCATCAGGAAGAAGAATTAACCACAGGCTCAGCCTGCCGCCCAGAAGCAGAATAGGGCCTGAGGCAATCCCGTGCTTTGGCGGCCAGCTCCCAAAAAAGCGAGTTGAAAAATGGAGCCCAGACACACTGCCATTCACAAACCTGCAGAGTTATAAATGTTAACTCTCGTCCACAAATATATTGAGGGAAGGCAACGAAGAGGATTTGAAAGCAAGGAAGAATTGCAGGAAACAGGTTTCAGGAGGTAGATTCGAATCGCCTTTAAAGCACATGAAAAGTGGCAAAACGTCGACAGTGATGCCCTTGGCCAAAAAGGGCGTATGCGTTTTTTCCTGAATATATTCAGGAAAAAACGCATACGCCCTTTTTGGCCAACCAAGTAACCTGGAAAGGCTAATCAGCGCTACAAAGAAGTCTCGCTTCCCATCGGTCAAAAGGGCCATGCTGCAAAAAGTGTCAAAACCAGAAATGCAGGACAGGCCATGGAGAAATGGCAGCCTTGCAACGCTGATGGGCGGGATGTAAATTGCCAACAGCCACTCTGGAAAAGTGTACGGTGTGTCCTGAAACATCGAAAAAACACAGCTTAGGGAGCATAGGGCACGTTCACTCATGGGCGTATAAATTGGGAAAAATAAAAATCAGCAAGACACAGGCACCCCAAAGTTTAGGGCTGCTCTGTTGACAAGAACCTCCACTTCATGACACCTTAAATATCCCAGGAAAGAGAAAAATGGATAAAGAAGTTGTGGTCCTTATGTACAATGGAATATCACTCAGACATGAAATCAATGTCATAAGGCTAGTAGAAGCAAGATGAGTGGAGTTAGATACGACGATTCTAAGTGAAATAAGTCACACTGAAAAAGACACTTATCATAAGCTATCACTTATAGAGGGAATGTAAAAACCGCTACACTTGAACTGAATTACAAAACAGAACAGAGTCACACGATTAGAAAACACACTATGGCAGCTTAACGGGAAAGTTGAGGTGGGGTGATGCATAAAACAAGGGTTTCAAATTCGCTCAGATACCATTCCATACACCCAATATGTAATAGACTAGACCTACTCCTTTGTCAGTGAACTGGACTCAACACCCCCTATTCACCGCACAGGAATATATGTGACTATTAAGAATCTTAAAACCTATGTATTGATATCTGTCTGGAAGTGAGTCAAGTGGATGTAAAGCCGCATAAACACAGCCGTGAAAAGCAGCTAAACCCTATTATAGAAATAAATTACTTTTAAAAACCCGTAAAACAAAGACAGTGAAAGAGAGAGAAATTCTAACAAAATTCGTTCAGAGGCTGTGATGCAACCTGGATTGACCATATCTAGACTCACAGCTGGATGAGACATAAGGGTGGACACTCTTGGGGCTGAGAGGTTGGGTGAGGTTGGGTGAGCAAACACAGACCCTTTAAAGTAATACTGCGTGGTACCCATCTCATGGGTCCCAAATCTCCAGGTTCAAGGGCATCTTCCTACGTCGAAAACATGCATGAGAAACCCAGAAGATGGTACACCGTGTGATTTTGAAAGGTTTCTAAAACGCACCTCATTTCTCATCTCCTTGTGTTCGGGTTCGCCATTCCAGCTACTTTACAAGCAATCTCCCTACTTGGAGAATCAGCACCTTTAAGCTCCTGTTCCCTACAGGTTGCAATTTGTCCTGAGGATGAACGGGAAGAGGGGCAACCAATGAGAGACTAGATCTAGGTGTTGGGACAGGCACAGGTCACTCTATTTTCCCATCAGGAAGAAGAATTAACCACAGGCTCAGCCTGCCGCCCAGAAGCAGAATAGGGCCTGAGGCAATCCGGCGCTTTTGCGGCCAGCTCCCAAAAAAGACAGTTGAAAAATGGAGCTCAGGGGCACTGCCATTCACAAATCTGCAGATTTATAAATGATAACTCTCGTCCACAAATATATTGAGGGAAGGCAACGAAGAGGATTTGAAAGCAAGTCAGAATTGCAGGAAACAGGTTTCAGGAGGTAGATTCGAATCGCCTTTAAAGCACATGAAAAGTGGCAAAACGTCGACAATGATGCCCTTGGCCAAAAAGGGCGTATGCGTTTTTTCCTGAATATATTCAGGAAAAAACGCATACGCCCTTTTTGGCCAACCAAGCAACCTGGAAAGGCAAATCAGCGCTACAAAGAAGTCTCGCTTCCCATCGGTCAAAAGGGCCATGCTGCAAAAAGTGTCAAAACCAGAAATGCAGGACAGGCCATGGAGAAATGGCAGCCTTGCTACGCTGATGGGCGGTATGTAAATAACCAATAGCCACTCTGGAGAAGTGTAAGGTGTGTCCTGAAACATCGAAAAAACACAGCTTAGGGAGCATAGGGCACGTCCACTCATGGGCGTATAAATAGGGAAAACTAAAAATCAGCAAGACACAGGCATCCCAAAGTTTAGGGCTGCTCTGTTGACAAGAACCTCCACTTCATGACACCTTAAATATCCCAGGAAAGAGAAAAATGGATAAAGAAGTTGTGGTCCTTATGTACAATGGAATATCACTCAGACATGAAATCAATGTTATAAGGCTAGTAGAAGCAAGATGAGTGGAGTTAGGTACGACGATTCTAAGTGAAATAAGTCACACAGAAAAAGACACTTATCATAAGCTATCACTTATAGAGGGAATGTAAAAACCGCTACACTTGAACTGAATTACAAAACAGAACAGAGTCACACGTTTAGAAAACGCACTATATCTGCTTAACAGGAAAGGTGAAGTGGGGTGATGCATAAAACAAGGGTTTCAAATTCGCTCAGATACCGTTCCATACACCCAATATGTAATAGACAAGACCTACTCCTTGCTCAGTGAACTGGACTCAACACCCCCTATTCCCCGCACAAGAATATATGTGACTAGTAAGAATCTTAAAACCTATGTATTGATATCTGTCTGGAAGTGAGTCAAGTGGGTGTAAAGCCGCATAAACACAACCATGAAAAGCAGCTAAACCCCATTATAAAAATAAATTACTTTTAAAAACCCGTAAAACAAAGACAGTGAAAGAGAGAGAAATTCTTACAAAATTCGTTCAGAGGCTGTGATGCAACCTGGATTGACCATATCCAGACCCAAACCTGGATGAGACATAAGGGTGGACACTCTTGGGGCTGAGAGGTTGGGTGAGGTTGGGTGAGCAAACGCAGACCCTTTAAAGTAATACTGCGTGGTACCCATCCCATGGGTCCCAAATCTCCAGGTTCAAGGGCATCTTCCTACATCGAAAACATGCATGAGAAACCCAGAAGATGGTACACCGTGTGATTTTGAAAGGTTTCTAAAACGCACCTCATTTCTCATCTCCTTGTGCTCGGTTTCGCCATTCCAGCTACTTTACTAGCAATCTCCCTACTTGGAGAATCAGCACCTTTAACCTCCTGTTCCCTACAGGTTGCAATTTGTCCTGAGGATGAACGGGAAGAGGGGCAACCAATGAGAGACTAGATCTAGGTGTTGGGACAGGCAGAGGTCACCCTATTTTCCCAACAGGAAGAAGAATTAACCACAGGCTCAGCCTGCCGCCCAGAAGCAGAATAGGGCCTGAGGCAATCCCGCGCTTTTGCGGCCAGCTCCCAAAAAAGACAGTTGAAAAATGGAGCTCAGGGAAACTGCAATTCACAAACCCGCAGAGTTATAAATGATAACTCTCATCCACAGATATATTGAGGGAAGGCAACGAAGAGGATTTGAAAGCAAGGCAGAATTGCAGGAAACAGATTTCAGGAGGTAGATACGAATCGCCTTTAAAGCACATGAAAAGCGGCAAAACGTCGACAATGATGCCCTTGGCCAAAAAGGGCGTATGCGTTTTTTCCTGAATATATTCAGGAAAAAACGCATACGCCCTTTTTGGCCAACCAAGCAACCTGGAAAGGCAAATCAGCGCTACAAAGAAGTCTCGCTTCCCATCGGTCAAAAGGGCCATGCTGCAAAAAGTGTCAAAACCAGAAATGCAGGACAGGCCATGGAGAAATGGCAGCCTTGCTACACTGATGGGCGGGATGTAAATTGCCAACAGCCACTCTGGAGAAGTGTACGTTGTGTCCTGAAACATGGGAAAAAAACAGCTTAGGGAGCATAGGGCACGTCCACTCATGGGTGTATAAATTGGAAAAACTAAAAATCAGCAAGACACAGGCACCGGAAAGTTTAGGGCTGCTCTGTTGACAAGAACCTCCACTTCATGACACCTTAAATATCCCAGGAAAGAGAAAAATGGATAAAGAAGTTGTGGTCCTTATGTACAATGGAATATCACTCAGACATGAAATCAATGTTATAAGGCTAGTAGAAGCAAGATGAGTGGAGTTAGGTACGACGATTCTAAGTGAAATAAGTCACACAGAAAAAGACACTTATCATAAGCTATCACTTATAGAGGGAATGTAAAAACCGCTACACTTGAACTGAATTACAAAACAGAACAGAGTCACACGTTTAGAAAACGCACTATATCTGCTTAACAGGAAAGGTGAAGTGGGGTGATGCATAAAACAAGGGTTTCAAATTCGCTCAGATACCGTTCCATACACCCAATATGTAATAGACAAGACCTACTCCTTGCTCAGTGAACTGGACTCAACACCCCCTATTCCCCGCACAAGAATATATGTGACTAGTAAGAATCTTAAAACCTATGTATTGATATCTGTCTGGAAGTGAGTCAAGTGGGTGTAAAGCCGCATAAACACAACCATGAAAAGCAGCTAAACCCCACTATAAAAATAAATTACTTTTAAAAACCCGTAAAACAAAGACAGTGAAAGAGAGAGAAATTCTTACAAAATTCGTTCAGAGTCTGTGACGCAACCTGGATTGACCATATCTAGACCCACAGCTGGATGAGATATAAGGGTGGACACCCTTGGGGCTGAGAGGTTGGGTGAGGTTGTGTGAGCAAACGCAGACCCTTTAAAGTAATACTGCGTGGTACCCATCCCATGGGTCCCAAATCTCCAGGTTCAAGGGCATCTTCCTACATCGAAAACATGCATGAGAAACCCAGAAGATGGTACACCGTGTGATTTTGAAAGGTTTCTAAAACGCACCTCATTTCTCATCTCCTTGAGCTCGGTTTCGCCATTCCAGCTACTTTACTAGCAATCTCCCTACTTGGAGAATCAGCACCTTTAACCTCCTGTTCCCTACAGGTTGCAATTTGTCCTGAGGATGAACGCGAAGAGGGGCAACCAATGAGAGACTAGATCTAGGTGTTGGGACAGGCACAGGTCACTCTATTTTCCCAACAGGAAGAAGAATTAACCACAGGCTCAGCCTGCCACCCAGAAGCAGAATAGGGCCTGAGGCAATCCCGCGCTTTTGCGGCCAGCTCCCAAAAAAGACAGTTGAAAAATGGAGCTCAGGGAAACTGCAATTCACAAACCCGCAGAGTTATAAATGATAACTCTCATCCACAGATATATTGAGGGAAGGCAACGAAGAGGATTTGAAAGCAAGGCAGAATTGCAGGACACAGATTTCAGGAGGTAGGTACGAATCGCCTTTAAAGCACATGAAAAGCGGCAAAACATCGACAATGATGCCCTTGGCCAAAAAGGGCGTATGCGTTTTTTCCTGAATATATTCAGGAAAAAACGCATACGCCCTTTTTGGCCAACCAAGGAACCTGGAAAGGCAAATCAGCGCTACAAAGAAGTCTCGCTTCCCATCGGTGAAAAGGGCCATGCTGCAAAAAGTGTCAAAACCAGAAATGCAGGACAGGCCATGGAGAAATGGCAGCCTTGCTACACTGATGGGCGTGATGTAAATTGCCAACAGCCACTCTGGAGAAGTGCACGTTGTGTCCTGAAACATGGAAAAAAAACAGCTTAGGGAGCATAGGGCACGTCCACTCATGGGCGTATAAATTGGAAAAACTAAAAATCAGCAAGACACAGGCACCGGAAAGTTTAGGGCTGCTCTGTTGACAAGAACCTCCACTTCATGACACCTTAAATATCCCAGGAAAGAGAAAAATGGATAAAGAAGTTGTGGTCCTTATGTACAATGGAATATCACTCAGACATGAAATCAATGTTATAAGGCTAGTAGAAGCAAGATGAGTGGAGTTAGGTACGACGATTCTAAGTGAAATAAGTCACACAGAAAAAGACACTTATCATAAGCTATCACTTATAGAGGGAATGTAAAAACCGCTACACTTGAACTGAATTACAAAACAGAACAGAGTCACACGTTTAGAAAACGCACTATATCTGCTTAACAGGAAAGGTGAAGTGGGGTGATGCATAAAACAAGGGTTTCAAATTCGCTCAGATACCGTTCCATACACCCAATATGTAATAGACAAGACCTACTCCTTGCTCAGTGAACTGGACTCAACACCCCCTATTCCCCGCACAAGAATATATGTGACTAGTAAGAATCTTAAAACCTATGTATTGATATCTGTCTGGAAGTGAGTCAAGTGGGTGTAAAGCCGCATAAACACAACCATGAAAAGCAGCTAAACCCCATTATAAAAATAAATTACTTTTAAAAACCCGTAAAACAAAGACAGTGAAAGAGAGAGAAATTCTTACAAAATTCGTTCAGAGGCTGTGATGCAACCTGGATTGACCATATCCAGACCCAAACCTGGATGAGACATAAGGGTGGACACTCTTGGGGCTGAGAGGTTGGGTGAGGTTGGGTGAGCAAACGCAGACCCTTTAAAGTAATACTGCGTGGTACCCATCCCATGGGTCCCAAATCTCCAGGTTCAAGGGCATCTTCCTACATCGAAAACATGCATGAGAAACCCAGAAGATGGTACACCGTGTGATTTTGAAAGGTTTCTAAAACGCACCTCATTTCTCATCTCCTTGTGCTCGGTTTCGCCATTCCAGCTACTTTACTAGCAATCTCCCTACTTGGAGAATCAGCACCTTTAACCTCCTGTTCCCTACAGGTTGCAATTTGTCCTGAGGATGAACGGGAAGAGGGGCAACCAATGAGAGACTAGATCTAGGTGTTGGGACAGGCAGAGGTCACCCTATTTTCCCAAAAGGAAGAAGAATTAACCACAGGCTCAGCCTGCCGCCCAGAAGCAGAATAGGGCCTGAGGCAATCCCGCGCTTTTGCGGCCAGCTCCCAAAAAAGACAGTTGAAAAATGGAGCTCAGGGAAACTGCAATTCACAAACCCGCAGAGTTATAAATGATAACTCTCATCCACAGATATATTGAGGGAAGGCAACGAAGAGGATTTGAAAGCAAGGCAGAATTGCAGGAAACAGATTTCAGGAGGTAGATACGAATCGCCTTTAAAGCACATGAAAAGCGGCAAAACGTCGACAATGATGCCCTTGGCCAAAAAGGGCGTATGCGTTTTTTCCTGAATATATTCAGGAAAAAACGCATACGCCCTTTTTGGCCAACCAAGCAACCTGGAAAGGCAAATCAGCGCTACAAAGAAGTCTCGCTTCCCATCGGTCAAAAGGGCCATGCTGCAAAAAGTGTCAAAACCAGAAATGCAGGACAGGCCATGGAGAAATGGCAGCCTTGCTACACTGATGGGCGGGATGTAAATTGCCAACAGCCACTCTGGAGAAGTGTACGTTGTGTCCTGAAACATGGGAAAAAAACAGCTTAGGGAGCATAGGGCACGTCCACTCATGGGTGTATAAATTGGAAAAACTAAAAATCAGCAAGACACAGGCACCGGAAAGTTTAGGGCTGCTCTGTTGACAAGAACCTCCACTTCATGACACCTTAAATATCCCAGGAAAGAGAAAAATGGATAAAGAAGTTGTGGTCCTTATGTACAATGGAATATCACTCAGACATGAAATCAATGTTATAAGGCTAGTAGAAGCAAGATGAGTGGAGTTAGGTACGACGATTCTAAGTGAAATAAGTCACACAGAAAAAGACACTTATCATAAGCTATCACTTATAGAGGGAATGTAAAAACCGCTACACTTGAACTGAATTACAAAACAGAACAGAGTCACACGTTTAGAAAACGCACTATATCTGCTTAACAGGAAAGGTGAAGTGGGGTGATGCATAAAACAAGGGTTTCAAATTCGCTCAGATACCGTTCCATACACCCAATATGTAATAGACAAGACCTACTCCTTGCTCAGTGAACTGGACTCAACACCCCCTATTCCCCGCACAAGAATATATGTGACTAGTAAGAATCTTAAAACGTATGTATTGATATCTGTCTGGAAGTGAGTCAAGTGGGTGTAAAGCCGCATAAACACAACCATGAAAAGCAGCTAAACCCCACTATAAAAATAAATTACTTTTAAAAACCCGTAAAACAAAGACAGTGAAAGAGAGAGAAATTCTTACAAAATTCGTTCAGAGTCTGTGACGCAACCTGGATTGACCATATCTAGACCCACAGCTGGATGAGATATAAGGGTGGACACCCTTGGGGCTGAGAGGTTGGGTGAGGTTGTGTGAGCAAACGCAGACCCTTTAAAGTAATACTGCGTGGTACCCATCCCATGGGTCCCAAATCTCCAGGTTCAAGGGCATCTTCCTACATCGAAAACATGCATGAGAAACCCAGAAGATGGTACACCGTGTGATTTTGAAAGGTTTCTAAAACGCACCTCATTTCTCATCTCCTTGAGCTCGGTTTCGCCATTCCAGCTACTTTACTAGCAATCTCCCTACTTGGAGAATCAGCACCTTTAACCTCCTGTTCCCTACAGGTTGCAATTTGTCCTGAGGATGAACGGGAAGAGGGGCAACCAATGAGAGACTAGGTCTAGGTGTTAGGACAGGCACAGGTCACTCTATTTTCCCATCAGGAAGAACAATTAACCACAGGCTCAGCCTGCCGCCCAGAAGCAGAATAGGGCCTGAGGCAATCCCGCGCTTTTGCGGCCAGCTCCCAAAAAAGCGAGTTGAAAAATGGAGCTCAGGGTCACTGCCATTCACAAACCTGCAGATTTATAAATGATAACTCTCGTCCACAAATATATTGAGGGAAGGCAACGAAGAGGATTTGAAAGCAAGTCAGAATTGCAGGAAACAGGTTTCAGGAGGTAGATTCGAATCGCCTTTAAAGCACATGAAAGGTGGCAAAACGTCGACAATGATGCCCTTGGCCAAAAAGGGCGTATGCGTTTTTTCCTGAATATATTCAGGAAAAAACGCATACGCCCTTTTTGGCCAACCAAGCAACCTGGAAAGGCAAATCAGCGCTACAAAGAAGTCTCGCTTCCCATCGGTCAAAAGGGCCATGCTGCAAAAAGTGTCAAAACCAGAAATGCAGGACAGGCCATGGAGAAATGGCAGCCTTGCTACGCTGATGGGCGGTATGTAAATAACCAATAGCCACTCTGGAGAAGTGTAAGGTGTGTCCTGAAACATCGAAAAAACACAGCTTAGGGAGCATAGGGCACGTCCACTCATGGGCGTATAAATAGGGAAAACAAAAAATCAGCAAGACACAGGCATCCCAAAGTTTAGGGCTGCTCTGTTGACAAGAACCTCCACTGCATGACACCTTAAATATCCCAGGAAAGAGAAAAATGGATAAAGAAGTTGTGGTCCTTATGTACAATGGAATATCACTCAGACATGAAATCAATGTCATAAGGCTAGGAGAAGCAAGAAGAGTGGATTTAGGTATGACGATTCTAAGTGAAATAAGTCACACAGAAAAAGACACTTATCATAACCTATCACTTATAGAGGGAATGTAAAAACCGCTACACTTGAACTGAATTACAAAACAGAACAGAGTCACACGTTTAGAAAACACACTATTGCTGCTTAACGGGAAAGGTGAGGTGCGGTGATCCATAAAACAAGGGTTTCAAATTCACTCAGATACCGTTGCATACACCCAATATGTAATAGACAAGACCTACTCCTTGCTCAGTGAACTGGATTCAACACCCCCTATTCACCGCACAAGAATATATGTGACTAGTAAGAATCTTAAAACCTATGTATTGATATCTGTCTGGAAGTGAGTCAAGTGGATGTAAAGCCGCATAAACACAGCCATGAAAAGCAGCTAAACCTTATTATAGAAATAAATTACTTTTAAAAACCCGTAAAACAAAGACAGTGAAAGAGAGAGAAATTCTTACAAAATTCGTTCAGAGGGTGTGATGCAACCTGGATTGACCATACCTAGACTCACAGCTGGATGAGACATAAGGGTGGACACTCTTGGGGCTGAGAAGTTGGGTGAGGTTGGGTGAGCAAACACAGACCCTTTAAAGTAATACTGCGTGGTACCCATCTCATGGGTCCCAAATCTCCAGGTTCAAGGGCATCTTCCTACGTCGAAAACATGCATGAGAAACCCAGAAGACGGTACACCGTGTGATTTTGAAAGTTTTCTAATACGCACCTCATTTCTCATCTCCTTGTGTTCGGGTTCGCCATTCCAGCTACTTTACTAGCAATCTCCCTACTTTGAGAATCAGCACCTTTAACCTCCTGTTCCCTACAGGTTGCAATTTGTCCTGAGGATGAACGGGAAGAGGGGCAACGAATGAGAGACTAGATCTAGGTGTTGGGACAGGCACAGGTCACTCTATTTTCCCATCAGGAAGAAGAATTAACCACAGGCTCAGCCTGCCGCCGAGAAGCAGAATAGGGCCTGAGGCAATCCCAAGCTTTGGCGGCCAGCTCCCAAAAAAGCGAGTTGAAAAATGGAGCCCAGACACACTGCCATTCACAAACCTGCAGAGTTATAAATGTTAACTCTCGTCCACAAATATATTGAGGGAAGGCAACGAAGAGGATTTGAAAGCAAGGAAGAATTGCAGGAAACAGGTTTCAGGAGGTAGATTCGAATCGCCTTTAAAGCACATGAAAAGCGGCAAAACGTCGACAATGATGCCCTTGGCCAAAAAGGGCGTATGCGTTTTTTCCTGAATATATTCAGGAAATATATTCAGGATATATATATTCAGGAATATTCAGGAATATATTCAGGAATATATTCAGGAAATATATTCTCCATAATATATTCAGGAAAAAACGCATACGCCCTTTTTGGCCAACCTAGCAACCTGGAAGGCAAATCAACGCTACAAAGAAGTCTCGCTTCCCATCGGTCAAAAGGGCCATGCTGCAAAAAGTGTCAAAACCAGAAATGTAGGACAGGCCATGGAGAAATGGCAGCCTTGCTACGCTGATGGGCG
This sequence comes from Eschrichtius robustus, assembly GCF_028021215.1. NCBI lineage: Eukaryota > Metazoa > Chordata > Mammalia > Artiodactyla > Eschrichtiidae > Eschrichtius > Eschrichtius robustus. The sequence goes on from NW_027175668.1 coordinate 1,269,658, forward strand.
GGATGTAAATTGCCAACAGCCACTCTGGAGAAGTGTACGGTGTGTCCTGAAACATCGAAAAAACACAGCTTAGGGAGCATAGGGCACGTCCACTCATGGGCGTATAAATTGGGAAAACTAAAAAGCAGGAAGACACCGGCACCCCAAAGTTTAGGGCTGCTCTGTTGACAAGAACCTCCACTTCATGACACCTTAAATATCCCAGGAAAGAGAAAAATGGATAAAGAAATTGTGGTCCTTATGTACAATGGAATATCACTCAGACATGAAATCAAAGTCATAAGGCTAGTAGAAGCAAGATGAGTGGATTTAGGTACGACGATTCTAAGTGAAATAAGTCACACAGAAAAAGACTCTTATCATAAGCTATCACTTATAGAGGGAATGTAAAAACCGCTACACTTGAACTGAATTACAAAACAGAACAGAGTCACACATTTAGAAAACAAACTATGGCAGCTTAACGGGAAAGTTGAGGTGGGGTGATGCATAAAACAAGGGTTTCAAATTCGCTCAGATACCGTTCCATACACCCAATATGTAATAGACTAGACCTACTCCTTGCTCAGTGAAGTGGACTCAACACCCCCTATTCACCGCACAAGAATATATGTGACTAGTAAGAATCTTAAAACCTATGTATTGATATCTGTCTGGAAGTGAGTCAAGTGGATGTAAAGCCGCATAAACACAGCCATGAAAAGCAGCTAAACCCTATTATAGAAATAAATTACTTTTAAAAACCTGTAAAACAAAGAGAGTGAAAGAGAGAGAAATTCTTACAAAATTCGTTCAGAGGCTGTGATGGCAACCTGGATTGACCATATCTAGACTCACACCTGGATGAGACATAAGGGTGGACACTCTTGGGGCTGAGAAGTTGGGTGAGGTTGGGTGAGCAAACACAGACCCTTTAAAGTAATACTGCGTGGTACCCATCTCATGGGTCCCAAATCTCCAGGTTCAAGGGCATCTTCCTACGTCGAAAACATGCATGAGAAACCCAGAAGATGGTACACCGTGTGATTTTGAAAGGTTTCTAAAACGCACCTCATTTCTCATCTCCTTGTGTTCGGGTTCGCCATTCCAGCTACTTTACTAGCAATCTCCCTACTTTGAGAATCAGCACCTTTAACCTCCTGTTCCCTACAGGTTGCAATTTGTCCTGAGGATGAACGGGAAGAGGGGCAACGAATGAGAGACTAGATCTAGGTGTTGGGACAGGCACAGGTCACTCTATTTTCCCATCAGGAAGAAGAATTAACCACAGGCTCAGCCTGCCGCCCAGAAGCAGAATAGGGCCTGAGGCAATCCCGTGCTTTGGCGGCCAGCTCCCAAAAAAGCGAGTTGAAAAATGGAGCCCAGACACACTGCCATTCACAAACCTGCAGAGTTATAAATGTTAACTCTCGTCCACAAATATATTGAGGGAAGGCAACGAAGAGGATTTGAAAGCAAGGAAGAATTGCAGGAAACAGGTTTCAGGAGGTAGATTCGAATCGCCTTTAAAGCACATGAAAAGTGGCAAAACGTCGACAGTGATGCCCTTGGCCAAAAAGGGCGTATGCGTTTTTTCCTGAATATATTCAGGAAAAAACGCATACGCCCTTTTTGGCCAACCAAGTAACCTGGAAAGGCTAATCAGCGCTACAAAGAAGTCTCGCTTCCCATCGGTCAAAAGGGCCATGCTGCAAAAAGTGTCAAAACCAGAAATGCAGGACAGGCCATGGAGAAATGGCAGCCTTGCAACGCTGATGGGCGGGATGTAAATTGCCAACAGCCACTCTGGAAAAGTGTACGGTGTGTCCTGAAACATCGAAAAAACACAGCTTAGGGAGCATAGGGCACGTTCACTCATGGGCGTATAAATTGGGAAAAATAAAAATCAGCAAGACACAGGCACCCCAAAGTTTAGGGCTGCTCTGTTGACAAGAACCTCCACTTCATGACACCTTAAATATCCCAGGAAAGAGAAAAATGGATAAAGAAGTTGTGGTCCTTATGTACAATGGAATATCACTCAGACATGAAATCAATGTCATAAGGCTAGTAGAAGCAAGATGAGTGGAGTTAGATACGACGATTCTAAGTGAAATAAGTCACACTGAAAAAGACACTTATCATAAGCTATCACTTATAGAGGGAATGTAAAAACCGCTACACTTGAACTGAATTACAAAACAGAACAGAGTCACACGATTAGAAAACACACTATGGCAGCTTAACGGGAAAGTTGAGGTGGGGTGATGCATAAAACAAGGGTTTCAAATTCGCTCAGATACCATTCCATACACCCAATATGTAATAGACTAGACCTACTCCTTTGTCAGTGAACTGGACTCAACACCCCCTATTCACCGCACAGGAATATATGTGACTATTAAGAATCTTAAAACCTATGTATTGATATCTGTCTGGAAGTGAGTCAAGTGGATGTAAAGCCGCATAAACACAGCCGTGAAAAGCAGCTAAACCCTATTATAGAAATAAATTACTTTTAAAAACCCGTAAAACAAAGACAGTGAAAGAGAGAGAAATTCTAACAAAATTCGTTCAGAGGCTGTGATGCAACCTGGATTGACCATATCTAGACTCACAGCTGGATGAGACATAAGGGTGGACACTCTTGGGGCTGAGAGGTTGGGTGAGGTTGGGTGAGCAAACACAGACCCTTTAAAGTAATACTGCGTGGTACCCATCTCATGGGTCCCAAATCTCCAGGTTCAAGGGCATCTTCCTACGTCGAAAACATGCATGAGAAACCCAGAAGATGGTACACCGTGTGATTTTGAAAGGTTTCTAAAACGCACCTCATTTCTCATCTCCTTGTGTTCGGGTTCGCCATTCCAGCTACTTTACAAGCAATCTCCCTACTTGGAGAATCAGCACCTTTAAGCTCCTGTTCCCTACAGGTTGCAATTTGTCCTGAGGATGAACGGGAAGAGGGGCAACCAATGAGAGACTAGATCTAGGTGTTGGGACAGGCACAGGTCACTCTATTTTCCCATCAGGAAGAAGAATTAACCACAGGCTCAGCCTGCCGCCCAGAAGCAGAATAGGGCCTGAGGCAATCCGGCGCTTTTGCGGCCAGCTCCCAAAAAAGACAGTTGAAAAATGGAGCTCAGGGGCACTGCCATTCACAAATCTGCAGATTTATAAATGATAACTCTCGTCCACAAATATATTGAGGGAAGGCAACGAAGAGGATTTGAAAGCAAGTCAGAATTGCAGGAAACAGGTTTCAGGAGGTAGATTCGAATCGCCTTTAAAGCACATGAAAAGTGGCAAAACGTCGACAATGATGCCCTTGGCCAAAAAGGGCGTATGCGTTTTTTCCTGAATATATTCAGGAAAAAACGCATACGCCCTTTTTGGCCAACCAAGCAACCTGGAAAGGCAAATCAGCGCTACAAAGAAGTCTCGCTTCCCATCGGTCAAAAGGGCCATGCTGCAAAAAGTGTCAAAACCAGAAATGCAGGACAGGCCATGGAGAAATGGCAGCCTTGCTACGCTGATGGGCGGTATGTAAATAACCAATAGCCACTCTGGAGAAGTGTAAGGTGTGTCCTGAAACATCGAAAAAACACAGCTTAGGGAGCATAGGGCACGTCCACTCATGGGCGTATAAATAGGGAAAACTAAAAATCAGCAAGACACAGGCATCCCAAAGTTTAGGGCTGCTCTGTTGACAAGAACCTCCACTTCATGACACCTTAAATATCCCAGGAAAGAGAAAAATGGATAAAGAAGTTGTGGTCCTTATATACAATGGAATATCACTCAGACATGAAATCAATGTCATAAGGCTAGGAGAAGCAAGAAGAGTGGATTTAGGTATGACGATTCTAAGTGAAATAAGTCACACAGAAAAAGACACTTATCATAAGCTATCACTTATAGAGGGAATGTAAAAACCGCTACACTTGAACTGAATTACAAAACAGAACAGAGTCACACGTTTAGAAAACACACTATGGCTGCTTAACGGGAAAGGTGAGGTGCGGTGATGCATAAAACAAGGGTTTCAAATTCACTCAGATACCGTTGCATACACCCAATATGTAATAGACAAGACCTACTCCTTGCTCAGTGAACTGGATTCAACACCCCCTATTCACCGCACATGAATATATGTGTCTAGTAAGAATCTTAAAACCTATGTATTGATATCTGTCTGCAAGTGAGTCAAGTGGGTGTAAAGCCGCATAAACACAGCCGAGAAAAGCAGCTAAACCCCATTATAGAAATAAATTACTTTTAAAAACCCGTAAAACAAAGACAGTGAAAGAGAGAGAAATTCTTACAAAATTCGTTCAGAGGCTGTGATGCAACCTGGTTTGACCATATCTAGACCAACAGCTGGATGAGACATAAGGGTGGACACTCTTGGGGCTGAGAGTTTGGGTGAGGTTGGGTGAGCAAATGCAGACCCTTTAAAGTAATACTGCGTGGTACCCATCCCATGGGTCCCAAATCTCCAGTTTCAAGGGCATCTTCCTACATCGAAAACATGCATGAGAAACCCAGAAGATGGTACACCGTGTGATTTTGAAAGGTTTCTAAAATGCACCTCATTTCTCATCTCCTTGTGCTCGGTTTCGCCATTCCAGCTACTTTACTAGCAATCTCCCTACTTGGAGAATCAGCACCTTTAACCTCCTTTTCCCTACAGGTTGCAATTTGTCCTGAGGATGAACGGGAAGAGGGGCAACCAATGAGAGACTAGATCTAGGTGTTGGGAAAGGCACAAGTCACTCTATTTTCCCATCAGGAAGAAGAATTAACCACAGGCTCAGCCTGCCGCCCAGAAGCAGAAAAGGGCCTGAGGCAATCCCGTGCTTTTGCGGCCAGCTCCCAAAAAAAGGAGTTGAAAAATTGAGCCCAGAGACACTGCCATTCACAAACCCGCAGAGTTATAAATGATAACTCTCGTCCACAAATATATTGAGGGAAGGCAACGAAGAGGATTTGAAAGCAAGGCAGAATTGCAGGAAACAGGTTTCAGGAGGTAGATTCGAATCGCCTTTAAGGCACATGAAAAGTGGCAAAACATCGACAATGATGCCCTTGGCCAAAAAGGGCGTATGCGTTTTTTCCTGAATATATTCAGGAAAAAACGCATACGCCCTTTTTGGCCAACCAAGCAACCTGGAAAGGCAAATCAGCGCTACAAAGAAGTCTCGCTTCCCATCGGTCAAAAGGGCCATGCTGCAAAAAGTGTCAAAACCAGAAATGCAGGACAGGCCATGGAGAAATGGCAGCCTTGCTACGCTGATGGGCGGGATGTAAATTGCCAACAGCCACTCTGGAGAAGTGTACGGTGTGTCCTGAAACATCGAAAAAACACAGCTTAGGGAGCATAGCGCACGTCCACTCATGGGCGTATAAATTGGGAAAACTAAAAATCAGCAAGACACAGGCACCCCAAAGTTTAGGGCTGCTCTGTTGACAAGAACCTCCACTTCATGACACCTTAAATATCCCAGGAAAGAGAAAAATGGATAAAGAAGTTGTGGTCCTTATGTACAATGGAATATCACTCAGACATGAAATCAAAGTCATAAGGCTAGTAGAAGCAAGATGAGTGGATTTAGGTACGACGATTCTAAGTGAAATAAGTCACACAGAAAGAGACTCTTATCATAAGCTAACACTTATAGAGGGAATGTAAAAACCGCTACACTTGAACTGAATGACAAAACAGAACAGAGTCTCACATTTAGAAAACACACTATGGGTGCTTAACGGGAAAGGTGAAGTGGAGTGATGCATAAAATAAGGGTTTCAAATTCGTTCAGATACCGTTCCATACACCCAATATGTAATAGACAAGACCTACTCCTTGCTCAGTGAACTGGACTCAACACCCCCTATTCACCACACAAGAATATATGTGACTAGTAAGAATCTTAAAACCTATGTATTGATATCTCTCTGGAAGTGAGCCAAGTGGGTGTAAAGCTGCATAAACACAGCCGTGAAAAGCAGCTAAACCCCATTATAGAAATAAATTACTTTTAAAAACCCGTAAAACAAAGACAGTGAAAGAGAGAGAAATTCTTACAAAATTCGTTCAGAGTCTGTGACGCAACCTGGATTGACCATATCTAGACCCACAGCTGGATGAGATATAAGGGTGGACACCCTTGGGGCTGAGAGGTTGGGTGAGGTTGGGTGAGCAAACGCAGACCGTTTAAAGTAATACTGCGTGGTACCCATCCCATGGGTCCCAAATCTCCTGGTTCAAGGGCATCTTCCTACGTCGAAAACATGCATGAGAAACCCAGAAGATGGTACACCGTGTGATTTTGAAAGGTTTCTAAAACGCACCTCATTTCTCATCTCCTTGTGTTCGGGTTCGCCATTCCAGCTACTTTACTAGCAATCTCCCTACTTGGAGAATCAGTACCTTTAACCTCCTGTTCCCTACAGGTTGCAATTTGTCCTGAGGATGAACGGGAAGAGGGGCAACCAATGAGAGACTAGGTCTAGGTGTTCGGACAGGCACAGGTCACTCTATTTTCCCATCAGGAAGAACAATTAACCACAGGCTCAGCCTGCCGCCCAGAAGCAGAATAGGGCCTGAGGCAATCCCGCGCTTTTGCGGCCAGCTCCCAAAAAAGCGAGTTGAAAAATGGAGCTCAGGGGCACTGCCATTCACAAATCTGCAGATTTATAAATGATAACTCTCGTCCACAAATATATTGAGGGAAGGCAACGAAGAGGATTTGAAAGCAAGTCAGAATTGCAGGAAACAGGTTTCAGGAGGTAGATTCGAATCGCCTTTAAAGCACATGAAAGGTGGCAAAACGTCGACAATGATGCCCTTGGCCAAAAAGGGCGTATGCGTTTTTTCCTGAATATATTCAGGAAAAAACGCATACGCCCTTTTTGGCCAACCAAGCAACCTGGAAAGGCAAATCAGCGCTACAAAGAAGTCTCGCTTCCCATCGGTCAAAAGGGCCATGCTGCAAAAAGTGTCAAAACCAGAAATGCAGGACAGGCCATGGAGAAATGGCAGCCTTGCTACGCTGATGGGCGGTATGTAAATAACCAATAGCCACTCTGGAGAAGTGTAAGGTGTGTCCTGAAACATCGAAAAAACACAGCTTAGGGAGCATAGGGCACGTCCACTCATGGGCGTATAAATAGGGAAAACTAAAAATCAGCAAGACACAGGCATCCCAAAGTTTAGGGCTGCTCTGTTGACAAGAACCTCCACTTCATGACACCTTAAATATCCCAGGAAAGAGAAAAATGGATAAAGAAGTTGTGGTCCTTATGTACAATGGAATATCACTCAGACATGAAATCAATGTCATAAGGCTAGGAGAAGCAAGAAGAGTGGATTTAGGTATGACGATTCTAAGTGAAATAAGTCACACAGAAAAAGACACTTATCATAAGCTATCACTTATAGAGGGAATGTAAAAACCGCTACACTTGAACTGAATTACAAAACAGAACAGAGTCACACGTTTAGAAAACACACTATGGCTGCTTAACGGGAAAGGTGAGGTGCGGTGATCCATAAAACAAGGGTTTCAAATTCACTCAGATACCGTTGCATACACCCAATATGTAATAGACAAGACCTACTCCTTGCTCAGTGAACTGGATTCAACACCCCCTATTCACCGCACAAGAATATATGTGATTAGTAAGAATCTTAAAACCTATGTATTGATATCTGTCTGGAAGTGAGTCAAGTGGATGTAAAGCCGCATAAACACAGCCATGAAAAGCAGCTAAACCTTATTATAGAAATAAATTACTTTTAAAAACCCGTAAAACAAAGACAGTGAAAGAGAGAGAAATTCTTACAAAATTCGTTCAGAGGCTGTGATGCAACCTGGATTGACCATACCTAGACTCACAGCTGGATGAGACATAAGGGTGGACACTCTTGGGGCTGAGAAGTTGGGTGAGGTTGGGTGAGCAAACACAGACCCTTTAAAGTAATACTGCGTGGTACCCATCTCATGGGTCCCAAATCTCCAGGTTCAAGGGCATCTTCCTACGTCGAAAACATGCATGAGAAACCCAGAAGATGGTACACCGTGTGATTTTGAAAGGTTTCTAAAACGCACCTCATTTCTCATCTCTTTGTGTTCGGGTTCGCCATTCCAGCTACTTTACTAGCAATCTCCCTACTTTGAGAATCAGCACCTTTAACCTCCTGTTCCCTACAGGTTGCAATTTGTCCTGAGGATGAACGGGAAGAGGGGCAACGAATGAGAGACTAGATCTAGGTGTTGGGACAGGCACAGGTCACTCTATTTTCCCATCAGGAAGAAGAATTAACCACAGGCTCAGCCTGCCGCCCAGAAGCAGAATAGGGCCTGAGGCAATCCCAAGCTTTGGCGGCCAGCTCCCAAAAAAGCGAGTTGAAAAATGGAGCCCAGACACACTGCCATTCACAAACCTGCAGAGTTATAAATGTTAATTCTCGTCCACAAATATATTGAGGGAAGGCAACGAAGAGGATTTGAAAGCAAGGAAGAATTGCAGGAAACAGGTTTCAGGAGGTAGATTCGAATCGCCTTTAAAGCACTTGAAAAGCGGCAAAACGTCGACAATGATGCCCTTGGCCAAAAAGGGCGTATGCGTTTTTTCCTGAATATATTCAGGAAATATATTCAGGATATATATATTCAGGAATATTCAGGAATATATTCAGGAATATATTCAGGAAATATATTCTCCATAATATATTCAGGAAAAAACGCATACGCCCTTTTTGGCCAACCTAGCAACCTGGAAGGCAAATCAACGCTACAAAGAAGTCTCGCTTCCCATTGGTCAAAAGGGCCATGCTGCAAAAAGTGTCAAAACCAGAAATGTACGACAGGCCATGGAGAAATGGCAGCCTTGCTACGCTGATGGGCGGGATGTAAATTGCCAACAGCCACTCTGGAGAAGTGTACGGTGTGTCCTGAAACATCGAAAAAACACAGCTTAGGGAGCATAGGGCACGTCCACTCATGGGTGTATAAATTGGGAAAACTAAAATGCAGGAAGACACCGGCACCCCAAAGTTTAGGGCTGCTCTGTTGACAAGAACCTCCACTTCATGACACCTTAAATATCCCAGGAAAGAGAAAAATGGATAAAGAAATTGTGGTCCTTATGTACAATGGAATATCACTCAGACATGAAATCAAAGTCATAAGGCTAGTAGAAGCAAGATGAGTGGATTTAGGTACGACGATTCTAAGTGAAATAAGTCACACAGAAAAAGACTCTTATCATAAGCTATCACTTATAGAGGGAATGTAAAAACCGCTACACTTGAACTGAATTACAAAACAGAACAGAGTCACACATTTAGAAAACAAACTATGGCAGCTTAACGGGAAAGTTGAGGTGGGGTGATGCATAAAACAAGGGTTTCAAATTCGCTCAGATACCGTTCCATACACCCAATATGTAATAGACTAGACCTACTCCTTGCTCAGTGAAGTGGACTCAACACCCCCTATTCACCGCACAAGAATATATGTGACTATTAAGAATCTTAAAACCTATGTATTGATATCTGTCTGGAAGTGAGTCAAGTGGATGTAAAGCCGCATAAACACAGCCATGAAAAGCAGCTAAACCCTATTATAGAAATAAATTACTTTTAAAAACCTGTAAAACAAAGACAGTGAAAGAGAGAGAAATTCTTACAAAATTCGTTCAGAGGCTGTGATGGCAACCTGGATTGACCATATCTAGACTCACAGCTGGATGAGACATAAGGGTGGACACTCTTGGGGCTGAGAAGTTGGGTGAGGTTGGGTGAGCAAAAACAGACCCTTTAAAGTAATACTGCGTGGTACCCATCTCATGGGTCCCAAATCTCCAGGTTCAAGGGCATCTTCCTACGTCGAAAACATGCATGAGAAACCCGGAAGATGGTACACCGTGTGATTTTGAAAGGTTTCTAAAACGCACCTCATTTCTCATCTCCTTGTGTTCGGGTTCGCCATTCAAGCTACTTTACTAGCAATCTCCCTACTTTGAGAATCAGCACCTTTAACCTCCTGATCCCTACAGGTTGCAATTTGTCCTGAGGATGAACGGGAAGAGGGGCAACCAATGAGAGACTAGATCTAGGTGTTGGGACAGGCACAGGTCACTCTATTTTCCCATCAGGAAGAAGAATTAACCACAGGCTCAGCCTGCCGCCCAGAAGCAGAATAGGGCCTGAGGCAATCCCGTGCTTTGGCGGCCAGCTCCCAAAAAAGCGAGTTGAAAAATGGATCCCAGACACACTGCCATTCACAAACCTGCAGAGTTATAAATGTTAACTCTCGTCCACAAATATATTGAGGGAAGGCAACGAAGAGGATTTGAAAGCAAGGAAGAATTGCAGGAAACAGGTTTCAGGAGGTAGATTCGAATCGCCTTTAAAGCACATGAAAAGCGGCAAAACGTCGACAATGATGCCCTTGGCCAAAAAGGGCGTATGCGTTTTTTCCTGAATATATTCAGGAAATATATTCAGGATATATATATTCAGGAATATTCAGGAATATATTCAGGAATATATTCAGGAAATATATTCTCCATAATATATTCAGGAAAAAACGCATACGCCCTTTTTGGCCAACCTAGCAACCTGGAAGGCAAATCAACGCTACAAAGAAGTCTCGCTTCCCATCGGTCAAAAGGGCCATGCTGCAAAAAGTGTCAAAACCAGAAATGTAGGACAGGCCATGGAGAAATGGCAGCCTTGCTACGCTGATGGGCGGGATGTAAATTGCCAACAGCCACTCTGGAGAAGTGTACGGTGTGTCCTGAAACATCGAAAAAACACAGCTTAGGGAGCATAGGGCACGTCCACTCATGGGCGTATAAATTGGGAAAACTAAAAAGCAGCAAGACACCGGCACCCCAAAGTTTAGGGCTGCTCTGTTGACAAGAACCTCCACTTCATGACACCTTAAATATCCCAGGAAAGAGAAAAATGGATAAAGAAGTTGTGGTCCTTATGTACAATGGAATATCACTCAGACATGAAATCAAAGTCATAAGGCTAGTAGAAGCAAGATGAGTAGATTTAGGTACGACGATTCTAAGTGAAATAAGTCACACAGAAAAAGACTCTTATCATAAGCTATCACTTATAGAGGGAATGTAAAAACCGCTACACTTGAACTGAATGACAAAACAGAACAGAGTCTCACATTTAGAAAACACACTATGGGTGCTTAACGGGAAAGGTGAAGTGGGGTGATGCATAAAACAAGAGTTTCAAATTCGTTCAGATACCGTTCCATACACCCAATATGTAATAGACAAGACCTACTCCTTGCTCAGTGAACTGGACTCAACACCCCCTATTCACCGCACAAGAATATATGTGACTAGTAAGAATCTTAAAACCTATGTATTGATATCTGTCTGGAAGTGAGTCACGTGGGTGTAAAGCTGCATAAACACAGCCGTGAAAAGCAGCTAAACCCCATTATAGAAATAAATTATTTTTAAAAACCCGTAAAACAAAGACAGTGAAAGAGAGAGAAATTCTTACAAAATTCGTTCAGAGGCTGTGACGCAACCTGGATTGACCATATCTAGACCCACAGCTGGATGAGACATAAGGGTGGACACCCTTGGGGCTGAGAGGTTGGGTGAGGTTGGGTGAGCAAACGCAGACCCTTTAAAGTAATACTGCGTGGTACCCATCCCATCGGTCCCAAATCTCCAGGTTCAAGGGCATCTTCCTACGTCGAAAACATGCATGAGAAACCCAGAAGATGGTACACCGTGTGATTTTGAAAGGTTTCTTAAACGCACCTCATTTCTCATCTCCTTGTGTTCGGGTTCGCCATTCCAGCTACTTTACTAGCAATCTCCCTACTTGGAGAATCAGCACCTTTAACCTCCTGTTCCCTACAGGTTGCAATTTGTCCTGAGGATGAACGGGAAGAGGGGCAACCAATGAGAGACTAGGTCTAGGTGTTCGGACAGGCACAGGTCACTCTATTTTCCCATCAGGAAGAAGAATTAACCACAGGCTCAGCCTGCCGCCCAGAAGCAGAATAGGGCCTGAGGCAATCCCGCGCTTTTGCGGCCAGCTCCCAAAAAAGCGAGTTGAAAAACGGACCTCAGGGACACTGCCATTCACAAACCCGCAGAGTTATAAATGATAACTCTCGTCCACAAATATATTGAGGGAAGGCAACGAAGAGGATTTGAAAGCAAGGCAGAATTGCAGGAAACGAATTTCAGGAGGTAGATTCGAATCACTTTAAAGCACATGAAAAGTCGCAAAACGTCGACAATGATGCCCATGGCCAAAAAGGGCGTATGCGTTTTTTCCTGAATATATTCAGGAAAAAACGCATACGCCCTTTTTGGCCAACCAAGCAACCTGGAAAGGCAAATCAGCGCTACAAAGAAGTCTCGCTTCCCATCGGTCAAAAGGGCCATGCTACAAAAAGTGTCAAAACCAGAAATGCAGGACAGGCCATGGAGAAATGACAGCCTTGCTACGCTGATGGGCAGGATGTAAATTGCCAACAGCCACTCTGGAGAAGTGTACGGTGTGTCCTGAAACATCGAAAAAACACAGCTTAGGGAGCATAGGGCACGTCCACTCATGGGCGTATAAATTGGGAAAACTAAAAATCAGCAAGACACAGGCACCCCAAAGTTTAGGGCTGCTCTGTTGACAAGAACCTCCACTTCATGACACCTTAAATATCCCAGGAAAGAGAAAAATGGATAAAGAAGTTGTGGTCCTTATGTACAATGGAATATCACTCAGACATGAAATCAATGTTATAAGGCTAGTAGAAGCAAGATGAGTGGAGTTAGGTACGACGATTCTAAGTGAAATAAGTCACACAGAAAAAGACACTTATCATAAGCTATCACTTATAGAGGGAATGTAAAAACCGCTACACTTGAACTGAATTACAAAACAGAACAGAGTCACACGTTTAGAAAACGCACTATATCTGCTTAACAGGAAAGGTGAAGTGGGGTGATGCATAAAACAAGGGTTTCAAATTCGCTCAGATACCGTTCCATACACCCAATATGTAATAGACAAGACCTACTCCTTGCTCAGTGAACTGGACTCAACACCCCCTATTCCCCGCACAAGAATATATGTGACTAGTAAGAATCTTAAAACCTATGTATTGATATCTGTCTGGAAGTGAGTCAAGTGGGTGTAAAGCCGCATAAACACAACCATGAAAAGCAGCTAAACCCCATTATAAAAATAAATTACTTTTAAAAACCCGTAAAACAAAGACAGTGAAAGAGAGAGAAATTCTTACAAAATTCGTTCAGAGTCTGTGACGCAACCTGGATTGACCATATCTAGACCCACAGCTGGATGAGATATAAGGGTGGACACCCTTGGGGCTGAGAGGTTGGGTGAGGTTGTGTGAGCAAACGCAGACCCTTTAAATTAATACTGCGTGGTACCCATCCCATGGGTCCCAAATCTCCTGGTTCAAGGGCATCTTCCTACGTCGAAAACATGCATGAGAAACCCAGAAGATGGTACACCGTGTGATTTTGAAAGGTTTCTAAAACGCACCTCATTTCTCATCTCCTTGTGTTCGGGTTCGCCATTCCAGCTACTTTACTAGCAATCTCCCTACTTGGAGAACCAGTACCTTTAACCTCCTGTTCCCTACAGGTTGCAATTTGTCCTGAGGATGAACGGGAAGAGGGGCAACCAATGAGAGACTAGGTCTAGGTGTTCGGACAGGCACAGGTCACTCTATTTTCCCATCAGGAAGAACAATTAACCACAGGCTCAGCCTGCCGCCCAGAAGCAGAATAGGGCCTGAGGCAATCCCGCGCTTTTGCGGCCAGCTCCCAAAAAAGCGAGTTGAAAAATGGAGCTCAGGGGCACTGCCATTCACAAACCTGCAGATTTATAAATGATAACTCTCGTCCACAAATATATTGAGGGAAGGCAACTAAGAGGATTTGAAAGCAAGTCAGAATTGCAGGAAACAGGTTTCAGGAGGTAGATTCGAATCGCCTTTAAAGCACATGAAAGGTGGCAAAACGTCGACAATGATGCCCTTGGCCAAAAAGGGCGTATGCGTTTTTTCCTGAATATATTCAGGAAAAAACGCATACGCCCTTTTTGGCCAACCAAGCAACCTGGAAAGGCAAATCAGCGCTACAAAGAAGTCTCGCTTCCCATCGGTCAAAAGGGCCATGCTGCAAAAAGTGTCAAAACCAGAAATGCAGGACAGGCCATGGAGAAATGGCAGCCTTGCTACGCTGATGGGCGGTATGTAAATAACCAATAGCCACTCTGGAGAAGTGTAAGGTGTGTCCTGAAACATCGAAAAAACACAGCTTAGGGAGCATAGGGCACGTCCACTCATGGGCGTATAAATAGGGAAAACAAAAAATCAGCAAGACACAGGCATCCCAAAGTTTAGGGCTGCTCTGTTGACAAGAACCTCCACTTCATGACACCTTAAATATCCCAGGAAAGAGAAAAATGGATAAAGAAGTTGTGGTCCTTATGTACAATGGAATATCACTCAGACATGAAATCAATGTCATAAGGCTAGGAGAAGCAAGAAGAGTGGATTTAGGTATGACGATTCTAAGTGAAATAAGTCACACAGAAAAAGACACTTATCATAACCTATCACTTATAGAGGGAATGTAAAAACCGCTACACTTGAACTGAATTACAAAACAGAACAGAATCACACGTTTAGAAAACACACTATGGCTGCTTAACGGGAAAGGTGAGGTGCGGTGATCCATAAAACAAGGGTTTCAAATTCACTCAGATACCGTTGCATACACCCAATATGTAATAGACAAGACCTACTCCTTGCTCAGTGAACTGGATTCAACACCCCCTATTCACCGCACAAGAATATATGTGACTAGTAAGAATCTTAAAACCTATGTATTGATATCTGTCTGGAAGTGAGTCAAGTGGATGTAAAGCCGCATAAACACAGCCATGAAAAGCAGCTAAACCTTATTATAGAAATAAATTACTTTTAAAAACCCGTAAAACAAAGACAGTGAAAGAGAGAGAAATTCTTACAAAATTCGTTCAGAGGGTGTGATGCAACCTGGATTGACCATACCTAGACTCACAGCTGGATGAGACATAAGGGTGGACACTCTTGGGGCTGAGAAGTTGGGTGAGGTTGGGTGAGCAAACACAGACCCTTTAAAGTAATACTGCGTGGTACCCATCTCATGGGTCCCAAATCTCCAGGTTCAAGGGCATCTTCCTACGTCGAAAACATGCATGAGAAACCCAGAAGATGGTACACCGTGTGATTTTGAAAGGTTTCTAAAACGCACCTCATTTCTCATCTCCTTGTGTTCGGGTTCGCCATTCCAGCTACTTTACTAGCAATCTCCCTACTTTGAGAATCAGCACCTTTAACCTCCTGTTCCCTACAGGTTGCAAATTGTCCTGAGGATGAACGGGAAGAGGGGCAACGAATGAGAGACTAGATCTAGGTGTTGGGACAGGCACAGGTCACTCTATTTTCCCATCAGGAAGAAGAATTAACCACAGGCTCAGCCTGCCGCCCAGAAGCAGAATAGGGCCTGAGGCAATCCCAAGCTTTGGCGGCCAGCTCCCAAAAAAGCGAGTTGAAAAATGGAGCCCAGACACACTGCCATTCACAAACCTGCAGAGTTATAAATGTTAACTCTCGTCCACAAATATATTGAGGGAAGGCAACGAAGAGGATTTGAAAGCAAGGAAGAATTGCAGGAAACAGGTTTCAGGAGGTAGATTCGAATCGCCTTTAAAGCACATGAAAAGCGGCAAAACGTCGACAATGATGCCCTTGGCCAAAAAGGGCGTATGCGTTTTTTCCTGAATATATTCAGGAAATATATTCAGGATATATATATTCAGGAATATTCAGGAATATATTCAGGAATATATTCAGGAAATATATTCTCCATAATATATTCAGGAAAAAACGCATACGCCCTTTTTGGCCAACCTAGCAACCTGGAAGGCAAATCAACGCTACAAAGAAGTCTCGCTTCCCAACGGTCAAAAGGGCCATGCTGCAAAAAGTGTCAAAACCAGAAATGTAGGACAGGCCATGGAGAAATGGCAGCCTTGCTACGCTGATGGGCGGGATGTAAATTGCCAACAGCCACTCTGGAGAAGTGTACGGTGTGTCCTGAAACATCGAAAAAACACAGCTTAGGGAGCATAGGGCACGTCCACTCATGGGCGTATAAATTGGGAAAACTAAAAAGCAGGAAGACACCGGCACCCCAAAGTTTAGGGCTGCTCTGTTGACAAGAACCTCCACTTCATGACACCTTAAATATCCCAGGAAAGAGAAAAATGGATAAAGAAATTGTGGTCCTTATGTACAATGGAATATCACTCAGACATGAAATCAAAGTCATAAGGCTAGTAGAAGCAAGATGAGTGGATTTAGGTACGACGATTCTAAGTGAAATAAGTCACACAGAAAAAGACTCTTATCATAAGCTATCACTTATAGAGGGAATGTAAAAACCGCTACACTTGAACTGAATTACAAAACAGAACAGAGTCACACATTTAGAAAACAAACTATGGCAGCTTAACGGGAAAGTTGAGGTGGGGTGATGCATAAAACAAGGGTTTCAAATTCGCTCAGATACCGTTCCATACACCCAATATGTAATAGACTAGACCTACTCCTTGCTCAGTGAAGTGGACTCAACACCCCCTATTCACCGCACAAGAATATATGTGACTAGTAAGAATCTTAAAACCTATGTATTGATATCTGTCTGGAAGTGAGTCAAGTGGATGTAAAGCCGCATAAACACAGCCATGAAAAGCAGCTAAACCCTATTATAGAAATAAATTACTTTTAAAAACCTGTAAAACAAAGAGAGTGAAAGAGAGAGAAATTCTTACAAAATTCGTTCAGAGGCTGTGATGGCAACCTGGATTGACCATATCTAGACTCACACCTGGATGAGACATAAGGGTGGACACTCTTGGGGCTGAGAAGTTGGGTGAGGTTGGGTGAGCAAACACAGACCCTTTAAAGTAATACTGCGTGGTACCCATCTCATGGGTCCCAAATCTCCAGGTTCAAGGGCATCTTCCTACGTCGAAAACATGCATGAGAAACCCAGAAGATGGTACACCGTGTGATTTTGAAAGGTTTCTAAAACGCACCTCATTTCTCATCTCCTTGTGTTCGGGTTCGCCATTCCAGCTACTTTACTAGCAATCTCCCTACTTTGAGAATCAGCACCTTTAACCTCCTGTTCCCTACAGGTTGCAATTTGTCCTGAGGATGAACGGGAAGAGGGGCAACGAATGAGAGACTAGATCTAGGTGTTGGGACAGGCACAGGTCACTCTATTTTCCCATCAGGAAGAAGAATTAACCACAGGCTCAGCCTGCCGCCCAGAAGCAGAATAGGGCCTGAGGCAATCCCGTGCTTTGGCGGCCAGCTCCCAAAAAAGCGAGTTGAAAAATGGAGCCCAGACACACTGCCATTCACAAACCTGCAGAGTTATAAATGTTAACTCTCGTCCACAAATATATTGAGGGAAGGCAACGAAGAGGATTTGAAAGCAAGGAAGAATTGCAGGAAACAGGTTTCAGGAGGTAGATTCGAATCGCCTTTAAAGCACATGAAAAGTGGCAAAACGTCGACAGTGATGCCCTTGGCCAAAAAGGGCGTATGCGTTTTTTCCTGAATATATTCAGGAAAAAACGCATACGCCCTTTTTGGCCAACCAAGTAACCTGGAAAGGCTAATCAGCGCTACAAAGAAGTCTCGCTTCCCATCGGTCAAAAGGGCCATGCTGCAAAAAGTGTCAAAACCAGAAATGCAGGACAGGCCATGGAGAAATGGCAGCCTTGCAACGCTGATGGGCGGGATGTAAATTGCCAACAGCCACTCTGGAAAAGTGTACGGTGTGTCCTGAAACATCGAAAAAACACAGCTTAGGGAGCATAGGGCACGTTCACTCATGGGCGTATAAATTGGGAAAAATAAAAATCAGCAAGACACAGGCACCCCAAAGTTTAGGGCTGCTCTGTTGACAAGAACCTCCACTTCATGACACCTTAAATATCCCAGGAAAGAGAAAAATGGATAAAGAAGTTGTGGTCCTTATGTACAATGGAATATCACTCAGACATGAAATCAATGTCATAAGGCTAGTAGAAGCAAGATGAGTGGAGTTAGATACGACGATTCTAAGTGAAATAAGTCACACTGAAAAAGACACTTATCATAAGCTATCACTTATAGAGGGAATGTAAAAACCGCTACACTTGAACTGAATTACAAAACAGAACAGAGTCACACGATTAGAAAACACACTATGGCAGCTTAACGGGAAAGTTGAGGTGGGGTGATGCATAAAACAAGGGTTTCAAATTCGCTCAGATACCATTCCATACACCCAATATGTAATAGACTAGACCTACTCCTTTGTCAGTGAACTGGACTCAACACCCCCTATTCACCGCACAAGAATATATGTGACTATTAAGAATCTTAAAACCTATGTATTGATATCTGTCTGGAAGTGAGTCAAGTGGATGTAAAGCCGCATAAACACAGCCGTGAAAAGCAGCTAAACCCTATTATAGAAATAAATTACTTTTAAAAACCCGTAAAACAAAGACAGTGAAAGAGAGAGAAATTCTAACAAAATTCGTTCAGAGGCTGTGATGCAACCTGGATTGACCATATCTAGACTCACAGCTGGATGAGACATAAGGGTGGACACTCTTGGGGCTGAGAGGTTGGGTGAGGTTGGGTGAGCAAACACAGACCCTTTAAAGTAATACTGCGTGGTACCCATCTCATGGGTCCCAAATCTCCAGGTTCAAGGGCATCTTCCTACGTCGAAAACATGCATGAGAAACCCAGAAGATGGTACACCGTGTGATTTTGAAAGGTTTCTAAAACGCACCTCATTTCTCATCTCCTTGTGTTCGGGTTCGCCATTCCAGCTACTTTACAAGCAATCTCCCTACTTGGAGAATCAGCACCTTTAAGCTCCTGTTCCCTACAGGTTGCAATTTGTCCTGAGGATGAACGGGAAGAGGGGCAACCAATGAGAGACTAGATCTAGGTGTTGGGACAGGCACAGGTCACTCTATTTTCCCATCAGGAAGAAGAATTAACCACAGGCTCAGCCTGCCGCCCAGAAGCAGAATAGGGCCTGAGGCAATCCGGCGCTTTTGCGGCCAGCTCCCAAAAAAGACAGTTGAAAAATGGAGCTCAGGGGCACTGCCATTCACAAATCTGCAGATTTATAAATGATAACTCTCGTCCACAAATATATTGAGGGAAGGCAACGAAGAGGATTTGAAAGCAAGTCAGAATTGCAGGAAACAGGTTTCAGGAGGTAGATTCGAATCGCCTTTAAAGCACATGAAAAGTGGCAAAACGTCGACAATGATGCCCTTGGCCAAAAAGGGCGTATGCGTTTTTTCCTGAATATATTCAGGAAAAAACGCATACGCCCTTTTTGGCCAACCAAGCAACCTGGAAAGGCAAATCAGCGCTACAAAGAATTCTCGCTTCCCATCGGTCAAAAGGGCCATGCTGCAAAAAGTGTCAAAACCAGAAATGCAGGACAGGCCATGGAGAAATGGCAGCCTTGCTACGCTGATGGGCGGTATGTAAATAACCAATAGCCACTCTGGAGAAGTGTAAGGTGTGTCCTGAAACATCGAAAAAACACAGCTTAGGGAGCATAGGGCACGTCCACTCATGGGCGTATAAATAGGGAAAACTAAAAATCAGCAAGACACAGGCATCCCAAAGTTTAGGGCTGCTCTGTTGACAAGAACCTCCACTTCATGACACCTTAAATATCCCAGGAAAGAGAAAAATGGATAAAGAAGTTGTGGTCCTTATATACAATGGAATATCACTCAGACATGAAATCAATGTCATAAGGCTAGGAGAAGCAAGAAGAGTGGATTTAGGTATGACGATTCTAAGTGAAATAAGTCACACAGAAAAAGACACTTATCATAAGCTATCACTTATAGAGGGAATGTAAAAACCGCTACACTTGAACTGAATTACAAAACAGAACAGAGTCACACGTTTAGAAAACACACTATGGCTGCTTAACGGGAAAGGTGAGGTGCGGTGATGCATAAAACAAGGGTTTCAAATTCACTCAGATACCGTTGCATACACCCAATATGTAATAGACAAGACCTACTACTTGCTCAGTGAACTGGATTCAACACCCCCTATTCACCGCACATGAATATATGTGACTAGTAAGAATCTTAAAACCTATGTATTGATATCTGTCTGCAAGTGAGTCAAGTGGGTGTAAAGCCGCATAAACACAGCCGAGAAAAGCAGCTAAACCCCATTATAGAAATAAATTACTTTTAAAAACCCGTAAAACAAAGACAGTGAAAGAGAGAGAAATTCTTACAAAATTCGTTCAGAGGCTGTGATGCAACCTGGATTGACCATATCTAGACCAACAGCTGGATGAGACATAAGGGTGGACACTCTTGGGGCTGAGAGTTTGGGTGAGGTTGGGTGAGCAAACGCAGACCCTTTAAAGTAATACTGCGTGGTACCCATCCCATGGGTCCCAAATCTCCAGTTTCAAGGGCATCTTCCTACATCGAAAACATGCATGAGAAACCCAGAAGATGGTACACCGTGTGATTTTGAAAGGTTTCTAAAATGCACCTCATTTCTCATCTCCTTGTGCTCGGTTTCGCCATTCCAGCTACTTTACTAGCAATCTCCCTACTTGGAGAATCAGCACCTTTAACCTCCTTTTCCCTACAGGTTGCAATTTGTCCTGAGGATGAACGGGAAGAGGGGCAACCAATGAGAGACTAGATCTAGGTGTTGGGAAAGGCACAAGTCACTCTATTTTCCCATCAGGAAGAAGAATTAACCACAGGCTCAGCCTGCCGCCCAGAAGCAGAAAAGGGCCTGAGGCAATCCCGTGCTTTTGCGGCCAGCTCCCAAAAAAAGGAGTTGAAAAATTGAGCCCAGAGACACTGCCATTCACAAACCCGCAGAGTTATAAATGATAACTCTCGTCCACAAATATATTGAGGGAAGGCAACGAAGAGGATTTGAAAGCAAGGCAGAATTGCAGGAAACAGGTTTCAGGAGGTAGATTCGAATCGCCTTTAAGGCACATGAAAAGTGGCAAAACATCGACAATGATGCCCTTGGCCAAAAAGGGCGTATGCGTTTTTTCCTGAATATATTCAGGAAAAAACGCATACGCCCTTTTTGGCCAACCAAGCAACCTGGAAAGGCAAATCAGCGCTACAAAGAAGTCTCGCTTCCCATCGGTCAAAAGGGCCATGCTGCAAAAAGTGTCAAAACCAGAAATGCAGGACAGGCCATGGAGAAATGGCAGCCTTGCTACGCTTATGGGCGGGATGTAAATTGCCAACAGCCACTCTGGAGAAGTGTACGGTGTGTCCTGAAACATCAAAAAAAACACAGCTTAGGGAGCATAGGGCACGTCCACTCATGGGCGTATAAATTGGGAAAACTAAAAAGCAGCAAGACACCGGCACCCCAAAGTTTAGGGCTGCTCTGTTGACAAGAACCTCCACTTCATGACACCTTAAATATCCCAGGAAAGAGAAAAATGGATAAAGAAGTTGTGGTCCTTATGTACAATGGAATATCACTCAGACATGAAATCAAAGTCATAAGGCTAGTAGAAGCAAGATGAGTTGATTTAGGTACGAAGATTCTAAATGAAATAAGTCACACAGAAAAAGACTCTTATCATAAGCTATCACTTATAGAGGGAATGTAAAAACGGCTACACTTGAACTGAATGACAAAACAGAACAGAGTCTCACATTTAGAAAACACACTATGGGTGCTTAAAGGGAAAGGTGAAGTGGGGTGATGCATAAAACAAGGGTTTCAAATTCGTTCAGATACCGTTCCATACACCCAATATGTAATACACAAGACCTGCTTCTTGCTCAGTGAACTGGACTCAACACCCCCTATTCACCGCACAAGAATATATGTGACTAGTAAGAATCTTAAAACCTATGTATTGATATCTGTCTGGAAGTGAGTCAAGTGGGTGTAAAGCTGCATAAACACAGCCGTGAAAAGCAGCTAAACCCCATTATAGAAATAAATTACTTTTAAAAACCCGTAAAACAAAGACAGTGAAAGAGAGAGAAATTCTTACAAAATTCGTTCAGAGGCTGTGATGCAACCTGGATTGACCATATCTAGACCCACACCTGGATGAGACATAAGGGTGGACACTCTTGGGGCTGAGAGGTTGGGTGAGGTTGGGTGAGCCAACACAGACCCTTTAAAGTAATACTGCGTGGTACCCATCCCATGGGTCCCAAATCTCCAGGTTCAAGGGCATCTTCCTACGTCGAAAACATGCATGAGAAACCCAGAAGATGGTACACCGTGTGATTTTGAAAGGTTTCTAAAACGCACCTCATTTCTCATCTCCTTGTGTTCGGGTTCGCCATTCCAGCTACTTTACTAGCAATCTCCCTACTTGGAGAATCAGCACCTTTAAGCTCCTGTTCCCTACAGGTTGCAATTTGTCCAGAGGATGAACGGGAAGAGGGGCAACCAATGAGAGACTAGATCTAGGTGTTGGGACAGGCACAGGTCACTCTATTTTCCCATCAGGAAGAAGAATTAACCACAGGCTCAGCCTGCCGCCCAGAATCAGAATAGGGCCTGAGGCAATCCCGTGGTTTTGCGGCCAGCTCCCAAAAAAGACAGTTGAAAAATGGAGCACAGGGACACTGCCATTCACAAACCCGCAGAGTTATAACTGATAACTCTCGTCCAAAAATATATTGAGGGAAGGCAACGAAGAGGATTTGAAAGCAAGGCAGAATTGCAGGAAACAGGTTTCAGGAGGTAGATTCGAATCGCCTTTAAAGCACATGAAAAGTGGCAAAACGTCGACAGTGATGCCCTTGGCCAAAAAGGGCGTAAGCGTTTTTTCCTGAATATATTCAGGAAAAAACGCATACGCCCTTTTTGGCCAACCAAGCAACCTGGAAATGCTAATCAGCGCTACAAAGAAGTCTCGCTTCCCATCGGTCAAAAGGGCCATGCTGCAAAAATTGTCAAAACCAGAAATGCAGGACAGGCCATGGAGAAATGGCAGCCTTGCTACGCTGATGGGCGGGATGTAAATTGCCAACAGCCACTCTGGAGAAGTGTACGGTGTGTCCTGAAACATCGAAAAAACACAGCTTAGGGAGCATAGCGCACGTCCACTCATGGGCGTATAAATTGGGAAAACTAAAAATCAGCAAGACACAGGCACCCCAAAGTTTAGGGCTGCTCTGTTGACAAGAACCTCCACTTCATGACACCTTAAATATCCCAGGAAAGAGAAAAATGGATAAAGAAGTTGTGGTCCTTATGTACAATGGAATATCACTCAGACATGAAATCAAAGTCATAAGGCTAGTAGAAGCAAGATGAGTGGATTTAGGTACGACGATTCTAAGTGAAATAAGTCACACAGAAAGAGACTCTTATCATAAGCTAACACTTATAGAGGGAATGTAAAAACCGCTACACTTGAACTGAATGACAAAACAGAACAGAGTCTCACATTTAGAAAACACACTATGGGTGCTTAACGGGAAAGGTGAAGTGGGGTGATGCATAAAATAAGGGTTTCAAATTCGTTCAGATACCGTTCCATACACCCAATATGTAATAGACAAGACCTACTCCTTGCTCAGTGAACTGGACTCAACACCCCCTATTCACCACACAAGAATATATGTGACTAGTAAGAATCTTAAAACCTATGTATTGATATCTGTCTGGAAGTGAGTCAAGTGGGTGTAAAGCTGCATAAACACAGCCGTGAAAAGCAGCTAAACCCCATTATAGAAATAAATTACTTTTAAAAACCCGTAAAACAAAGACAGTGAAAGAGAGAGAAATTCTTACAAAATTCGTTCAGAGTCTGTGACGCAACCTGGATTGACCATATCTAGACCCACAGCTGGATGAGATATAAGGGTGGACACCCTTGGGGCTGAGAGGTTGGGTGAGGTTGGGTGAGCAAACGCAGACCGTTTAAAGTAATACTGCGTGGTACCCATCCCATGGGTCCCAAATCTCCTGGTTCAAGGGCATCTTCCTAGGTCGAAAACATGCATGAGAAACCCAGAAGATGGTACACCGTGTGATTTTGAAAGGTTTCTAAAACGCACCTCATTTCTCATCTCCTTGTGTTCGGGTTCGCCATTCCAGCTACTTTACTAGCAATCTCCCTACTTGGAGAATCAGTACCTTTAACCTCCTGTTCCCTACAGGTTGCAATTTGTCCTGAGGATGAACGGGAAGAGGGGCAACCAATGAGAGACTAGGTCTAGGTGTTCGGACAGGCACAGGTCACTCCATTTTCCCATCAGGAAGAACAATTAACCACAGGCTCAGCCTGCCGCCCAGAAGCAGAATAGGGCCTGAGGCAATCCCGCGCTTTTGCGGCCAGCTCCCAAAAAAGCGAGTTGAAAAATGGAGCTCAGGGGCACTGCCATTCACAAATCTGCAGATTTATAAATGATAACTCTCGTCCACAAATATATTGAGGGAAGGCAACGAAGAGGATTTGAAAGCAAGTCAGAATTGCAGGAAACAGGTTTCAGGAGGTAGATTCGAATCGCCTTTAAAGCACATGAAAGGTGGCAAAACGTCGACAATGATGCCCTTGGCCAAAAAGTGCGTATGCGTTTTTTCCTGAATATATTCAGGAAAAAACGCATACGCACTTTTTGGCCAACCAAGCAACCTGGAAAGGCAAATCAGCGCTACAAAGAAGTCTCGCTTCCCATCGGTCAAAAGGGCCATGCTGCAAAAAGTGTCAAAACCAGAAATGCAGGACAGGCCATGGAGAAATGGCAGCCTTGCTACGCTGATGGGCGGTATGTAAATAACCAATAGCCACTCTGGAGAAGTGTAAGGTGTGTCCTGAAACATCGAAAAAACACAGCTTAGGGAGCATAGGGCACGTCCACTCATGGGCGTATAAATAGGGAAAACTAAAAATCAGCAAGACACAGGCATCCCAAAGTTTAGGGCTGCTCTGTTGACAAGAACCTCCACTTCATGACACCTTAAATATCCCAGGAAAGAGAAAAATGGATAAAGAAGTTGTGGTCCTTATGTACAATGGAATATCACTCAGACATGAAATCAATGTCATAAGGCTAGGAGAAGCAAGAAGAGTGGATTTAGGTATGACGATTCTAAGTGAAATAAGTCACACAGAAAAAGACACTTATCATAAGCTATCACTTATAGAGGGAATGTAAAAACCGCTACACTTGAACTGAATTACAAAACAGAACAGAGTCACACGTTTAGAAAACACACTATGGCTGCTTAACGGGAAAGGTGAGGTGCGGTGATCCATAAAACAAGGGTTTCAAATTCACTCAGATACCGTTGCATACACCCAATATGTAATAGACAAGACCTACTCCTTGCTCAGTGAACTGGATTCAACACCCCCTATTCACCGCACAAGAATATATGTGACTAGTAAGAATCTTAAAACCTATGTATTGATATCTGTCTGGAAGTGAGTCAAGTGGATGTAAAGCCGCATAAACACAGCCATGAAAAGCAGCTAAACCTTATTATAGAAATAAATTACTTTTAAAAACCCGTAAAACAAAGACAGTGAAAGAGAGAGAAATTCTTACAAAATTCGTTCAGAGGCTGTGATGCAACCTGGATTGACCATACCTAGACTCACAGCTGGATGAGACATAAGGGTGGACACTCTTGGGGCTGAGAAGTTGGGTGAGGTTGGGTGAGCAAACACAGACCCTTTAAAGTAATACTGCGTGGTACCCATCTCATGGGTCCCAAATCTCCAGGTTCAAGGGCATCTTCCTACGTCGAAAACATGCATGAGAAACCCAGAAGATGGTACACCGTGTGATTTTGAAAGGTTTCTAAAACGCACCTCATTTCTCATCTCTTTGTGTTCGGGTTCGCCATTCCAGCTACTTTACTAGCAATCTCCCTACTTTGAGAATCAGCACCTTTAACCTCCTGTTCCCTACAGGTTGCAATTTGTCCTGAGGATGAACGGGAAGAGGGGCAACGAATGAGAGACTAGATCTAGGTGTTGGGACAGGCACAGGTCACTCTATTTTCCCATCAGGAAGAAGAATTAACCACAGGCTCAGCCTGCCGCCCAGAAGCAGAATAGGGCCTGAGGCAATCCCAAGCTTTGGCGGCCAGCTCCCAAAAAAGCGAGTTGAAAAATGGAGCCCAGACACACTGCCATTCACAAACCTGCAGAGTTATAAATGTTAACTCTCGTCCACAAATATATTGAGGGAAGGCAACGAAGAGGATTTGAAAGCAAGGAAGAATTGCAGGAAACAGGTTTCAGGAGGTAGATTCGAATCGCCTTTAAAGCACTTGAAAAGCGGCAAAACGTCGACAATGATGCCCTTGGCCAAAAAGGGCGTATGCGTTTTTTCCTGAATATATTCAGGAAATATATTCAGGATATATATATTCAGGAATATTCAGGAATATATTCAGGAATATATTCAGGAAATATATTCTCCATAATATATTCAGGAAAAAACGCATACGCCCTTTTTGGCCAACCTAGCAACCTGGAAGGCAAATCAACGCTACAAAGAAGTCTCGCTTCCCATTGGTCAAAAGGGCCATGCTGCAAAAAGTGTCAAAACCAGAAATGTACGACAGGCCATGGAGAAATGGCAGCCTTGCTACGCTGATGGGCGGGATGTAAATTGCCAACAGCCACTCTGGAGAAGTGTACGGTGTGTCCTGAAACATCGAAAAACACAGCTTAGGGAGCATAGGGCACGTCCACTCATGGGCGTATAAATTGGGAAAACTAAAAAGCAGGAAGACACCGGCACCCCAAAGTTTAGGGCTGCTCTGTTGACAAGAACCTCCACTTCATGACACCTTAAATATCCCAGGAAAGAGAAAAATGGATAAAGAAATTGTGGTCCTTATGTACAATGGAATATCACTCAGACATGAAATCAAAGTCATAAGGCTAGTAGAAGCAAGATGAGTGGATTTAGGTACAACGATTCTAAGTGAAATAAGTCACACAGAAAAAGACTCTTATCATAAGCTATCACTTATAGAGGGAATGTAAAAACCGCTACACTTGAACTGAATTACAAAACAGAACAGAGTCACACATTTAGAAAACAAACTATGGCAGCTTAACGGGAAAGTTGAGGTGGGGTGATGCATAAAACAAGGGTTTCAAATTCGCTCAGATACCGTTCCATACACCCAATATGTAATAGACAAGACCTACTCCTTGCTCAGTGAACTGGACTCAACACCCCCTATTCACCGCACAAGAATATATGTGACTAGTAAGAATCTTAAAACCTATGTATTGATATCTGTCTGGAAGTGAGTCACGTGGGTGTAAAGCTGCATAAACACAGCCGTGAAAAGCAGCTAAACCCCATTATAGAAATAAATTATTTTTAAAAACCCGTAAAACAAAGACAGTGAAAGAGAGAGAAATTCTTACAAAATTCGTTCAGAGGCTGTGACGCAACCTGGATTGACCATATCTAGACCCACAGCTGGATGAGACATAAGGGTGGACACCCTTGGGGCTGAGAGGTTGGGTGAGGTTGGGTGAGCAAACGCAGACCCTTTAAAGTAATACTGCGTGGTACCCATCCCATGGGTCCCAAATCTCCAGGTTCAAGGGCATCTTCCTACGTCGAAAACATGCATGAGAAACCCAGAAGATGGTACACCTTGTGATTTTGAAAGGTTTCTAAAACGCACCTCATTTCTCATCTCCTTGTGTTCGGGTTCGCCATTCCAGCTACTTTACTAGCAATCTCCCTACTTGGAGAATCAGCACCTTTAACCTCCTGTTCCCTACAGGTTGCAATTTGTCCTGAGGATGAACGGGAAGAGGGGCAACCAATGAGAGACTAGGTCTAGGTGTTCGGACAGGCACAGGTCACTCTATTTTCCCATCAGGAAGAAGAATTAACCACAGGCTCAGCCTGCCGCCCAGAAGCAGAATAGGGCCTGAGGCAATCCCGCGCTTTTGCGGCCAGCTCCCAAAAAAGCGAGTTGAAAAACGGAGCTCAGGGACACTGCAATTCACAAACCCGCAGAGTTATAAATGATAACTCTCGTCCACAAATATATTGAGGGAAGGCAACGAAGAGGATTTGAAAGCAAGGCAGAATTGCAGGAAACGAATTTCAGGAGGTAGATACGAATCACTTTAAAGCACATGAAAAGTCGCAAAACGTCGACAATGATGCCCATGGCCAAAAAGGGCGTATGCGTTTTTTCCTGAATATATTCAGGAAAAAACGCATACGCCCTTTTTGGCCAACCAAGCAACCTGGAAAGGCAAATCAGCGCTACAAAGAAGTCTCGCTTCCCATCGGTCAAAAGGGCCATGCTACAAAAAGTGTCAAAACCAGAAATGCAGGACAGGCCATGGAGAAATGACAGCCTTGCTACGCTGATGGGCAGGATGTAAATTGCCAACAGCCACTCTGGAGAAGTGTACGGTGTGTCCTGAAACATCGAATAAACACAGCTTAGGGAGCATAGGGCACGTCCACTCATGGGCGTATAAATTGGGAAAACTAAAAATCAGCAAGACACAGGCACCCCAAAGTTTAGGGCTGCTCTGTTGACAAAACCTCCACTTCATGACACCTTAAATATCCCAGGAAAGAGAAAAATGGATAAAGAAGTTGTGGTCCTTATGTACAATGGACTATCACTGAGACATGAAATCAATGTCATAAGGCTAGTAGAAGCAAGATGAGTGGAGTTAGATACGACGATTCTAAGTGAAATAAGTCACACAGAAAAAGACACTTATCATAAGCTATCACTTATAGAGGGAATGTAAAAACCGCTACACTTGAACTGAATTACAAAAGAGAACAGAGTCACACGTTTAGAAAACACACTATGGCAGCTTAACGGGAAAGGTGAGGTGGGGTAATGCATAAAACAAGGGTTTCAAATTCGCTCAGATACCGTTCCATACACCCAATATGTAATAGACTAGACCTACTCCTTGCTCAGTGAACTGGACTCAACACCCCCTATTCACCGCACAAGAATATATGTGACTAGTAAGAATCTTAAAACCTATGTATTGATATCTGTCTGGAAGTGAGTCAAGTGGGTGTAAAGCCGCATAAACACAGCCGTGAAAAGCAGCTAAACCCCATTATAAAAATAAATTACTTTTAAAAACCCTTAAAATAAAGACAGTGAAAGAGAGAAATTCTTACAAAATTCGTTCAGAGGCTGTGATGCAACCTGAATTGACCATATCTAGACACACAGCTGGATGAGACATAAGGGTGGACACTCTTGGGGTTGAGAGGTTGGGTGAGCAAACGCAGACCCTTTAAAGTAATACTGCGTGGTACCCATCCCATGGGTCCCAAATCTCCAGGTTCAAGGGCATCTTCCTACATCGAAAACATGCATGAGAAACCAAGAAGATGGTACACCGTGTGATTTTGAAAGGTTTCTAAAACGCACCTCATTTCTCATCTCCTTGTGTTCGGGTTCGCCATTCCAGCTACTTTACTAACAATCTCCCTACTTGGAGAATCAGCACCTTTAACCTCCTGTTCCGTACAGGTTGCAATTTGTCCTGAGGATGAAAGGGAAGAAGGGCAACCAATGAGAGACTAGGTCTAGGTGTTGGGACAGGCACAGGTCACTCTATTTTCCCATCAGGAAGAAGAATTAACCACAGGCTCAGCCTGCCGCCGGGAACCAGAATAGGGCCTGAGGCAATCCCGTGCTTTTGCCGCCAGCTCCCAAAGAAATAGTTGAAAAATGGAGCTCAGGGGCACTGCCATTCACAAACCTGCTGAGTTATAAATGATAACTCTCGTCCACAAATATATTGAGGGAAGGCAACGAAGAGGATTTGAAAGCAAGGCAGAATTGCAGGAAACAGGTTTCAGGAGGTAGATTCGAATCGCCTTTAAAGCACATGAAAAGTGGCAAAACGTCGCCAATGATGCACTTGTCCAAAAAGGGCGTATGCGTTTTTTCCTGAATATATTCAGGAAAAAACGCATACGCCCTTTTTGGCCAACCAAGCAACCTGGAAAGGCAAATCAGCGCTACAAAGAAGTCTCGCTTCCCATTGGTCAAAAGGGCCATGCTGCAAAAAGTGTCAAAACCAGAAATGCAGGACAGGCCATGGAGAAATGGCAGCCGTGCTACGCTGATGGTCGGGATGTAAATTGCCAACAGCCACTCTGGAGAAGTGTACGGTGTGTCCTGAAACATCGAAAAAACACAGCTTAGGGAGCATAGGGCACGTCCACTCATGGGCGTATAAATAGGGAAAACTAAAAATCAGCAAGACACAGGCACCCGAAAGTTTAGGGCTGCTCTGTTGACAAGAACCTCCACTTCATGACACCTTAAATATCCCAGGAAAGAGAAAAATGGATAAAGAAGTTGTGGTCCTTATATACAATGGAATATCACTCAGACATGAAATCAATGTCATAAGGCTAGTAGAAGCAAGATGAGTGGAGTTAGGTACGACAATTCTAAGTGAAATAAGTCACACAGAAAAAGACACTTATCATAAGCTATCACTTATAGAGGGAATGTAAAAACCGCTACACTTGAACTGAATTACAAAACAGAACAGAGTCACACGTTTAGAAAACACACTATGGCTGCTTAACGGGAAAGGTGAGGTGGGGTGATGCATAAAACAAGGGTTTCAAATTCGCTCAGATACCGTTCCATACACCCAATATGTAATAGACAAGACCTACTCCTTGCTCAGTGAACTGGACTCAACACTCCCTATTCAACGCACAAGAATATATGTGACTAGTAAGAATCTTAAAACCTATGTATTGATATCTGTCTGGAAGTGAGTCAAGTGGGTGTAAAGCCGCATAAACACAGCCGTGAAAAGCAGCTAAACCCCATTATAAAAATAAATTACTTTAAAAAACCCGTAAAACAAAGACAGTGAAAGAGAGAGAAATTCCTACAAAATTTGTTCAGAGGCTGTGATGCAACCTGGATTGACCATATCTAGACCCAAGCTGGATGAGACATAAGGGTGGACACTCTTGGGGCTGAGAGGTTGGGTGAGGTTGGGTGAGCAAACGCAGACCCTTTAAAGTAATACTGCGTGGTACCCATCCCATGGGTCCCAAATCTCCAGGTTCAAGGGCATCTTTCTACATCGAAAACATGCATGAGAAAAACAGAAGATGGTACACCGTGTGATTTTGAAAGGTTTCTAAAACGCACCTCATTTCTCATCTCCTTGTGTTCGGGTTCGCCATTCCAGCTACTTTACTAACAATCTCCCTACTTGGAGAATCAGCACCTTTAACCTCCTGTCCCGTACAGGTTGCAATTTGTCCTGAGGATGAAAGGGAAGAAGGGCAACCAATGAGAGACTAGGTCTAGGTGTTGGGACAGGCACAGGTCACTCTATTTTCCCATCAGGAAGAAGAATTAACCACAGGCTCAGCCTGCCGCCGGGAACCAGAATAGGGCCTGAGGCAATCCCGTGCTTTTGCCGCCAGCTCCCAAAAAAATAGTTGAAAAATGGAGCTCAGGGGCACTGCCATTCACAAACCTGCTGAGTTAGAAATGATAACTCTCATCCACAAATATATTGAGGGAAGGCAACGAAGAGGATTTGAAAGCAAGGCAGAATTGCAGGAAACAGGTTTCAGGAGGTAGATTCGAATCGCCTTTAAAGCACATGAAAAGTGGCAAAACGTCGCCAATGATGCCCTTGGCCAAAAAGGGCGTATGCGTTTTTTCCTGAATATATTCAGGAAAAAACGCATACGCCCTTTTTGGCCAACCAAGCAACCTGGAAATGCAAATCAGCGCTACAAAGAAGTCTCGCTTCCCATCGGTCAAAAGGGCCATGCTGCAAAAAGTGTCAAAACCAGAAATGCAGGACAGGCCATGGAGAAATGGCAGCCGTGCTACGCTGATGGTCGGGATGTAAATTGCCAACAGCCAATCTGGAGAAGTGTACGGTGTGTACTGAAACATCGAAAAAACACAGCTTAGGGAGCATAGGGCACGTCCAATCATGGGCGTATAAATAGGGAAAACTAAAAATCAGCAAGACACAGGCACCCGAAAGTTTAGGGCTGCTCTGTTGACAAGAACCTCCACTTCATGACACCTTAAATATCCCAGGAAAGAGAAAAATGGATAAAGAAGTTGTGGTCCTTATATACAATGGAATATCACTCAGACATGAAATCAATGTCATAAGGCTAGTAGAAGCAAGATGAGTGGAGTTAGGTACGACGATTCTAAGTGAAATAAGTCACACAGAAAAAGACACTTATCATAAGCTATCACTTATAGAGGGAATGTAAAAACCGCTACACTTGAACTGAATTACAAAACAGAACAGAGTCACACGTTTAGAAAACACACTATGGCTGCTTAACGGGAAAGGTGAGGTGGGGTGATGCATAAAACAAGGGTTTCAAATTCGCTCAGATACCGTTCCATACACCCAATATGTAATAGACAAGACCTACTCCTTGCTCAGTGAACTGGACTCAACACTCCCTATTCAACGCACAAGAATATATGTGACTAGTAAGAATCTTAAAACCTATGTATTGATATCTGTCTGGAAGTGAGTCAAGTGTGTGTAAAGCCGCATAAACACAGCCGTGAAAAGCAGCTAAACCCCATTATAAAAATAAATTACTTTAAAAAACCCGTAAAACAAAGACAGTGAAAGAGAGAGAAATTCCTACAAAATTTGTTCAGAGGCTGTGATGCAACCTGGATTGACCATATCTAGACCCAAGCTGGATGAGACATAAGGGTGGACACTCTTGGGGCTGAGAGGTTGGGTGAGGTTGGGTGAGCAAACGCAGACCCTTTAAAGTAATACTGCGTGGTACCCATCCCATGGATCCCAAATCTCCAGGTTCAAGGGCATCTTCCTACATCGAAAACATGCATGAGAAAAACAGAAGATGGTACACCGTGTGATTTTGAAAGGTTTCTAAAACGCACCTCATTTCTCATCTCCTTGTGTTCGGGTTCGCCATTCCAGCTACTTTACTAACAATCTCCCTACTTGGAGAATCAGCACCTTTAACCTCCTGTCCCGTACAGGTTGCAATTTGTCCTGAGGATGAAAGGGAAGAAGGGCAACCAATGAGAGACTAGGTCTAGGTGTTGGGACAGGCACAGGTCACTCTATTTTCCCATCAGGAAGAAGAATTAACCACAGGCTCAGCCTGCCGCCGGGAACCAGAATAGGGCCTGAGGCAATCCCGTGCTTTTGCCGCCAGCTCCCAAAAAAATAGTTGAAAAATGGAGCTCAGGGGCACTGCCATTCACAAACCTGCTGAGTTATAAATGATAACTCTCATCCACAAATATATTGAGGGAAGGCAACGAAGAGGATTTGAAAGCAAGGCAGAATTGCAGGAAACAGGTTTCAGGAGGTAGATTCGAATCGCCTTTAAAGCACATGAAAAGTGGCAAAACGTCGCCAATGATGCACTTGGTCAAAAAGGGCGTATGCGTTTTTTCCTGAATATATTCAGGAAAAAACGCATACGCCCTTTTTGGCCAACCAAGCAACCTGGAAAGGCAAATCAGCGCTACAAAGAAGTCTCGCTTCCCATCGGTCAAAAGGACCATGCTGCAAAAAGTGTCAAAACCAGAAATGCAGGACAGGCCATGGAGAAATGGCAGCCGTGCTACGCTGATGGTCGGGATGTAAATTGCCAACAGCCACTCTGGAGAAGTGTACGGTGTGTCCTGAAACATCGAAAAAACACAGCTTAGGGAGCATAGGGCACGTCCACTCATGGGCATATAAATTGGGAAAACTAAAAATCAGCAAGACACAGGCACCCCAAAGTTTAGGGCTGATCTGTTGACAAGAACCTCCACTTCATGACACCTTAAATATCCCAGGAAAGAGAAAAATGGATAAAGAAGTTGTGGTCCTTATGTACAATGGAATATCACTCAGACATGAAATCAATGTCATAAGGCTAGTAGAAGCAAGATGAGTGGATTTAGGTACGACGATTCTAAGTGAAATAAGTCACACAGGAAAAGACACTTATCATAAGCTATCACTTATAGAGGGAATGTAAAAACCGCTACACTTGAACTGAATTACAAAACAGAACAGAGTCACACGTTTAGAAAACACACTATGGCTGCTTAACGGGAAAGGTGAGGTGGGGTGATGCATAAAACAAGGGTTTCAAATTCGCTCAGATACCGTTCCATACACCCAATATGTAATAGACAAGACCTATTCCTTGCTCAGTGAACTGGAATCAGCACCCCCTATTCACCGCACAACAATATATCTGACTAGTAAGAAACTTAAAACCTATGTATTGATATCTATCTGGAAGTGAGTCAAGTGGGTGTAAAGACGCATAAACACAGCCGTGAAAAGAAGCTAAACCCCATTATGAAAATAAATTACTTTTAAAAACCCGTAAAACAAAGACAGTGAAAGAGAGAGAAATTCCTACAAAATTTGTTCAGAGGCTGTGATGCAACCTGGATTGACCATATCTAGACCCAAGCTGGATGAGACATAAGGGTGGACACTCTTGGGGCTGAGAGGTTGGGTGAGGTTGGGTGAGCAAACGCAGACCCTTTAAAGTAATACTGCGTGGTACCCATCCCATGGGTCCCAAATCTCCAGGTTCAAGGGCATCTTTCTACATCGAAAACATGCATGAGAAAAACAGAAGATGGTACACCGTGTGATTTTGAAAGGTTTCTAAAACGCACCTCATTTCTCATCTCCTTGTGTTCGGGTTCGCCATTCCAGCTACTTTACTAACAATCTCCCTACTTGGAGAATCAGCACCTTTAACCTCCTGTCCCGTACAGGTTGCAATTTGTCCTGAGGATGAAAGGGAAGAAGGGCAACCAATGAGAGACTAGGTCTAGGTGTTGGGACAGGCACAGGTCACTCTATTTTCCCATCAGGAAGAAGAATTAACCACAGGCTCAGCCTGCCGCCGGGAACCAGAATAGGGCCTGAGGCAATCCCGTGCTTTTGCCGCCAGCTCCCAAAAAAATAGTTGAAAAATGGAGCTCAGGGGCACTGCCATTCACAAACCTGCTGAGTTAGAAATGATAACTCTCATCCACAAATATATTGAGGGAAGGCAACGAAGAGGATTTGAAAGCAAGGCAGAATTGCAGGAAACAGGTTTCAGGAGGTAGATTCGAATCGCCTTTAAAGCACATGAAAAGTGGCAAAACGTCGCCAATGATGCCCTTGGCCAAAAAGGGCGTATGCGTTTTTTCCTGAATATATTCAGGAAAAAACGCATACGCCCTTTTTGGCCAACCAAGCAACCTGGAAATGCAAATCAGCGCTACAAAGAAGTCTCGCTTCCCATCGGTCAAAAGGGCCATGCTGCAAAAAGTGTCAAAACCAGAAATGCAGGACAGGCCATGGAGAAATGGCAGCCGTGCTACGCTGATGGTCGGGATGTAAATTGCCAACAGCCAATCTGGAGAAGTGTACGGTGTGTACTGAAACATCGAAAAAACACAGCTTAGGGAGCATAGGGCACGTCCAATCATGGGCGTATAAATAGGGAAAACTAAAAATCAGCAAGACACAGGCACCCGAAAGTTTAGGGCTGCTCTGTTGACAAGAACCTCCACTTCATGACACCTTAAATATCCCAGGAAAGAGAAAAATGGATAAAGAAGTTGTGGTCCTTATATACAATGGAATATCACTCAGACATGAAATCAATGTCATAAGGCTAGTAGAAGCAAGATGAGTGGAGTTAGGTACGACGATTCTAAGTGAAATAAGTCACACAGAAAAAGACACTTATCATAAGCTATCACTTATAGAGGGAATGTAAAAACCGCTACACTTGAACTGAATTACAAAACAGAACAGAGTCACACGTTTAGAAAACACACTATGGCTGCTTAACGGGAAAGGTGAGGTGGGGTGATGCATAAAACAAGGGTTTCAAATTCGCTCAGATACCGTTCCATACACCCAATATGTAATAGACAAGACCTACTCCTTGCTCAGTGAACTGGACTCAACACTCCCTATTCAACGCACAAGAATATATGTGACTAGTAAGAATCTTAAAACCTATGTATTGATATCTGTCTGGAAGTGAGTCAAGCGTGTGTAAAGCCGCATAAACACAGCCGTGAAAAGCAGCTAAACCCCATTATAAAAATAAATTACTTTAAAAAACCCGTAAAACAAAGACAGTGAAAGAGAGAGAAATTCCTACAAAATTTGTTCAGAGGCTGTGATGCAACCTGGATTGACCATATCTAGACCCAAGCTGGATGAGACATAAGGGTGGACACTCTTGGGGCTGAGAGGTTGGGTGAGGTTGGGTGAGCAAACGCAGACCCTTTAAAGTAATACTGCGTGGTACCCATCCCATGGATCCCAAATCTCCAGGTTCAAGGGCATCTTCCTACATCGAAAACATGCATGAGAAAAACAGAAGATGGTACACCGTGTGATTTTGAAAGGTTTCTAAAACGCACCTCATTTCTCATCTCCTTGTGTTCGGGTTCGCCATTCCAGCTACTTTACTAACAATCTCCCTACTTGGAGAATCAGCACCTTTAACCTCCTGTCCCGTACAGGTTGCAATTTGTCCTGAGGATGAAAGGGAAGAAGGGCAACCAATGAGAGACTAGGTCTAGGTGTTGGGACAGGCACAGGTCACTCTATTTTCCCATCAGGAAGAAGAATTAACCACAGGCTCAGCCTGCCGCCGGGAACCAGAATAGGGCCTGAGGCAATCCCGTGCTTTTGCCGCCAGCTCCCAAAAAAATAGTTGAAAAATGGAGCTCAGGGGCACTGCCATTCACAAACCTGCTGAGTTATAAATGATAACTCTCATCCACAAATATATTGAGGGAAGGCAACGAAGAGGATTTGAAAGCAAGGCAGAATTGCAGGAAACAGGTTTCAGGAGGTAGATTCGAATCGCCTTTAAAGCACATGAAAAGTGGCAAAACGTCGCCAATGATGCACTTGGTCAAAAAGGGCGTATGCGTTTTTTCCTGAATATATTCAGGAAAAAACGCATACGCCCTTTTTGGCCAACCAAGCAACCTGGAAAGGCAAATCAGCGCTACAAAGAAGTCTCGCTTCCCATCGGTCAAAAGGACCATGCTGCAAAAAGTGTCAAAACCAGAAATGCAGGACAGGCCATGGAGAAATGGCAGCCGTGCTACGCTGATGGTCGGGATGTAAATTGCCAACAGCCACTCTGGAGAAGTGTACGGTGTGTCCTGAAACATCGAAAAAACACAGCTTAGGGAGCATAGGGCACGTCCACTCATGGGCATATAAATTGGGAAAACTAAAAATCAGCAAGACACAGGCACCCCAAAGTTTAGGGCTGATCTGTTGACAAGAACCTCCACTTCATGACACCTTAAATATCCCAGGAAAGAGAAAAATGGATAAAGAAGTTGTGGTCCTTATGTACAATGGAATATCACTCAGACATGAAATCAATGTCATAAGGCTAGTAGAAGCAAGATGAGTGGATTTAGGTACGACGATTCTAAGTGAAATAAGTCACACAGGAAAAGACACTTATCATAAGCTATCACTTATAGAGGGAATGTAAAAACCGCTACACTTGAACTGAATTACAAAACAGAACAGAGTCACACGTTTAGAAAACACACTATGGCTGCTTAACGGGAAAGGTGAGGTGGGGTGATGCATAAAACAAGGGTTTCAAATTCGCTCAGATACCGTTCCATACACCCAATATGTAATAGACAAGACCTATTCCTTGCTCAGTGAACTGGAATCAGCACCCCCTATTCACGCGCACAACAATATATCTGATCTAGTAAGAAACTTAAAACCTATGTATTGATATCTATCTGGAAGTGAGTCAAGTGGGTGTAAAGACGCATAAACACAGCCGTGAAAAGAAGCTAAACCCCATTATGAAAATAAATTACTTTTAAAAACCGTAAAACAAAGACAGTGAAAGAGAGAGAAATTCTTACAAAATTCGTTCAGGGGGCTGTGATGCAAACCTGGATTGACCATATCTACACCCACAGCTGGATGAGACATAAGGGTGGTCACTCTTGGGGCTGAGAGGTTTGGTGAGGTTGGGTGAGCAAACGCAGACCCTTTAAAGTAATACTGCTTGGTACCCATCCCATGGGTCCCAAATCCCAGGTTCAAGGGCATCTTCCTACATCGAAAACAGCATGAGAAAACCCAGAAGATGGTACACCGTGTGATTTTGAAAGGTTTTTAAAATGCACCTCATTTCTCATCTCCTTGTGCTCGGGTCGCCTTTCCAGCTACTTTACTAGCAATCTCCCTACTTGGAGAATCAGCACCATTAAGCTCCTGTTCCCTACAGGTTACAATTTGTCCTGAGGATGAACGGGAAGAGGGGCAACCAATGAGAGACTAGATCTAGGTGTTGGACAGGCACAGGTCACTCTATTTTCCCATCAGGAAGAAGAATTAACCACAGGCTCAGCCTGCCTCCCAGAAGCAGAATAAGGCCTGAGGCAATCCCGCACTTTTGCGGCCAGCTCCCAAAAAAGAGAGTTGAAAAATGGAGATCAGGGACACTGCAATTCACAAACCCGCAGAGTTATAAATGATATCTCTTATCCACAGACTATATTGAGGGAAGGCAACGAAGAGGATTTGAAAACAAGGCAGAATTGCAGGAAACAGATTTCAGGAGGTAGATTCGATTCGCCTTGAAAGCACATGAAAAGCGGCAAAACGTCGACAATGATGCCCTTGGCCAAAAAGGGCTTATGCGTTTTTTTCCTGAGTATATTCAGGAAAACACGCATACGCCCTTTTTGGCCAAACCAAGCAACCTGGAAAGGCAAAATCAGCGCTACAAAGAAGTCTCGCTTCCCATCGGTCAAAAGGGTGATGCTGCAAAAAGTTTCAATACCAGAAATGCAGGACAGTCCATGGAGAAATGGCAGCCTTGCTACGCTGATGGGCGGATGGTAAATTGCCAACAGCCACTCTGGAGAAGTGTAAGGTGTGTCCTGAAACATCGAAAAAACACAGCTTAGGGAGCATAGGGCACGTCCACTAATGGGCGTATAAATAGGGAAAAATAAAAATCAGCAAGACACAGGCACCCCAAAGTTTAGGGCTGCTCTGTTGACAAGAACCTCCACTTCATGACACCTTAAATATCCCAGGAAAGAGAAAAATGGATAAAGAAGTTGTGGTCCTTATGTACAATGGAATATCACTCAGACATGAAATCAATGTCATTAAGGCTAGTAGAAGCAAGATGAGTGGAGTTAGGTACGACGATTCTAAGTGAAATAAGTCACACAGAAAAAGACACTTATCATAAGCTATCACTTATAGAGGGAATGTAAAAACCGGTACACTTGAACTGAATTACAAAAGAGAACAGAGTCACACGTTTAGAAAACACACTATGGCTGCTTAACGGGAAGGTGAGGTGGGGTGATGCATAAAACAAGGGTTTCAAATTCGCTCAGATACCGTTCCATACACCCAATATATAATAGACAAGACCTACTCCTTGCTCAGTGAACTGGACTCAACACCCCCTATTCACCGCACAAGAATATATGTGACTAGTAAGAATCTTAAAACCTATGTATTGATATCTGTCTGGAAGTGAGTCAAGTGGGTGTAAAGCCGCATAAACACAGCCGTGAAAAGCAGCTAAACCCCATTATAAAAATAAATTACTTTTAAAAAACCCTTAAAATAAAGGACAGTGAAAGAGAGAAATTCTTACAAAATTCGTTCAGAGGCTGTGATGCAACCTGAATTGACCATATCTAGACACACAGCTGGATGAGACATAAGGGTGGACACTCTTGGGGTTGAGAGTTTGGGTGAGCAAACGCAGACGCTTTAAAGTAATACTGCGTGGTACCCATCCCATGGGTCCCAAATCTCCAGGTTCAAGGGCATCTTCTACATCGAAAACATGCATGAGAAACCCAGAAGATGTTACACCGTGTGATTTTGAAAGGTTTCTTAAACGCACCTCATTCTCTCATCTCCTTGTGTTCGGGTTCGCCATTCAAGCTACTTTACTAACAATCTCCCTACTTGGAGAATCAGCACCTTTAACCTCCTGTTCCGTACAGGTTGCAAATTGTCCTGAGGATGAAAGGGAAGAGGGGCAACCAATGAGAGACTAGGTCTAGGTGTTGGGACAGGCACAGGTCACTCTATTTTCCCATCAGGAAGAAGAAATTAACCACAGGCTCAGCCTGCCGCCGGGAACCAGAATAGGGCCTGAGGCAATCCCGTGCTTTTGCCGCCAGCTCCCAAAGAAATAGTTGAAAAATGGAGCTCAGGGGCACTGCCATTCACAAACCTGCTGAGTTATAAATGATAACTCTCGTCCACAAATATATTGAGGGAAGGCAACGAAGAGGATTTGAAAGCAAGGCAGAATTGCAGGAAACAGGTTTCAGGAGGTAGATTCGAATCGCCTTTAAAGCACATGAAAAGTGGCAAAACGTCGCCAATGATGCACTTGTCCAAAAAGGGCGTATGCGTTTTTTCCTGAATATATTCAGGAAAAAACGCATACGCCCTTTTTGGCCAACCAAGCAACCTGGAAAGGCAAATCAGCGCTACAAAGAAGTCTCGCTTCCCATTGGTCAAAAGGGCCATGCTGCAAAAAGTGTCAAAACCAGAAATGCAGGACAGGCCATGGAGAAATGGCAGCCGTGCTACGCTGATGGTCGGGATGTAAATTGCCAACAGCCACTCTGGAGAAGTGTACGGTGTGTCCTGAAACATCGAAAAAACACAGCTTAGGGAGCATAGGGCACGTCCACTCATGGGCGTATAAATAGGGAAAACTAAAAATCAGCAAGACACAGGCACCCGAAAGTTTAGGGCTGCTCTGTTGACAAGAACCTCCACTTCATGACACCTTAAATATCCCAGGAAAGAGAAAAATGGATAAAGAAGTTGTGGTCCTTATATACAATGGAATATCACTCAGACATGAAATCAATGTCATAAGGCTAGTAGAAGCAAGATGAGTGGAGTTAGGTACGACGATTCTAAGTGAAATAAGTCACACAGAAAAAGACACTTATCATAAGCTATCACTTATAGAGGGAATGTAAAAACCGCTACACTTGAACTGAATTACAAAACAGAACAGAGTCACACGTTTAGAAAACACACTATGGCTGCTTAACGGGAAAGGTGAGGTGGGGTGATGCATAAAACAAGGGTTTCAAATTCGCTCAGATACCGTTCCATACACCCAATATGTAATAGACAAGACCTACTCCTTGCTCAGTGAACTGGACTCAACACTCCCTATTCAACGCACAAGAATATATGTGACTAGTAAGAATCTTAAAACCTATGTATTGATATCTGTCTGGAAGTGAGTCAAGTGGGTGTAAAGCCGCATAAACACAGCCGTGAAAAGCAGCTAAACCCCATTATAAAAATAAATTACTTTAAAAAACCCGTAAAACAAAGACAGTGAAAGAGAGAGAAATTCCTACAAAATTTGTTCAGAGGCTGTGATGCAACCTGGATTGACCATATCTAGACCCAAGCTGGATGAGACATAAGGGTGGACACTCTTGGGGCTGAGAGGTTGGGTGAGGTTGGGTGAGCAAACGCAGACCCTTTAAAGTAATACTGCGTGGTACCCATCCCATGGGTCCCAAATCTCCAGGTTCAAGGGCATCTTTCTACATCGAAAACATGCATGAGAAAAACAGAAGATGGTACACCGTGTGATTTTGAAAGGTTTCTAAAACGCACCTCATTTCTCATCTCCTTGTGTTCGGGTTCGCCATTCCAGCTACTTTACTAACAATCTCCCTACTTGGAGAATCAGCACCTTTAACCTCCTGTCCCGTACAGGTTGCAATTTGTCCTGAGGATGAAAGGGAAGAAGGGCAACCAATGAGAGACTAGGTCTAGGTGTTGGGACAGGCACAGGTCACTCTATTTTCCCATCAGGAAGAAGAATTAACCACAGGCTCAGCCTGCCGCCGGGAACCAGAATAGGGCCTGAGGCAATCCCGTGCTTTTGCCGCCAGCTCCCAAAAAAATAGTTGAAAAATGGAGCTCAGGGGCACTGCCATTCACAAACCTGCTGAGTTAGAAATGATAACTCTCATCCACAAATATATTGAGGGAAGGCAACGAAGAGGATTTGAAAGCAAGGCAGAATTGCAGGAAACAGGTTTCAGGAGGTAGATTCGAATCGCCTTTAAAGCACATGAAAAGTGGCAAAACGTCGCCAATGATGCCCTTGGCCAAAAAGGGCGTATGC
The DNA here is from genome assembly GCF_028021215.1 of Eschrichtius robustus. Classification (NCBI taxonomy): domain Eukaryota; kingdom Metazoa; phylum Chordata; class Mammalia; order Artiodactyla; family Eschrichtiidae; genus Eschrichtius; species Eschrichtius robustus. The sequence goes on from NW_027175668.1 coordinate 1,312,028, forward strand.
GTTTTTTCCTGAATATATTCAGGAAAAAACGCATACGCCCTTTTTGGCCAACCAAGCAACCTGGAAATGCAAATCAGCGCTACAAAGAAGTCTCGCTTCCCATCGGTCAAAAGGGCCATGCTGCAAAATGTGTCAAAACCAGAAATGCAGGACAGGCCATGGAGAAATGGCAGCCGTGCTACGCTGATGGTCGGGATGTAAATTGCCAACAGCCAATCTGGAGAAGTGTACGGTGTGTACTGAAACATCGAAAAAACACAGCTTAGGGAGCATAGGGCACGTCCACTCATGGGCGTATAAATAGGGAAAACTAAAAATCAGCAAGACACAGGCACCCGAAAGTTTAGGGCTGCTCTGTTGACAAGAACCTCCACTTCATGACACCTTAAATATCCCAGGAAAGAGAAAAATGGATAAAGAAGTTGTGGTCCTTATATACAATGGAATATCACTCAGACATGAAATCAATGTCATAAGGCTAGTAGAAGCAAGATGAGTGGAGTTAGGTACGACGATTCTAAGTGAAATAAGTCACACAGAAAAAGACACTTATCATAAGCTATCACTTATAGAGGGAATGTAAAAACCGCTACACTTGAACTGAATTACAAAACAGAACAGAGTCACACGTTTAGAAAACACACTATGGCTGCTTAACGGGAAAGGTGAGGTGGGGTGATGCATAAAACAAGGGTTTCAAATTCGCTCAGATACCGTTCCATACACCCAATATGTAATAGACAAGACCTACTCCTTGCTCAGTGAACTGGACTCAACACTCCCTATTCAACGCACAAGAATATATGTGACTAGTAAGAATCTTAAAACCTATGTATTGATATCTGTCTGGAAGTGAGTCAAGTGTGTGTAAAGCCGCATAAACACAGCCGTGAAAAGCAGCTAAACCCCATTATAAAAATAAATTACTTTAAAAAACCCGTAAAACAAAGACAGTGAAAGAGAGAGAAATTCCTACAAAATTTGTTCAGAGGCTGTGATGCAACCTGGATTGACCATATCTAGACCCAAGCTGGATGAGACATAAGGGTGGACACTCTTGGGGCTGAGAGGTTGGGTGAGGTTGGGTGAGCAAACGCAGACCCTTTAAAGTAATACTGCGTGGTACCCATCCCATGGGTCCCAAATCTCCAGGTTCAAGGGCATCTTCCTACATCGAAAACATGCATGAGAAAAACAGAAGATGGTACACCGTGTGATTTTGAAAGGTTTCTAAAACGCACCTCATTTCTCATCTCCTTGTGTTCGGGTTCGCCATTCCAGCTACTTTACTAACAATCTCCCTACTTGGAGAATCAGCACCTTTAACCTCCTGTCCCGTACAGGTTGCAATTTGTCCTGAGGATGAAAGGGAAGAAGGGCAACCAATGAGAGACTAGGTCTAGGTGTTGGGACAGGCACAGGTCACTCTATTTTCCCATCAGGAAGAAGAATTAACCACAGGCTCAGCCTGCCGCCGGGAACCAGAATAGGGCCTGAGGCAATCCCGTGCTTTTGCCGCCAGCTCCCAAAAAAATAGTTGAAAAATGGAGCTCAGGGGCACTGCCATTCACAAACCTGCTGAGTTAGAAATGATAACTCTCATCCACAAATATATTGAGGGAAGGCAACGAAGAGGATTTGAAAGCAAGGCAGAATTGCAGGAAACAGGTTTCAGGAGGTAGATTCGAATCGCCTTTAAAGCACATGAAAAGTGGCAAAACGTCGCCAATGATGCACTTGGTCAAAAAGGGCGTATGCGTTTTTTCCTGAATATATTCAGGAAAAAACGCATACGCCCTTTTTGGCCAACCAAGCAACCTGGAAAGGCAAATCAGCGCTACAAAGAAGTCTCGCTTCCCATCGGTCAAAAGGACCATGCTGCAAAAAGTGTCAAAACCAGAAATGCAGGACAGGCCATGGAGAAATGGCAGCCGTGCTACGCTGATGGTCGGGATGTAAATTGCCAACAGCCACTCTGGAGAAGTGTACGGTGTGTCCTGAAACATCGAAAAAACACAGCTTAGGGAGCATAGGGCACGTCCACTCATGGGCATATAAATTGGGAAAACTAAAAATCAGCAAGACACAGGCACCCCAAAGTTTAGGGCTGATCTGTTGACAAGAACCTCCACTTCATGACACCTTAAATATCCCAGGAAAGAGAAAAATGGATAAAGAAGTTGTGGTCCTTATGTACAATGGAATATCACTCAGACATGAAATCAATGTCATAAGGCTAGTAGAAGCAAGATGAGTGGATTTAGGTACGACGATTCTAAGTGAAATAAGTCACACAGGAAAAGACACTTATCATAAGCTATCACTTATAGAGGGAATGTAAAAACCGCTACACTTGAACTGAATTACAAAACAGAACAGAGTCACACGTTTAGAAAACACACTATGGCTGCTTAACGGGAAAGGTGAGGTGGGGTGATGCATAAAACAAGGGTTTCAAATTCGCTCAGATACCGTTCCATACACCCAATATGTAATGGACAAGACCTATTCCTTGCTCAGTGAACTGGAATCAGCACCCCCTATTCACCGCACAACAATATATCTGACTAGTAAGAAACTTAAAACCTATGTATTGATATCTATCTGGAAGTGAGTCAAGTGGGTGTAAAGACGCATAAACACAGCCGTGAAAAGAAGCTAAACCCCATTATGAAAATAAATTACTTTTAAAAACCCGTAAAACAAAGACAGTGAAAGAGAGAGAAATTCTTACAAAATTCGTTCAGGGGCTGTGATGCAACCTGGATTGACCATATCTACACCCACAGCTGGATGAGACATAAGGGTGGTCACTCTTGGGGCTGAGAGGTTTGGTGAGGTTGGGTGAGCAAACGCAGACCCTTTAAAGTAATACTGCTTGGTACCCATCCCATGGGTCCCAAATCCCCAGGTTCAAGGGCATCTTCCTACATCGAAAACATGCATGAGAAACCCAGAAGATGGTACACCGTGTGATTTTGAAAGGTTTTTAAAATGCACCTCATTTCTCATCTCCTTGTGCTCGGGTTCGCCTTTCCAGCTACTTTACTAGCAATCTCCCTACTTGGAGAATCAGCACCATTAAGCTCCTGTTCCCTACAGGTTACAATTTGTCCTGAGGATGAACGGGAAGAGGGGCAACCAATGAGAGACTAGATCTAGGTGTTGGGACAGGCACAGGTCACTCTATTTTCCCATCAGGAAGAAGAATTAACCACAGGCTCAGCCTGCCGCCCAGAAGCAGAATAAGGCCTGAGGCAATCCCGCACTTTTGCGGCCAGCTCCCAAAAAAGAGAGTTGAAAAATGGAGATCAGGGACACTGCAATTCACAAACCCGCAGAGTTATAAATGATAACTCTTATCCACAGATATATTGAGGGAAGGCAACGAAGAGGATTTGAAAACAAGGCAGAATTGCAGGAAACAGATTTCAGGAGGTAGATTCGATTCGCCTTGAAAGCACATGAAAAGCGGCAAAACGTCGACAATGATGCCCTTGGCCAAAAAGGGCTTATGCGTTTTTTCCTGAGTATATTCAGGAAAACACGCATACGCCCTTTTTGGCCAACCAAGCAACCTGGAAAGGCAAATCAGCGCTACAAAGAAGTCTCGCTTCCCATCGGTCAAAAGGGTGATGCTGCAAAAAGTTTCAATACCAGAAATGCAGGACAGTCCATGGAGAAATGGCAGCCTTGCTACGCTGATGGGCGGGATGTAAATTGCCAACAGCCACTCTGGAGAAGTGTAAGGTGTGTCCTGAAACATCGAAAAAACACAGCTTAGGGAGCATAGGGCACGTCCACTCATGGGCGTATAAATAGGGAAAAATAAAAATCAGCAAGACACAGGCACCCCAAAGTTTAGGGCTGCTCTGTTGACAAGAACCTCCACTTCATGACACCTTAAATATCCCAGGAAAGAGAAAAATGGATAAAGAAGTTGTGGTCCTTATGTACAATGGAATATCACTCAGACATGAAATCAATGTCATAAGGCTAGTAGAAGCAAGATGAGTGGAGTTAGGTACGACGATTCTAAGTGAAATAAGTCACACAGAAAAAGACACTTATCATAAGCTATCACTTATAGAGGGAATGTAAAAACCGGTACACTTGAACTGAATTACAAAAGAGAACAGAGTCACACGTTTAGAAAACACACTATGGCTGCTTAACGGGAAAGGTGAGGTGGGGTGATGCATAAAACAAGGGTTTCAAATTCGCTCAGATACCGTTCCATACACCCAATATATAATAGACAAGACCTACTCCTTGCTCAGTGAACTGGACTCAACACCCCCTATTCACCGCACAAGAATATATGTGACTAGTAAGAATCTTAAAACCTATGTATTGATATCTGTCTGGAAGTGAGTCAAGTGGGTGTAAAGCCGCATAAACACAGCCGTGAAAAGCAGCTAAACCCCATTATAAAAATAAATTACTTTTAAAAACCCTTAAAATAAAGACAGTGAAAGAGAGAAATTCTTACAAAATTCGTTCAGAGGCTGTGATGCAACCTGAATTGACCATATCTAGACACACAGCTGGATGAGACATAAGGGTGGACACTCTTGGGGTTGAGAGTTTGGGTGAGCAAACGCAGACGCTTTAAAGTAATACTGCGTGGTACCCATCCCATGGGTCCCAAATCTCCAGGTTCAAGGGCATCTTCCTACATCGAAAACATGCATGAGAAACCCAGAAGATGTTACACCGTGTGATTTTGAAAGGTTTCTTAAACGCACCTCATTTCTCATCTCCTTGTGTTCGGGTTCGCCATTCAAGCTACTTTACTAACAATCTCCCTACTTGGAGAATCAGCACCTTTAACCTCCTGTTCCGTACAGGTTGCAAATTGTCCTGAGGATGAAAGGGAAGAGGGGCAACCAATGAGAGACTAGGTCTAGGTGTTGGGACAGGCACAGGTCACTCTATTTTCCCATCAGGAAGAAGAATTAACCACAGGCTCAGCCTGCCGCCGGGAACCAGAATAGGGCCTGAGGCAATCCCGTGCTTTTGCCGCCAGCTCCCAAAAAAATAGTTGAAAAATGGAGCTCAGGGGCACTGCCATTCACAAACCTGCTGAGTTATAAATGATAACTCTCATCCACAAATATATTGAGGGAAGGCAACGAAGAGGATTTGAAAGCAAGGCAGAATTGCAGGAAACAGGTTTCAGGAGGTAGATTCGAATCGCCTTTAAAGCACATCAAAAGTGGCAAAACGTCGCCAATGATGCACTTGGCCAAAAAGGGCGTATGCGTTTTTTCCTGAATATATTCAGGAAAAAACGCATACGCCCTTTTTGGCCAACCAAGCAACCTGGAAAGGCAAATCAGCGCTACAAAGAAGTCTCGGTTCCCATCGGTCAAAAGGGACATGCTGCAAAAAGTGTCAAAACCAGAAATGCAGGACAGGCCATGGAGAAATGGCAGCCTTGCTACGCTGATGGGCGGGATGTAAATTGCCAACAGCCACTCTGGAGATGTGTACGGTGTGTCCTGAAACATTGAAAAAACACAGCTTAGGGAGCATAGGGCACGTCCACTCATGGGAGTATAAATTGGGAAAAATAAAAATCAGCAAGACACAAGCACCCCAAAGTTTAGGGCTGCTCTGTTGACAAGAACCTCCACTTCATGACACCTTAAATATCCCAGGAAAGAGAAAAATGGATAAAGAAGTTGTGGTCCTTATGTACAATGGAATATCACTCAGATATGAAATCAATGTCATAAGGCTAGTAGAAGCAAGAAGAGTGGATTTAGGTACGACGATTCTAAGTGAAATAAGTCACACAGAAAAAGACACTTATCATAAGCTATCACTTATAGACGGAATGTAAAAACCGCTACACTTGAACTGAATTACAAAACAGAACAGAGTCACACTTTTAGAAAACACACTATGGCTGCTTAACGGGAAACGTGAGGTGGGGTGATGCATAAAACAAGGGTTTCAAATTCGCTCAGATACCGTTCCATACACCCAATATGTAATAGACAAGACCTACTCCTTGCTCAGTGAACTGGACTCAACACCCCCTATTCACCGCACAAGAATATATGTGACTAGTAAGAATCTTAAAACCTATGTATTGATATCTGTCTGGAAGTGAGTCAAGTGGGTGTAAAGCCGCATAAACACAGCCGTGAAAAGCAGCTAAACCCCATTATAAAAATAAATTACTTTTAAAAACCCGTAAAACAAAGACAGTGAAAGAGAGAGAAATTCTTACAAAATTCGTTCAGAGGCTGTGATGCAACCTGGATTGACCATATCTAGACCCACAGCTGGATGAGACATAAGGGTGGACACTCTTGGGGCTGAGAGATTGGGTGAGGTTGGGTGAGCAAACGCAGACACTTTAAAGTAATACTGTGTGGTACCCATCCCATGGGTCCCAAATCTCCAGGTTCAAGGGCATCTTCCTACATCGAAAACATGCATGAGAAACCCAGAAGATGGTACACCGTGTGATTTTGAAAGGTTTCTAAAACGCACCTCATTTCTCATCTCCTTGTGCTCTGGTTCGCCATTCCAGGTACTTTACTAGCAATCTCCCTACTTGGAGAATCAGCACCTTTAACCTCCTGTTCCCTACAGGTTGCAATTTGTCCTGAGGATGAACGGGAAGAGGGGCAACCAATGAGAGACTAGATCTAGGTGTTGGGACAGGCACAGGTCACTCTATTTTCCCATCAGGAAGAAGAATTAACCACAGGCTCAGCCTGCCGCCCAGAACCAGAAAAGGGCCTGAGGCAATCCCGCGCTTTGCGGCCAGCTCCCAAAAAAGCGAGTTGAAAAATGGAGCTCAGGGGCACTGCAATTCACAAACCTGCAGAGTTATAAATGATAACTCTCGTCCACAAATATATTGAGGGAAGGCAACGAAGAAGATTTGAAAGCAAGGCAGAATGGCAGGAAACAGGTTTCAGGAGGTAGATTCGAATCGCTTTTAAAGCACATGAAAAGTGGCAAAACATCGACAATGATGCCCTTGGCCAAAAAGGGCGTATGCGTTTTTTCCTGAATATATTCAGGAAAAAACGCATACGCCCTTTTTGGCCAACCAAGCAACCTGGAAAGGCAAATCAGCGCTACAAAGAAGTCTCGCTTCCCATCGGTCAAAAAGGCCATGCTGCAAAAAGTGTCAAAACCAGAAATGCAGGACAGGCCATGGAGAAATGGCAGCCTTGCTACGCTGATGGGCGGGATGTAAATTGCCAACAGCCACTCTGGAGAAGTGTACGGTGTGTCCTGAAACATCGAAAAAACACAGCTTAGGGAGCATAGGGCACATCCACTCATGGGCGTATAAATAGGGAAAACTAAAAATCAGCAAGACACAGGCACCCGAAAATTTAGGGCTGCTCTGTTGACAAGAACCTCCACTTCATGACACCTTAAATATCCCAGGAAAGAGAAAAATGGATAAAGAAGTTGTGGTCCTTATATACAATGAAATATCACTCAGACATGAAATCAATGTCATAAGGCTAGTAGAAGCAAGATGAGTGGAGTTAGGTACGACGATTCTAAGTGAAATAAGACACACAGAAAAAGACACTTATCATAAGCTATCACTTATAGAGGGAATGTAAAAACCGCTACACTTGAACTGAATTACAAAAGAGAACAGAGTCACACGTTTAGAAAACATACTATGGCTGCTTAACGGGAAAGGTGAGGTGGGGTGATGCATAAAACAAGGGTTTCAAATTCGCTCAGATACCGTTCCATACACCCAATATGTAATAGACAAGACCTACTCCTTGCTCAGTGAACTGGACTCAACACCCCCTATTCAACGCACAAGAATATATGTGACTAGTAAGAATCTTAAAACCTATGTATTGATATCTAACTGGAAGTGAGTCAAGTGGGTGTAAAGCCGCATAAACACAGCCGTGAAAAGCAGCTAAACCCCATTATAAAAATAAATTACTTTTAAAAACCCTTAAAATAAAGACAGTGAAAGAGAGAAATTCTTACAAAATTCGTTCAGAGGCTGTGATGCAACCTGAATTGACCATATCTAGACACACAGCTGGATGAGACATAAGGGTGGACACTCTTGGGGTTGAGAGTTTGGGTGAGCAAAAGCAGACCCTTTAAAGTAATACTGCGTGGTACCCATCCCATGGGTCCCAAATCTCCAGGTTCAAGGGCATCTTCCTACATTGAAAACATGCATCAGAAAAACAGAAGATGGTACACCGTGTGATTTTGAAAGGTTTCTAAAACGCACCTCATTTCTCATCTCCTTGTGCTCGGGTTCGCCTTTCCAGCTACTTTACTAACAATCTCCCTACTTGGAGAATCAGCACCTTTAACCTCCTGTTCCGTACAGGTTGCAATTTGTCCTGAGGATGAAAGGGAAGAGGGGCAACCAATGAGAGACTAGGTCTAGGTGTTGGGACAGGCACAGGTCACTCTATTTTCCCATCAGGAAGAAGAATTAACCACAGGCTCTGCCTGCCGCCGGGAACCAGAATAGGGCCTGAGGCAATCCCGCGCTTTTGCGGCCAGCTCCCAAAAAGACAGTTGAAATATGGAGCTAGGGGGCACTGCCATTCTCATACCTGCTGAGTTATAAATGATAACTCTCCTCCACAAATATATTGAGGGAAGGCAACGAAGAGGATTTGAAAGCAAGGCAGAATTGCAGGAAACAGGTTTCAGGAGGTAGATTCGAATCGCCTTTAAAGCACATGAAAAGTGGCAAAACTTCGAAAATGATGCCCTTGGCCAAAAAGTGCGTATGCGTTTTTTCCTGAATATATTCAGGAAAAAACGCATACGCCCTTTTTGGCCAACCAAGCAACCTGGAAAGGCAAATCAGCGCTACAAAGAAGTCTCGCTTCCCATCGGTCAAAAAGGCCATGCTGCAAAAAGTGTCAAAACCAGAAATGCAGGACAGGCCATGGAGAAATGGCAGCCTTGCTACGCTGATGGGCGGGATGTAAATTGCCAACAGCCACTCTGGAGAAGTGTACGGTGTGTCCTGAAACATCGAAAAAACACAGCTTAGGGAGCATAGGGCACGTCCACTCATGGGCGTATAAATAGGGAAAACTAAAAATCAGCAAGACACAGGCACCCGAAAATTTAGGGCTGCTCTGTTGACAAGAACCTCCACTTCATGACACCTTAAATATCCCAGGAAAGAGAAAAATGGATAAAGAAGTTGTGGTCCTTATATACAATGGAATATCACTCAGACATGAAATCAATGTCATAAGGCTAGTAGAAGCAAGATGAGTGGAGTTAGGTACGACGATTCTAAGTGAAATAAGACACACAGAAAAAGACACTTATCATAAGCTATCACTTATAGAGGGAATGTAAAAACCGCTACACTTGAACTTAATTACAAAACAGAACAGAGTCACACGTTTAGAAAACACACTATGGCTGCTTAACGGGAAAGGTGAGGTGGGGTGATGCATAAAACAAGGGTTTCAAATTCGCGCAGATACCGTTCCATACACCCAATATGTAATAGACAAGACCTACTCCTTGCTCAGTGAACTAGACTCAACACCCCCTATTCAACGCACAAGAATATATGTGACTAGTAAGAATCTTAAAACCTATGTATTGATATCTATCTGGAAGTGAGTCAAGTGGGTGTAAAGCCGCATAAACACAGCCGTGAAAAGCAGCTAAACCCCATTATAAAAATAAATTACTTTTAAAAACCCTTAAAATAAAGACAGTGAAAGAGAGAAATTCTTACAAAATTCGTTCAGAGGCTGTGATGCAACCTGAATTGACCATATCTAGACACACAGCTGGATGAGACATAAGGGTGGACACTCTTGGGGTTGAGAGTTTGGGTGAGCAAACGCAGACCCTTTAAAGTAATACTGTGTGGTACCCATCCCATGGGTCCCAAATCTCCAGGTTCAAGGGCATCTTCCTACATCGAAAACATGCATGAGAAACCCAGAAGATGGTACACCGTGTGATTTTGAAAGGTTTCTAAAACGCACCTCATTTCTCATCTCCTTGTGCTCTGGTTCGCCATTCCAGTTACTTTACTAGCAATCTCCCTACTTGGAGAATCAGCACCTTTAACCACCTGTTCCCTACAGGTTGCAATTTGTCCTGAGGATGAACGGGAAGAGGGGCAACCAATGAGAGACTAGATCTAGGTGTTGGGACAGGCACAGGTCACTCTATTTTCCCATCAGGAAAAAGAATTAACCACAGGCTCAGCCTGCCGCCCAGAAGCAGAATAGGGCCTGAGGCAATCCCGCGCTTTGCGGCCAGCTCCCAAAAAAGACAGTTGAAAAATGGAGCTCAGGGGCACTGCAATTCACAAACCTGCAGAGTTATATATGATAACTCTCGTCCACAAATATATTGAGGGAAGGCAACGAAGAGGATTTGAAAGCAAGGCAGAATTGCAGGAAACAGGTTTCAGGAGGTAGATTCGAATCGCCTTTAAAGCACATGAAAAGTGGCAAAACGTCGCCAATGATGCACTTGGCCAAAAAGGGCGTATGCGTTTTTTCCTGAATATATTCAGGAAAAAACGCATACGCCCTGTTTGGCCAACCAAGCAACCTGGAAAGGCAAATCACCGCTACAAAGAAGTCTCGCTTCCCATCGGTCAAAAGGGCCATGCTGCAAAAAATGTCAAAACCAGAAATGCAGGACAGGCCATGGAGAAATGGCAGCCGTGCTACGCTGATGGTCGGGATGTAAATTGCCAACAGCCACTCTGGAGAAGTGTACGGTGTGTCCTGAAACATCGAAAAAACACAGCTTAGGGAGCATAGGGCACGTCCACTCATGGGCGTATAAATTGGGAAAACTAAAAATCAGCAAGACACAGGCACCCCGACGTTTAGGGCTGCTCTGTAGACAAGAACCTCCACTTCATGACACCTTAAATATCCCAGGAAAGAGAAAAATGGATAAAGAAGTTGTGGTCCTTATGTACAATGGAATATCACTCAGACATGAAATCAATGTCATAAGGCTAGTAGAAGCAAGATGAGTGGATTTAGGTACGACGATTCTAAGTGAAATATGTAACACAGAAAAAGACACTTATCATAAGCTATCACTTATAGAGGGAATGTAAAAACCGCTACACTTGAACTGAATTACGAAACAGAACAGAGTCTCACGTTTAGAAAACACACTATGGCTGCTTAACGGGAAAGGTGAGGTGGGGTGATGCATAAAACAAGGGTTTCAAATTCGCTCAGATACCGTTCCATACACCCAATATGTAATAGACAAGACCTACTCCTTGCTCAGTGAACTGGAATCAACACCCCCTATTCACCGCACAACAATATATCTGACTAGTAAGAAACTTAAAACCTATGTATTGATATCTATCTGGAAGTGAGTCAAGTGGGTGTAAAGACGCATAAACACAGCCGTGAAAAGCAGCTAAACCCCATTATGAAAATAAATTACTTTTAAAAACCCGTAAAACAAAGACAGTGAAAGAGAGAGAAATTCTTACAAAATTCGTTCAGGGGCTGTGATGCAACCTGGATTGACCATATCTACACCCACAGCTGGATGAGACATAAGGGTGGTCACTCTTGGGGCTGAGAGGTTTGGTGAGGTTGGGTGAGGAAACGCAGACCCTTTAAAGTAATACTGCTTGGTACCCATCCCATGGGTCCCAAATCCCCAGGTTCAAGGGCATCTTCCTACATCGAAAACATGCATGAGAAACCAAGAAGATGGTACACCGTGTGATTTTGAAAGGTTTTTAAAATGCACCTCATTTCTCATCTCCTTGTGCTCGGGTTCGCCTTTCCAGCTACTTTACTAGCAATCTCCCTACTTGGAGAATCAGCACCATTAAGCTCCTGTTCCCTACAGGTTACAATTTGTCCTGAGGATGAACGGGAAGAGGGGCAACCAATGAGAGACTAGATCTAGGTGTTGGGACAGGCACAGGTCACTCTATTTTCCCATCAGGAAAAAGAATTAACCACAGGCTCAGCCTGCCGCCCAGAAACAGAATAGGGCCTGAGGCAATCCCGCACTTTTGCGGCCAGCTCCCAAAAAAGAGAGTTGAAAAATGGAGATCAGGGACACTGCAATTCACAAACCCGCAGAGTTATAAATGATAACTCTCATCCACAGATATATTGAGGGAAGGCAACGAAGAGGATTTGAAAACAAGGCAGAATTGCAGGAAACAGATTTCAGGAGGTAGATTCGAATCGCCTTGAAAGCACATGAAAAGCGGCAAAACGTCGACAATGATGCCCTTGGCCAAAAAGGGCTTATGCGTTTTTTCCTGAGTATATTCAGGAAAACACGCATTCGCCCTTTTTGGCCAACCAAGCAACCTGGAAAGGCAAATCAGCGCTACAAAGAAGTCTCGCTTCCCATCGGTCAAAAGGGTGATGCTGCAAAAAGTTTCAATACCAGAAATGCAGGACAGTCCATGGAGAAATGGCAGCCTTGCTACGCTGATGGGCGGGATGTAAATTGCCAACAGCCACTCTGGAGAAGTGTAAGGTGTGTCCTGAAACATCGAAAAAACACAGCTTAGGGAGCATAGGGCACGTCCACTAATGGGCGTATAAATTGGGAAAACTAAAAATCAGCAAGACACAGGCACCCCGACGTTTAGGGCTGCTCTGTAGACAAGAACCTCCACTTCATGACACCTTAAATATCCCAGGAAAGAGAAAAATGGATAAAGAAGTTGTGGTCCTTATGTACAATGGAATATCACTCAGACAAGAAATGAATGCAATAAAGCTAGTAGAAGCAAGATGAGTGGAGTTAGGTACGACGATTCTAAGTGAAATAAGTCACACAGAAAAAGACACTTATCATAAGCTATCACTTATAGAGGGAATGTAAAAACCGCTACACTTGAACTGAATTACAAAACAGAACAGAGTCACACGTTTAGAAAACACACTATGGCTGCTTAACGGGAAAGGTGAGGTGGGGTGATGCATAAAACAAGGGTTTCAAATTCGCTCAGATACCGTTCCATACACCCAATATGTAATAGACAAGACCTACTCCTTGCTCAGTGAACTGGACTCAACACCCCCTATTCACCGCACAAGAATATATGTGACTAGTAAGAATCTTAAAACCTATGTATTGATATCTGTCTGGAAGTGAGTCAAGTGGGTGTAAAGCCGCATAAACACAGCCGTGAAAAGCAGCTAAACCCCATTATAAAAATAAATTACTTTTAAAAACCCTTAAAATAAAGACAGTGAAAGAGAGAAATTCTTACAAAATTCGTTCAGAGGCTGTGATGCAACCTGAATTGACCATATCTAGACACACAGCTGGATGAGACATAAGGGTGGACACTCTTGGGGTTGAGAGTTTGGGTGAGCAAACGCAGACCCTTTAAAGTAATACTGCGTGGTACCCATCCCATGGGTCCCAAATCTCCAGGTTCAAGGGCATCTTCCTACATCGAAAACATGCATGAGAAAAACAGAAGATGGTACACCGTGTGATTTTGAAAGGTTTCTAAAACGCACCTCATTTCTCATCTCCTTGTGTTCGAGTTCGCCATTCCAGCTACTTGACTAACAATCTCCCTACTTGGAGAATCAGCACCTTTAACCTCCTGTTCCGTACAGGTTGCAATTTGTCCTGAGGATGAAAGGGAAGAGGGGCAACCAATGAGAGACTAGGTCTAGGTGTTGGGACAGGCACAGGTCAATCTATTTTCCCATCAGGAAGAAGAATTAACCACAGGCTCAGCCTGCCGCCGGGAACCAGAATAGGGCCTGAGGCAATCCCGTGCTTTTGCCGCCAGCTCCCAAAAAAATAGTTGAAAAATGGAGCTCAGGGGCACTGCCATTCACAAACCTGCTGAGTTATAAATGATAACTCTCATCCACAAATATATTGAGGGAAGGCAACGAAGAGGATTTGAAAGCAAGGCAGAATTGCAGGAAACAGGTTTCAGGAGGTAGATTCGAATCGCCTTTAAAGCACATGAAAAGTGGCAAAACGTCGCCAATGATGCACTTGGCCAAAAAGGGCGTATGCGTTTTTTCCTGAATATATTCAGGAAAAAACGCATACGCCCTTTTTGGCCAACCAAGCAACCTGGAAAGGCAAATCAGCGCTACAAAGAAGTCTCGCTTCCCATCGGTCAAAAGGGCCATGCTGCAAAAAGTGTCAAAACCAGAAATGCAGGACAGGCCATGGAGAAATGGCAGCCATGCTACGCTGATGGTCGGGATGTAAATTGCCAACAGCCACTCTGGAGAAGTGTACGGTGTGTCCTGAAACATCGAAAAAACACCGCTTAGGGAGCATAGGGCACGTCCACTCATGGGCGTATAAATTGGGAAAACTAAAAATCAGCAAGACACAGGCACCCCGACGTTTAGGGCTGCTCTGTTGACAAGAACCTCCACTTCATGACACCTTAAATATCCCAGGAAAGAGAAAAATGGATAAAGAAGTTGTGGTCCTTATGTACAATGGAATATCACTCAGACATGAAATGAATGTCATAAGGCTAGCAGAAGCAAGATGAGTGGAGTTAGGTACGACGATTTTAAGTGAAATAAGTCACACAGAAAAAGACACTTATCATAAGCTATCACTTATAGAAGGAATGTAAAAACCGCTACACTTGAACTGAATTACAAAAGAGAACAGAGTCACACGTTTAGAAAACACACTATGGCTGCTTAACGGGAAAGGTGAGGTGGGGTGATGCATAAAACAAGGGTTTCAAATTCGCTCAGATACCGACCCATACACCCAATATGTAATAGACAAGACCTACTCCTTGCTCAGTGAACTGGAATCAACACCCCCTATTCACCGCACAACAATATATCTGACTAGTAAGAAACTTAAAACCTATGTATTGATATCTATCTGGAAGTGAGTCAAGTGGGTGTAAAGCTGCATAAACACAGCCGTGAAAAGCAGCTAAACCACATTATAGAAATAAATTACTTTTAAAAACCCGTAAAACAAAGACAGTGAAAGAGAGAGAAATTCTTACAAAATTCGTTCAGAGGCTGTGATGCAACCTGGATTGACCATATCTAGACCCACAGCTGGATGAGACATAAGGGTGGACACTCTTGGGGCTGAGAGGTTGGGTGAGGTTGGGTGAGCAAACGCAGACACTTTAAAGTAATACTGCGTGGTACCCATCCCATGGGTCCCAAATCTCCAGGTTCAAGGGCATCTTCCTACATCGAAAACATGCATGAGAAACCCAGAAGATGGTACACCGTGTGATTTTGAAAGGTTTCTAAAACGCACCTCATTTCTCATCTCCTTGTGCTCTGGTTCGCCATTCCAGGTACTTTACTAGCAATCTCCCTACTTGGAGAATCAGCACCTTTAACCTCCTGTTCCCTACAGGTTGCAATTTGTCCTGAGGATGAACGGGAAGAGGGGCAACCAATGAGAGACTAGATCTAGGTGTTGGGACAGGCACAGGTCACTCTATTTTCCCATCAGGAAGAAGAATTAACCAGAGGCTCAGCCTGCCGCCCAGAACCAGAAAAGGGCCTGAGGCAATCCCGCGCTTTGCGGCCAGCTCCCAAAAAAGCGAGTTGAAAAATGGAGCTCAGGGGCACTGCAATTCACAAACCTGCAGAGTTATAAATGATAACTCTCGTCCACAAATATATTGAGGGAAGGCAACGAAGAAGATTTGAAAGCAAGGAAGAATTGCAGGAAACAGGTTTCAGGAGGTAGATTCGAATCGCCTTTAAAGCACATGAAAAGTGGCAAAACATCGACAATGATGCCCTTGGCCAAAAAGGGCGTATGCGTTTTTTCCTGAATATATTCAGGAAAAAACGCATACGCCCTTTTTGGCCAACCAAGCAACCTGGAAAGGCAAATTAGCGCTACAAAGTAGTCTCGCTTCCCATCGGTCAAAAGGGCCATGCTGCAAAAAGTGTGAAAACCAGAAATGCAGGACAGGCCATGGAGAAATGGCAGCCTTGCTACGCTGATGGGCGGGATGTAAATTGCCAGCAGCCACTCTGGAGAAGTGTACGGTGTGTCCTGAAACATCGAAAAAACACAGCTTAGGGAGCATAGGGCATGTCCACTCATGGGCGTATAAATAGGGAAAACTAAAAATCAGCAAGACACAGGCACCCCAAAGTTTAGGGCTGCTCTGTTGACAAGAACCT
Source organism: Eschrichtius robustus (assembly GCF_028021215.1). Taxonomy (NCBI): domain Eukaryota; kingdom Metazoa; phylum Chordata; class Mammalia; order Artiodactyla; family Eschrichtiidae; genus Eschrichtius; species Eschrichtius robustus. Next base: position 1,328,182 of record NW_027175668.1, read on the forward strand.
CCACTTCATGACACCTTAAATATCCCAGGAAAGAGAAAAATGGATAAAGAAGTTGTGGTCCTTATGTACAATGGAATATCACTCAGACATGAAATCAATGTCATAAGGCTGGTAGAAGCAAGATGAGTGGAGTTAGGTACGACGATTCTAAGTGAAATAAGTCACACAGAAAAAGGCACTTATCATAAGCTATCACTTATAGAGGGAATGTAAAAACCGCTACACTTGAACTGAATTACAAAACAGAACAGAGTCACATGTTTAGAAAACACACTATGGCTGCTTAACGGGAAAGGTGAGGTGGGGTGATGCATAAAACAAGGGTTTCAAATTCGCTCAGATACCGTTCCATACACCCAATATGTAATAGACAAGACCTACTCCTTGCTCAGTGAACTGGACTCAACACCCCCTATTCACCGCACAAGAATATATGTGACTAGTAAGAATCTTAAAACCTATGTATTGATATCTGTCTGGAAGTGAGTCAAGTGGGTGTAAAGCCACATAAACACAGCCGTGAAAAGCAGCTAAACCCCATTATAAAAATAAATTACTTTTAAAAACCCTTAAAATAAAGACAGTGAAAGAGAGAAATTCTTACAAAATTCGTTCAGAGGCTGTGATGCAACCTGAATTGACCATATCTAGACACACAGCTGGATGAGACATAAGGGTGGACACTCTTGGGGTTGAGAGTTTGGGTGAGCAAAAGCGCACCCTTTAAAGTAATACTGCGTGGTACCCATCCCATGGGTCCCAAATCTCCAGGTTCAAGGGCATCTTCCTACATTGAAAACATGCATGAGAAAAACAGAAGATGGTACACCGTGTGATTTTGAAAGGTTTCTAAAACGCACCACATTTCTCATCTCCTTGTGCTCGGGTTCGCCTTTCCAGCTACTTTACTAACAATCTCCCTACTTGGAGAATCAGCACCTTTAACCTCCTGTTCCGTACAGGTTGCAATTTGTCCTGAGGATGAAAGGGAAGAGGGGCAACCAATGAGAGACTAGGTCTAGGTGTTGGGACAGGCACAGGTCACTCTATTTTCCCATCAGGAAGAAGAATTAACCACAGGCTCAGCCTGCCGCCGGGAACCAGAATAGGGCCTGAGGCAATCCCGCGCTTTTGCGGCCAGCTCCCAAAAAGACAGTTGAAAAATGGAGCTAGGGGGCACTGCCATTCTCATACCTGCTGAGTTATAAATGATAACTCTCGTCCACAAATATATTGAGGGAAGGCAACGAAGAGGATTTGAAAGCAAGGCAGAATTGCAGGAAACAGGTTTCAGGAGGTAGATTCGAATCGCCTTTAAAGCACATGAAAAGTGGCAAAACTTCGAAAATGATGCCCTTGGCCAAAAAGTGCGTATGCGTTTTTTCCTGAATATATTCAGGAAAAAACGCATACGCCCTTTTTGGCCAACCAAGCAACCTGGAAAGGCAAATCAGCGCTACAAAGAAGTCTCGCTTCCCATCGGTCAAAAGGGCCATGCTGCAAAAAGTGTCAAAACCTGAAATGCAGGACAGGCCATGGAGAAATGGCAGCCTTGCTACGCTGATGGGCGGGATGTAAATTGCCAACAGCCACTCTGGAGAAGTGTACGGTGTGTCCTGAAACATCGAAAAAACACAGCTTAGGGAGCATAGGGCACGTCCACTCATGGGCGTATAAATTGGGAAAACTAAAAATCAGCAAGACACAGGCACCCGAAAATTTAGGGCTGCTCTGTTGACAAGAACCTCCACTTCATGACACCTTAAATATCCCAGGAAAGAGAAAAATGGATAAAGAAGTTGTGGTCCTTATATACAATGGAATATCACTCAGACATGAAATCAATGTCATAAGGCTAGTAGAAGCAAGATGAGTGGAGTTAGGTACGACGATTCTAAGTGAAATAAGACACACAGAAAAAGACACTTATCATAAGCTATCACTTATAGAGGGAATGTAAAAACCGCTACACTTGAACTTAATTACAAAACAGAACAGAGTCACACGTTTAGAAAACACACTATGGCTGCTTAACGGGAAAGGTGAGGTGGGGTGATGCATAAAACAAGGGTTTCAAATTCGCTCAGATACCGTTCCATACACCCAATATGTAATAGACAAGACCTACTCCTTGCTCAGTGAACTGGACTCAACACCCCCTATTCAACGCACAAGAATATATGTGACTAGTAAGAATCTTAAAACCTATGTATTGATATCTGTCTGGAAGTGAGTCAAGTGGGTGTAAAGCCGCATAAACACAGCCGTGAAAAGCAGCTAAACCCCATTATAAAAATAAATTACTTTTAAAAACCCTTAAAATAAAGACAGTGAAAGAGAGAAATTCTTACAAAATTCGTTCAGAGGCTGTGATGCAACCTGAATTGACCATATCTAGACACACAGCTGGATGAGACATAAGGGTGGACACTCTTGGGGTTGAGAGTTTGGGTGAGCAAACGCAGACCCTTTAAAGTAATACTGCGTGGTACCCATCCCATGGGTCCCAAATCTCCAGGTTCAAGGGCATCTTCCTACATCGAAAACATGCATGAGAAACCCAGAAGATGGTACACCGTGTGATTTTGAAAGGTTTCTAAAACGCACCTCATTTCTCATCTCCTTGTGCTCTGGTTCGCCATTCCAGTTACTTTACTAGCAATCTCCCTACTTGGAGAATCAGCACCTTTAACCACCTGTTCCCTACAGGTTGCAATTTGTCCTGAGGATGAACGGGAAGAGGGGCAACCAATGAGAGACTAGATCTAGGTGTTGGGACAGGCACAGGTCACTCTATTTTCCCATCAGGAAGAAGAATTAACCACAGGCTCAGCCTGCCGCCCAGAAGCAGAATAGGGCCTGAGGCAATCCCGCGCTTTGCGGCCAGCTCCCAAAAAAGACAGTTGAAAAATGGAGCTCAGGGGCACTGCAATTCACAAACCTGCAGAGTTATATATGATAACTCTCGTCCACAAATATATTGAGGGAAGGCAACGAAGAGGATTTGAAAGCAAGGCAGAATTGCAGGAAACAGGTTTCAGGAGGTAGATTCGAATCGCCTTTAAAGCACATGAAAAGTGGCAAAACGTCGCCAATGATGCACTTGGCCAAAAAGGGCGTATGCGTTTTTTCCTGAATATATTCAGGAAAAAACGCATACGCCCTGTTTGGCCAACCAAGCAACCTGGAAAGGCAAATCACCGCTACAAAGAAGTCTCGCTTCCCATCGGTCAAAAGGGCCATGCTGCAAAAAATGTCAAAACCAGAAATGCAGGACAGGCCATGGAGAAATGGCAGCCGTGCTACGCTGATGGTCGGGATGTAAATTGCCAACAGCCACTCTGGAGAAGTGTACGGTGTGTCCTGAAACATCGAAAAAACACAGCTTAGGGAGCATAGGGCACGTCCACTCATGGGCGTATAAATTGGGAAAACTAAAAATCAGCAAGACACAGGCACCCCGACGTTTAGGGCTGCTCTGTAGACAAGAACCTCCACTTCATGACACCTTAAATATCCCAGGAAAGAGAAAAATGGATAAAGAAGTTGTGGTCCTTATGTACAATGGAATATCACTCAGACATGAAATCAATGTCATAAGGCTAGTAGAAGCAAGATGAGTGGATTTAGGTACGACGATTCTAAGTGAAATATGTAACACAGAAAAAGACACTTATCATAAGCTATCACTTATAGAGGGAATGTAAAAACCGCTACACTTGAACTGAATTACGAAACAGAACAGAGTCTCACGTTTAGAAAACACACTATGGCTGCTTAACGGGAAAGGTGAGGTGGGGTGATGCATAAAACAAGGGTTTCAAATTCGCTCAGATACCGTTCCATACACCCAATATGTAATAGACAAGACCTACTCCTTGCTCAGTGAACTGGAATCAACACCCCCTATTCACCGCACAACAATATATCTGACTAGTAAGAAACTTAAAACCTATGTATTGATATCTATCTGGAAGTGAGTCAAGTGGGTGTAAAGACGCATAAACACAGCCGTGAAAAGCAGCTAAACCCCATTATGAAAATAAATTACTTTTAAAAACCCGTAAAACAAAGACAGTGAAAGAGAGAGAAATTCTTACAAAATTCGTTCAGGGGCTGTGATGCAACCTGGATTGACCATATCTACACCCACAGCTGGATGAGACATAAGGGTGGTCACTCTTGGGGCTGAGAGGTTTGGTGAGGTTGGGTGAGCAAACGCAGACCCTTTAAAGTAATACTGCTTGGTACCCATCCCATGGGTCCCAAATCCCCAGGTTCAAGGGCATCTTCCTACATCGAAAACATGCATGAGAAACCAAGAAGATGGTACACCGTGTGATTTTGAAAGGTTTTTAAAATGCACCTCATTTCTCATCTCCTTGTGCTCGGGTTCGCCTTTCCAGCTACTTTACTAGCAATCTCCCTACTTGGAGAATCAGCACCATTAAGCTCCTGTTCCCTACAGGTTACAATTTGTCCTGAGGATGAACGGGAAGAGGGGCAACCAATGAGAGACTAGATCTAGGTGTTGGGACAGGCACAGGTCACTCTATTTTCCCATCAGGAAAAAGAATTAACCACAGGCTCAGCCTGCCGCCCAGAAACAGAATAGGGCCTGAGGCAATCCCGCACTTTTGCGGCCAGCTCCCAAAAAAGAGAGTTGAAAAATGGAGATCAGGGACACTGCAATTCACAAACCCGCAGAGTTATAAATGATAACTCTCATCCACAGATATATTGAGGGAAGGCAACGAAGAGGATTTGAAAACAAGGCAGAATTGCAGGAAACAGATTTCAGGAGGTAGATTCGAATCGCCTTGAAAGCACATGAAAAGCGGCAAAACGTCGACAATGATGCCCTTGGCCAAAAAGGGCTTATGCGTTTTTTCCTGAGTATATTCAGGAAAACACGCATTCGCCCTTTTTGGCCAACCAAGCAACCTGGAAAGGCAAATCAGCGCTACAAAGAAGTCTCGCTTCCCATCGGTCAAAAGGGTGATGCTGCAAAAAGTTTCAATACCAGAAATGCAGGACAGTCCATGGAGAAATGGCAGCCTTGCTACGCTGATGGGCGGGATGTAAATTGCCAACAGCCACTCTGGAGAAGTGTAAGGTGTGTCCTGAAACATCGAAAAAACACAGCTTATGGAGCATAGGGCACGTCCACTAATGGGCGTATAAATTGGGAAAACTAAAAATCAGCAAGACACAGGCACCCCGACGTTTAGGGCTGCTCTGTAGACAAGAACCTCCACTTCATGACACCTTAAATATCCCAGGAAAGAGAAAAATGGATAAAGAAGTTGTGGTCCTTATGTACAATGGAATATCACTCAGACAAGAAATGAATGCAATAAAGCTAGTAGAAGCAAGATGAGTGGAGTTAGGTACGACGATTCTAAGTGAAATAAGTCACACAGAAAAAGACACTTATCATAAGCTATCACTTATAGAGGGAATGTAAAAACCGCTACACTTGAACTGAATTACAAAACAGAACAGAGTCACACGTTTAGAAAACACACTATGGCTGCTTAACGGGAAAGGTGAGGTGGGGTGATGCATAAAACAAGGGTTTCAAATTCGCTCAGATACCGTTCCATACACCCAATATGTAATAGACAAGACCTACTCCTTGCTCAGTGAACTGGACTCAACACCCCCTATTCACCGCACAAGAATATATGTGACTAGTAAGAATCTTAAAACCTATGTATTGATATCTGTCTGGAAGTGAGTCAAGTGGGTGTAAAGCCGCATAAACACAGCCGTGAAAAGCAGCTAAACCCCATTATAAAAATAAATTACTTTTAAAAACCCTTAAAATAAAGACAGTGAAAGAGAGAAATTCTTACAAAATTCGTTCAGAGGCTGTGATGCAACCTGAATTGACCATATCTAGACACACAGCTGGATGAGACATAAGGGTGGACACTCTTGGGGTTGAGAGTTTGGGTGAGCAAACGCAGACCCTTTAAAGTAATACTGCGTGGTACCCATCCCATGGGTCCCAAATCTCCAGGTTCAAGGGCATCTTCCTACATCGAAAACATGCATGAGAAAAACAGAAGATGGTACACCGTGTGATTTTGAAAGGTTTCTAAAACGCACCTCATTTCTCATCTCCTTGTGTTCGAGTTCGCCATTCCAGCTACTTGACTAACAATCTCCCTACTTGGAGAATCAGCACCTTTAACCTCCTGTTCCGTACAGGTTGCAATTTGTCCTGAGGATGAAAGGGAAGAGGGGCAACCAATGAGAGACTAGGTCTAGGTGTTGGGACAGGCACAGGTCAATCTATTTTCCCATCAGGAAGAAGAATTAACCACAGGCTCAGCCTGCCGCCGGGAACCAGAATAGGGCCTGAGGCAATCCCGTGCTTTTGCCGCCAGCTCCCAAAAAAATAGTTGAAAAATGGAGCTCAGGGGCACTGCCATTCACAAACCTGCTGAGTTATAAATGATAACTCTCATCCACAAATATATTGAGGGAAGGCAACGAAGAGGATTTGAAAGCAAGGCAGAATTGCAGGAAACAGGTTTCAGGAGGTAGATTCGAATCGCCTTTAAAGCACATGAAAAGTGGCAAAACGTCGCCAATGATGCACTTGGCCAAAAAGGGCGTATGCGTTTTTTCCTGAATATATTCAGGAAAAAACGCATACGCCCTTTTTGGCCAACCAAGCAACCTGGAAAGGCAAATCAGCGCTACAAAGAAGTCTCGCTTCCCATCGGTCAAAAGGGCCATGCTGCAAAAAGTGTCAAAACCAGAAATGCAGGACAGGCCATGGAGAAATGGCAGCCATGCTACGCTGATGGTCGGGATGTAAATTGCCAACAGCCACTCTGGAGAAGTGTACGGTGTGTCCTGAAACATCGAAAAAACACCGCTTAGGGAGCATAGGGCACGTCCACTCATGGGCGTATAAATTGGGAAAACTAAAAATCAGCAAGACACAGGCACCCCGACGTTTAGGGCTGCTCTGTTGACAAGAACCTCCACTTCATGACACCTTAAATATCCCAGGAAAGAGAAAAATGGATAAAGAAGTTGTGGTCCTTATGTACAATGGAATATCACTCAGACATGAAATGAATGTCATAAGGCTAGCAGAAGCAAGATGAGTGGAGTTAGGTACGACGATTTTAAGTGAAATAAGTCACACAGAAAAAGACACTTATCATAAGCTATCACTTATAGAAGGAATGTAAAAACCGCTACACTTGAACTGAATTACAAAAGAGAACAGAGTCACACGTTTAGAAAACACACTATGGCTGCTTAACGGGAAAGGTGAGGTGGGGTGATGCATAAAACAAGGGTTTCAAATTCGCTCAGATACCGACCCATACACCCAATATGTAATAGACAAGACCTACTCCTTGCTCAGTGAACTGGAATCAACACCCCCTATTCACCGCACAACAATATATCTGACTAGTAAGAAACTTAAAACCTATGTATTGATATCTATCTGGAAGTGAGTCAAGTGGGTGTAAAGCTGCATAAACACAGCCGTGAAAAGCAGCTAAACCACATTATAGAAATAAATTACTTTTAAAAACCCGTAAAACAAAGACAGTGAAAGAGAGAGAAATTCTTACAAAATTCGTTCAGAGGCTGTGATGCAACCTGGATTGACCATATCTAGACCCACAGCTGGATGAGACATAAGGGTGGACACTCTTGGGGCTGAGAGGTTGGGTGAGGTTGGGTGAGCAAACGCAGACACTTTAAAGTAATACTGCGTGGTACCCATCCCATGGGTCCCAAATCTCCAGGTTCAAGGGCATCTTCCTACATCGAAAACATGCATGAGAAACCCAGAAGATGGTACACCGTGTGATTTTGAAAGGTTTCTAAAACGCACCTCATTTCTCATCTCCTTGTGCTCTGGTTCGCCATTCCAGGTACTTTACTAGCAATCTCCCTACTTGGAGAATCAGCACCTTTAACCTCCTGTTCCCTACAGGTTGCAATTTGTCCTGAGGATGAACGGGAAGAGGGGCAACCAATGAGAGACTAGATCTAGGTGTTGGGACAGGCACAGGTCACTCTATTTTCCCATCAGGAAGAAGAATTAACCAGAGGCTCAGCCTGCCGCCCAGAACCAGAAAAGGGCCTGAGGCAATCCCGCGCTTTGCGGCCAGCTCCCAAAAAAGCGAGTTGAAAAATGGAGCTCAGGGGCACTGCAATTCACAAACCTGCAGAGTTATAAATGATAACTCTCGTCCACAAATATATTGAGGGAAGGCAACGAAGAAGATTTGAAAGCAAGGAAGAATTGCAGGAAACAGGTTTCAGGAGGTAGATTCGAATCGCCTTTAAAGCACATGAAAAGTGGCAAAACATCGACAATGATGCCCTTGGCCAAAAAGGGCGTATGCGTTTTTTCCTGAATATATTCAGGAAAAAACGCATACGCCCTTTTTGGCCAACCAAGCAACCTGGAAAGGCAAATCAGCGCTACAAAGTAGTCTCGCTTCCCATCGGTCAAAAGGGCCATGCTGCAAAAAGTGTGAAAACCAGAAATGCAGGACAGGCCATGGAGAAATGGCAGCCTTGCTACGCTGATGGGCGGGATGTAAATTGCCAGCAGCCACTCTGGAGAAGTGTACGGTGTGTCCTGAAACATCGAAAAAACACAGCTTAGGGAGCATAGGGCATGTCCACTCATGGGCGTATAAATAGGGAAAACTAAAAATCAGCAAGACACAGGCACCCCAAAGTTTAGGGCTGCTCTGTTGACAAGAACCTCCACTTCATGACACCTTAAATATCCCAGGAAAGAGAAAAATGGATAAAGAAGTTGTGGTCCTTATGTACAATGGAATATCACTCAGACATGAAATCAATGTCATAAGGCTGGTAGAAGCAAGATGAGTGGAGTTAGGTACGACGATTCTAAGTGAAATAAGTCACACAGAAAAAGGCATTTATCATAAGCTATCACTTATAGAGGGAATGTAAAAACCGCTACACTTGAACTGAATTACAAAACAGAACAGAGTCACATGTTTAGAAAACACACTATGGCTGCTTAACGGGAAAGGTGAGGTGGGGTGATGCATAAAACAAGGGTTTCAAATTCGCTCAGATACCGTTCCATACACCCAATATGTAATAGACAAGACCTACTCCTTGCTCAGTGAACTGGACTCAACACCCCCTATTCACCGCACAAGAATATATGTGACTAGTAAGAATCTTAAAACCTATGTATTGATATCTGTCTGGAAGTGAGTCAAGTGGGTGTAAAGCCACATAAACACAGCCGTGAAAAGCAGCTAAACCCCATTATAAAAATAAATTACTTTTAAAAACCCTTAAAATAAAGACAGTGAAAGAGAGAAATTCTTACAAAATTCGTTCAGAGGCTGTGATGCAACCTGAATTGACCATATCTAGACACACAGCTGGATGAGACATAAGGGTGGACACTCTTGGGGTTGAGAGTTTGGGTGAGCAAAAGCGCACCCTTTAAAGTAATACTGCGTGGTACCCATCCCATGGGTCCCAAATCTCCAGGTTCAAGGGCATCTTCCTACATTGAAAACATGCATGAGAAAAACAGAAGATGGTACACCGTGTGATTTTGAAAGGTTTCTAAAACGCACCACATTTCTCATCTCCTTGTGCTCGGGTTCGCCTTTCCAGCTACTTTACTAACAATCTCCCTACTTGGAGAATCAGCACCTTTAACCTCCTGTTCCGTACAGGTTGCAATTTGTCCTGAGGATGAAAGGGAAGAGGGGCAACCAATGAGAGACTAGGTCTAGGTGTTGGGACAGGCACAGGTCACTCTATTTTCCCATCAGGAAGAAGAATTAACCACAGGCTCAGCCTGCCGCCGGGAACCAGAATAGGGCCTGAGGCAATCCCGCGCTTTTGCGGCCAGCTCCCAAAAAGACAGTTGAAAAATGGAGCTAGGGGGCACTGCCATTCTCATACCTGCTGAGTTATAAATGATAACTCTCGTCCACAAATATATTGAGGGAAGGCAACGAAGAGGATTTGAAAGCAAGGCAGAATTGCAGGAAACAGGTTTCAGGAGGTAGATTCGAATCGCCTTTAAAGCACATGAAAAGTGGCAAAACTTCGAAAATGATGCCCTTGGCCAAAAAGTGCGTATGCGTTTTTTCCTGAATATATTCAGGAAAAAACGCATACGCCCTTTTTGGCCAACCAAGCAACCTGGAAAGGCAAATCAGCGCTACAAAGAAGTCTCGCTTCCCATCGGTCAAAAGGGCCATGCTGCAAAAAGTGTCAAAACCTGAAATGCAGGACAGGCCATGGAGAAATGGCAGCCTTGCTACGCTGATGGGCGGGATGTAAATTGCCAACAGCCACTCTGGAGAAGTGTACGGTGTGTCCTGAAACATCGAAAAAACACAGCTTAGGGAGCATAGGGCACGTCCACTCATGGGCGTATAAATTGGGAAAACTAAAAATCAGCAAGACACAGGCACCCGAAAATTTAGGGCTGCTCTGTTGACAAGAACCTCCACTTCATGACACCTTAAATATCCCAGGAAAGAGAAAAATGGATAAAGAAGTTGTGGTCCTTATATACAATGGAATATCACTCAGACATGAAATCAATGTCATAAGGCTAGTAGAAGCAAGATGAGTGGAGTTAGGTACGACGATTCTAAGTGAAATAAGACACACAGAAAAAGACACTTATCATAAGCTATCACTTATAGAGGGAATGTAAAAACCGCTACACTTGAACTTAATTACAAAACAGAACAGAGTCACACGTTTAGAAAACACACTATGGCTGCTTAACGGGAAAGGTGAGGTGGGGTGATGCATAAAACAAGGGTTTCAAATTCGCTCAGATACCGTTCCATACACCCAATATGTAATAGACAAGACCTACTCCTTGCTCAGTGAACT